>NW_024580668.1:9670554-9986217 GCF_017639235.1 Corvus kubaryi | reverse complement strand
ATACCAAAAGCACCTGAAAGTGATTAATGAACAGCCTGGCACTATCACTGCATTGCTAACTCAGTAATGCCATGAACACAAATCCCACACACCACTAGCTAACAATAACAGTTCACTCCACCATGAAGATAAAAGGGTTCTTTTGGAGATGGGATGCCTGACCTAGTAAGCCATTATCCTGAATCCCACAAACAGCAGCTCTCAGGTGAGCATCACTCAGCACCCAGCACTCATTGCAGTTATCTAATCCTGCCCCAATGGGGCACCCCCAGGAGTAGCTCCAGCATCCCAGTCAATCCTACTGCCAGGAGCAGCAGAGCTGCAGGTATCCTGTCGGAATTTTTCTGTCGAGGTCACTCTGTGTCCTGGGCTGGATGGGGAAGGAAGGTGCTAGGAAAGCTGTTTGGAAGGCAAGTCAAGTTTCCAACCTCTGTACATTGCAGGATATAACAAATTAACCAGAGTAGACAACCATGCACTGTACCTCATTATGTTCACTGAGCTCACCTCCTGAGCTATAGTGGAAATAAAAGGCTTTTTTCATTATTTTAATAAAGCATTTTGCTGTTGCTCAAGGACTTTGGTTTATTACGTGATTGCTGCTTCATTGAAATCTACCCAGTTCTTTAAGAAAGGCCAGCTTTTATGAATACTCAGGAATTCTGGAAGAAATTATTGAACGAGGACTTTTCAACATTTTCATAAAGAAAGCTGTGTTTCTCATTTGAAAGTGACTTTATAATTTGTAATTGGAATAGTTTTTCTTTAGATAGGAAATAGTCCAATTATGAAATAGCAATATTCTAAATCTTTAGATATCTCTATTGACCTGATATCATTATGGTATGTATAATTTAAATTTATTATGGCAAAAGGAAAAGGTTTGAGATAATTCCCTTTAAAACAAAAATCTGTTGAGAGAAGTGATTCAGAAATTTCAAGAAGTCTTGAATGCAAGAAAAACTTTTCCCTCCTCTCTCAAGTACCATTTGCTTGGATGCCATTTAATGTCAGTTTTACATTTGGCTGTATTTCCTCTGTTTTAAAGATTTTTAGTTTGCATTTAAAAAAAAAGCTTGGGAATGCATGTGGTGGCCACTGAGGACTTGCACTACTGGCAAACATTGCTACAAGCTGGAGATCCAAGAAACCAAACTTCAGAAATCGACTCCTAGAGACTCAGTATCAGGAAAGTTTTCACACTAAGCCTGTTTTGACTCACATAGATTTTTGCTTTGAATTTGAGTCAGAAACAGAACTCAGTAAACTCGAGTCCCATCTGAAAGAACAGACAGCTTCTGACTCAGAATCTCAGTCTGCAGCTGATACCTGTGACTGTGTCCACTATAACACAAGACCAAACTGCAGTTCATACCTGAACACCCTCTCCAGCACAGAACTACTGTGAACTTTTTTGTAATAAACCCCCAGTGCTCGGTTTGGAGTGTTAATTTTAAACTTGGAAACAAAATCACCCAAGTTGCATATTCACAGACATAAAAAACGAGGCATTTCATACACGCAACTTTATTTTCAGAAGTGTTTGTGCATTTGCCCACCCTATTTTGTGAGGACTAGTGCAGGGAGGGCTGTGCAGATGGCCAGAGCTGCAGTGCACAGCCACTTTGGGAGCACATTAACTGCCTTTGAGCGTGTGGATTAGGTGCACTTTTCATGCGTGCAATTAACCATTCCAAAATTTTGATGACAAAGGAATCATTATGTTCCTGAAAATGTTTATTATATAAATATTGTCCTTTCTGGTTCAGCAGTGTATTATTCTCATTCCTTTTCATACAGCCATACAGCTATCCCTGCCCTTGCTTTCCTGGACTGGTGTAACTGGCATGTGGAATGCAACAGCTGGTTAGGTCTGCAATGATCCAAGAGCAGCAGAAGACAAGGAGTGCAGAGGGGGCTGCTGTCTTCTGCCAAGTGTAGAACTAAGCAGCTGCTTTGTATTTTCACATGAACAGCACTGCTTTGTTAACTGCCTCGCTGCCGAGGCACAGGGGGAGCAGGGGGGAGTTGCTGGCCCGTGGGGTTCCCCAGCGTCCAGAGACTGTGTGATCCTCCTCCCCCTGTTCCAAGCAGTGGCTGACAGCATCTCATACAAACCTGCCACAGATGGAATGATTGCAGGCCGGTGTTCAAACAACTTTATCTTCTCTTTAATCCATCCAGGGTGCCCATATGCGCAAGAATCTCCCCTTAAAAGAACATTCTTAAGATTGCAAATTCTCAAAAGCTGGGAAATGCCAATGGAAAATATGCTCTCTGATCATCTTGGATGAAATAAAACTCATAATACAATGGGGTGGAAGAGGCTTTAAGATGTCATCTAGTTCTCCATGGCTCACGTCAGGATTGGTTCAATCATCCAGCTGTTGTCAAACTTGTTCTTTAATGTCTAAAGTTCTCCTGACTTTTTTTCAAAAGAACTGTGGCTTTTTGGGATCCTAGGGAGGTTGCATTAAACCTGTCCAGAACTGAAGCTTTACATCTTATTATGAAGATGGGGAGGTGATTGAGGAAACTACTGTTAATTAAAAGAAAAGTGAGACTCCTCTGTTCTGAATAAGAGTATCAGAAGTGAGACTGAGAAGAGAGCATTTTACTCTTCAAAGAGAATATTGCCTGGAGAAATTGAGATAAGAGTTACGAGGGTAAAAGTTGAGCCCTGTGTAGTACATTTACATCCATTGTTGCTCCTACTTTACTGGTGCATGGGTGCTGTGGTAAGGGTAATTAGGAAGAGGCTAATCAAGTGTCTTAAGGTGTTGTGTCTGATGTGTGCTCATGTACAAAGGAAAGAGATGGTGTAGGGGAGGTGCAGTTGCAATCTCAAAAAGGGATTCTGGAGGAAGTGGAAAAGATGCACAGCAAATATTCCTGCTCCAGGCTCCATCTACAAAAGGAACAAAGGTCATGAGGCTGTGAAGTGCCAGAATCCAGCCCATGTGTGGCCTGCAGGTGTGGAAGAAGCGCTGAACTACTGGCATTTCTCCTCCTTAGCAACTGGGAAAGCTGGGACAAGAGTCCCTGATGGGGGACAGCACTGGAGCCTTGAGTAGTGTGGAGCACAATCTGTGGTCACTGTACTCGTGAAATTCTGTAGGAAATTAAATGAGTCTAATTGGACTGTGAACATGGTGTGTGTAACTTCGGGTGTCTGTGAGGTGGAGTGCTGAAAACAAGCTCTACAAAGCCAGAAGATTGCAGATGGGAAGGAAACATTTGCTTAAAACATGATGTGAGGAAATGGGATGGCCTTCACCCCCATGGGCATGTGGCAGGGGATCATGAAACACCAGGTTTCAAGTTGAGTATTTGCATTTATCTCCCAAACGTTGCCATGTGCACTCTGATGTGCAGGGCAAGACCTGCTGAATTCTAGACGAAAAGGCAATTAGAGAGTGATCCAACTGCAATGCTAAATGCCTGTGCTTTGTCTTCTGTTTATTCATAGCCTTCTGTTTAAAGTCATCCTGGAGTTTAACTTGCTAAACAAACCTTTCTTATTCTTAAGTCCTCCTGCCTTGAAGGATGGAGAGGGAGTGAAGCAAGGTGAGGCTGACAAACAGGGTGAACTGTTTTGGTGAAAACAGTGACTCTTTTTATAGAAATAGCAGCTTTTTCAGGAATATGGACCCAGGAATATTTTTAGGGAATCTGGGGGATGGAAAACAATTACAGCCAAGTCTGGGAAAGACTACCTTCCATCAGAATAAAGAGAGCCAACAGTAGAGAAGTGCAGACTGGACCAAAGCCACATCCCATCAGTGCCCAGTGAGTGGGCTGCAGCCAAAAGCATTACCAAGAGCAGCTGGGAGCACAAAGCCATGGGACTCCAGGCTCCTCTCCTTGATTAGTCTGCAAAGCACTGAGGGAGTAAAGCTGTGAACTGCAGCAAGGGGGAAGTAGCTCTCCCAGAGGAGGCAGCGGGGTGCACTCCGGGACCAGCCTCTGCCATGGAGCTCATTTTGGGCTGGTCTAAGAGGTTTGCAGTGCCCTGTGTCTCTGGGGTGCTGGGCCCTCACCTGCCTGGAGGTGTTGGAGCAGGGCCTTGAGCAAAGAAGTGCCAGTAACTTCAGCTCTGAGAACAATGTGTCTCCCTTATTTCACCTTGGACACATCAATCTCTCAGTGACTTATCCCAGTCTTCATCCTCTAGGACCTCAGTGACTTGTCCTAGTTTTCCTCCTTCAGGACCTCATCTTTTCCCATCCTCATCATACTGCTCTGAGGAAACATCCGTGGGTATTTGAGAAGCATTTGGATGCTGTCCTGATGAGCCTATTGAAAAGCCCATGAGGAAATGAATAATTCTGTACTTGATGAAGGGTTTGTAAGATGTGCCATATATAGTGCATGGGGCCCTGTGTTTAAGCAGGGGAAGCATAGAGTATGGAGGAGCTGCTCTTTCAGAGAGCAGCATCTGACCTTTATCCTCAAAATACTGAGAGGGCTTTGGAGAAAACCAGTGGGTGACCAGCCGTGTTGCAGCACGTGTGCCCCAGTGACTCAGGGTGCTGCTGTGCCTTCAGAACAATGTTTTTCTGTGTTTTCAGAAGAATGGCAAAGTATGTGTTTAGCTTTGCATATAATGAGAAGTTTCTCTGAGGATTTCACTGCCATTTACTTCAGATTAAGCACAAATATATCATAGCCAGCCTGAGGGAGTGAGCATGGGTTTGGGTGAATTTAAGCAATTTAAGCTTTGGTGAATCTTCAGGTGATTGCTAGATCTTGGCCCTCAAATAAATCACAGCTCCAAGGATCCCCCACAGAAGGGAGGCCTTATCACATCCAAATCATGTCCCCAGTAAAATATAGTTTAGAGATTACATCTGCAAAATCTAATGTGTGGATGCACTGGATTTTCAGACAGAGAAATTGCACTGGATATTCAGTGCAAACAAATCTCAGTTATGTATCACTAACTTGTTTTATGACATGGCTTCAGGAAAAAGAGGGGGGAAATGATACTTGAAGCACACATTTTTAAAAACAAATTCCAGTTTTAAGGAAACCTAGATAAATTATGAGTTGATTCTCCTTCAGCCATTATTTACTAGGCATTTTTAGGGAATATCTATTTATTTATTGTCCTCTGAGACCACTAGAGAGGAAGGAAAATGCAGTTAGTCCATCACTTCAGTGGATAAAGAGGGATGCAAACTCTTAATAAAGTATCGAAGGCACCCCAAGGGGACAAGAAGAGATTTGCATCCCAGTGGCCCAGCTGACAGAGCACATGAGTTACTGCAGCAGCAGCCAGGCCCTGTCAGAGAGAGGAGCATGATGAGAGGAGAGGGAGCAAAACATGATTTGTACTGGCATGCAGCAAACAAGCTAAGCTGTGTGAAAATGAATACAGAAATTAGAAGGATTAATGGAACAAGTTAGTGCAGGGTAGCAGGGAAAGTCCCCTGTCTAGGTACTTCTGCCAGGTCCCACCCAGACAGGTTATTTTTTTAAAACTGCCTTCTTTTGTAAGTGAAATTTCACCTGGAGAGCACCTCACGAACAAAATTCAATTCCTCCCTCCCAGCTCCATGTGGATAAGCCCTTTGAGCTTTTATATTTTTTCTTTTATTAAGAAAATCATGGTGGTTTTCACAGAAGCCTGAGATATTGGCTTGATGTAAGGAAGGCTAATGGCATGCTGGCCATCAGAAATCATCCAGTGAGTTCGTTTGCATCAAATGCTCCTCTTAACCTCATGTTGTAAATCACTTTTAAATAGCCCTGCCGCTTCACCCCAGGGCTGGCTGCTGTTCAGGATGGCTGCGAAGGCCTTTGAAATCACTTGTGATAAAGCTCTAGAGATGTGAGGATTTTACTTTTTAAATCACAAAGCAGGGCCTAAATATTTTTCTACAATAACAGTCTGCTAAGGAGCACGGTCTTCCTTTCAAGCCAGTCCACTCCCACCACCTCTGAAGTTAAACAAAGATATGTGTGCTATATTTGCAGCATTTGCCCCATTAGGTGGCTGGGCTTTGGGGTTTTTTTTGTCCTATACCTGGTTTTGATCTTGCAAAAGGCAATTACAACATTCACAAGATGACAGCCATTTCATGCAACAGAAGGCCGACTAATTGAGGGAATGGGATGATATTTGGAAATGAAAAACAAAGCTGTGACATGTAAAATTACATATAAAGTGAGCTTTTTTTTTTTTCTCCTTATAAAATTCTCAAGTGAACTCCAGATGTCAGCATTTAAACACTGTCAGGTATTGCTTGTATTAGTGTAGCATCTACAGACCAACAGGGAAATGTCAGGTGTTACACAACCCTAACCTGGGGGGGCCTGGTGTGCACTGAAGAGGTGGACAAGTCAGAAAAAGTGAAGAGCAGGGAGTATTGGCACTATTTCAGCTCATCTCTTTCTCCATTTAAATGTATCTTCAACAAGTTTCAGCTACCTGAGATTAATCAGAATTTAAGATGATGTGGAAGTTGGTGCCAGGGAAAAAGATTAAAAAAATCTTATAAAGACAAAAACCTTGAAATGTACATGGGCAGCAACAATCTGCTCATGTTCTGCTGAGTAGGAAGGAGGACAACAGAGTAAGCCTGGGCAGCTTCAGTGCCAGCTGTTGTCATTGCTTCTTGGAGGATTGAAGCTCCAGGGACAGGTCTACACCTCCATGCTGCTCCTTTTGGCAGGAGAACCATCACTGTCCTGTGGGTCACATCTTCAGCCTTACCAACCATAGTCACTCCTCAACGAGTGGTTGCTGTCTCTGTGTAGCTGAAAGAGTTTGGGTTATGCCACTTGGAAAGGTGAAGTAGCTTCTCTGCTGGTCTGGGGAAGAGGTGGGAAGAGGCAGTTTGAAGGCTGCACTGGCTCTGACAAGGGTGTGGGGTCTTTTAATGGATTTTGAATCTGTTTTCCATGGTTTATCATTTTTCCTTGATCTAGAAGAAAACTTAAGTTAGGTTTGGAGGTCGTACTTCTCCTTGTGTCTTCAAAACAGACTGGTTTGTATCTACTAAAGGAGATATATTGAACAGCTCGAGGATTTGTAAGCCTGATATTCCTGGACCCCTGTCTCAGGAGGTACTAGCACGACACCTTAGACAGATCCACTGGGAATGTTAGCTTTTTCCCTACTTAACCTGACAGGGTTTTATTCAGAAATGCAAATCCTTCCTCCCCTGCTCATCACCTTTATCCATGTTCATATGTCCTGGTGGGAGCACAGACAAGCAAGGCCCTACTTGTGATGACCTTCCCAGAAGGGTTGTCACACCCACCTGTCACCACTGGAAAACCGGGTGGCCAACATTTATCCTGGACTTTTGCCAGAAGAGAACTCTTGGTCGGGATGCAAAAATATTCCAGGAGTTATCCAACATAGAAAATGCTAAAAACACAGGAACCCTACTGCTAAGGAGAGTTAAAGCTAACTTGGACACAGCCAGAAGGGTGATGGCAATCAGAGGAGGGAAGAAGAAAAATATGTATACTTCAAAAATAATGTTTTGTTTAGACTGTTGAATTGTGGTCAAGGCAATGAAAAAGGGCACAGGGCTGTTGCTGGGAGTTTCCAGCAACAGGGAATGTGTGTGCAGGAACATCTGGAATGCTTGGTCCTAACACTCCAGGTCTTTTACCATATCCTGCCCAGCACTGCTGAAGTAAACCAGGTGTAAGTGGTTTCAACAGAACAGCAAAAACCACATCTTACTCAGAGAAATCGTGTCTTGAACATGAAGGCTTTGTTCTCCAGGGCCAGAGCTCCTCTCCTTGCACTGGTAGTCCATGAAAGTGTTTAGAGAGGCCAGGAGCCCAAAGGAATTGAATTCAGGATCTTGAAAGCTTTGGCCTTTGCAAAATAAACCTTCAAAGGAGATTTAGAACTATCAGCAACAAAATGCTTTTTATTCTCATCCATGACAGCCCCCTCCATTCCTGTCCCATGTTTATTTAACAATTTAAAAAATAAATCCATTGCTTTGAGCTCAGGCGATGGATATTTTTAAGGTCTGTGGTGTTATTTTTCCATGTACACTTTCCATAATACTCTATATTTTCTTTTTCCTTTTGTTATTTTACTTTAACCATCATTTGATCTTGCTGGTAATTACAGCTTTTGCTTTTTACTTATATTGGTAATAAGATAGGCAAGGTGAGGAAATGCTGATGACAAAACCTCCTACACGCCTCCTCTTTACCTGAGTAGTCCCAATTGATGCCTCTTTTCCACGTGGGAGGTTTGGCTTAAAAAAGACCCAGAAGGCCATCTTTTCAAATATCAGCACTAAGACTGTTTCTACAGTGCCTGCTCCGTGTGCTGTTAGCTCAATGTGAGCTTCACAAAGGGTGGCATCATTAGAAAATTTTAAAAAACCAAATTCCTGGGATCTATTTAATTGCCCTCTAAACTGGACAAACACCAGAGCAAATCTGAACTATTTGCTCCAATTTGCTCTTCTGAGTTTAGCTCATTCCTTGCTTACTGGATAGTTCAGAAATCAGACCAAATATACAGAGCAGACCTACAATTCCAGAAAAAATCATGAGGCTTTTCTGCTGCATCCAAATAGTTGGATTTGATTAATATTGTCTGATGAGACTGATTGCCAATATCACATTATGTTGTTTCTATTCCCTCCTTGTGTGGCTGAAGCATTCCAAATGGGAGGTAGGGAGGAGGAGGAAACAAAAACCAAGAGCAATTAAAAACAAACAAGAAATCCATAATGACCTTTTTAAGCATATTTTTAAAGGGAGTTGCAGCCTGATGTTTTAACTGTGTCTCCTCTCTAACAAAGTATATTATTTTTGCTATGGGCCTTTTCTCTTTTATTTTAATAAATACATAACAGGAAGGCCCCTGCATTACTTAGGTTTTCTTCCATGCCCACAAGTGGATACAGCCAGTCCTAAACACCAGAGCACCTTAAAAATGGAAACCAAGAGGGAAAAAAGGCGAATTCAAATATCTACCTCACTGGTTCTCATGCCAGCCAGGCCACACCAGAGATGATTCCCAGCAGTTTCCCAGCTACATATAAAAGGAGAATAAAGCTTTAACTCATCATCAGGGCTTAACCCATTTTCTCACTCAACAACAACTAGCTGGTGATCAAGTGTTAATAATCCAGCTCTGTGCATGAGCTGTACAAGTTTTCAATCTGGAACAGTCCCAGCAGGAAAAACTTCTCTAATTGAGAGCATCTTCTGTAATTGGGAGCATCTCCTGCCATTTCCCAGTGCAGATGCCAATGCCTTTGCCACAGCTGCGGGTTCCACTGGAATAGGAGGCAACAGTGAGAGATCATGTCTCACCAAATCCTTCTGTAGGATGAGGACACAAAGGGCTCCAGTGGAGAATTAGGGAACCCCATCACCCAAAGGCCATTATTTGAAGGAGATGATGTCCATTGTGTCAGCTAAAAGGAGATTAGTGTACCAGAAGACATGGGGACACATCAAGAGGTTGAGCAATGTCCCTGTAGTGTGAACACACACCCGGCACACAGATGTTCAAAGGCTGATGGCTCCTGCAGCGCCGAGCACTGCGCATCTCAACTGCACCAGAGTTTGTCTCTGACAGAGGTCAGATTTTCAGAGTTCTTTCCATTTTTACTAATCTTACAGTAGGAGGAGAATGTAGTAGGGGAAATTAGGGGGAAAAAAACTCTGCATGGATTAACTTAACTTTTCTCAGCACAGCCACATTATCAGGACTGCAAGTCAGAACTACTGACTAGAAGAAAAACATATTAAGAACAAATGATAAGAAAAGAAGAGAAAGACGTTCTATTCATCAGTGTAGCTCTTACAGCTTATACTACCCTTGTCCACCTCCTTAAAACTTATTTTACGTTGGAGCTGTGCAGGTTGGCCCCATGAGGAGGACACATCGGACACCTTGAGGCTGAACATGTCGGAGGCTCCTCACTGCAGAACATCCATGGGTCCTCTGCAGGGCTGAATGTATCACACAGGGCAACTGATTCTCGACCCAGTTCACATGCCATTGCTTGTGCAAAACACGTGTCCAGCCACCAGGCTTGCATAAATTGGCTGTAAATAGTTAATTAAATGCATTTGTACCCCACCACCTGATTTGCATGCAGAATTGTCAAAACAGCCTGCTAAGATTAGACACAATGTACTCCCCGAACACAATTGTACCACTGAAACGGTCTGAAAATCTGGCGCATTGAGTTAAATTTTCACATTGTGCCTTCTTGTGTAATAACAATAATCTCCTCTGCCTTGGAGTATAATCGCAATAAAGAGCTTTTTGTGATTCATTCAGTGTTTATTCACTCAGTAAACAGCCCTTTATTGCTTTTTATACTACAAAGCAAATGAGATTATTGCTTAAATTGTCCGGTAGCAACTAGCTTCTGTCCTCTGGCTTGCTTATTCAGTTTGTTTTTGTGTTGTGGTTTTGGAAAAGAAAACTTGTTTAAAATTAGCTCCCCAATAAATCACAGTAACAATGAAGTGAGAGTTTCTGCAGTGTGACAGATTTGTAGCTTTTTATGTTTGTAATGATGATGATATGTTTTCTAGCTTATTTATTCCCTTCTGCCTTTATTTTCCCAAACTCTAAAGTCTGCTGCTGTGAAGAAAACTCAAAGATGTTGGTGTTTGGGAAGGGGGAACTTACACTCCTTGGACTGCACAGCTGCCTTTGCAGTATTCCCAGGAGGCAAAGGTGCAGGAAAGAAGCAAAGAAAGTAAACAGGCAGGAGTCTGAAGCTGAGAGTCCAGAGGCATCAACACTAATTCACATCCTGCCCTGTTCCTAAGAGCTTCAGTGAGTTCTTTCCCTATATAATAAGGTTGGTGGTGTTATCTGCTTTGAAAAGTGCCCCAAGACCTTTGGAGGGTTAGCAATAAACATTTCTGTTATTCAGTGACTCTCCAAGCAGTTCTCAAGAGCAGCTGTTCTTAGCACACCATCTCCCCATGAAGGTGTGTGGTGGAGCAGCCCTGCAGGCCCTCAAGGCTGGGAGCTCTGTAATGTTCATCGTGGAGAACAAGTCAGCTGTAGCCAACATTTGTTCATTCTCTCCTTTTCTGAGTGTGCAAATGGAGCAGCCCATAATTATTCCTCATCACGAGGCCAAGTGGAGTATTCATCAAGAGAACGGGAAAGACTATTTCTCTCTTTCAGGCAGTAGCACGTAAATGGCATTTCTTATTTCAGTCCTGCCAGCTTTGAGACGTTAGCAAAGCATTTCCCTGATAATTATTGATCTTCTGTATTTATAGAAAGCTGGGACCAGTACAATTCAATATTCAGGAGATGCCAATTTTCTATGAATACCTGAGAATGACTTGGTCATTTTCCATTTCTGTAATTGCTTCTGTATTGCTGGGGCATGAATTGCATTCTTTAAAATCCACCTAGGAATGGAACATGGGCGAGGAAGCTCTGCATGGTTTTCTTGCTCCTCAATGAAGCCAAGCATGTTGTTTTCAATTAGGGCATTTCAAGTATTAATGTCCAACTTCATTTACTCACATCTACTGCCAGCTTCCACACTCAAATGGATAGCCTAAATTAATTGATCTAGAATTACAAACCGGGGCTCTCAATTTGTTAAATATGCAACTGCGTCTGTATTTTCTCTAATGGACTCTATTTTCTACAGGAGTCTTTGAATTTAGCTAGTCTTGACAGCTTTTGAGTGACCATATTTCTCCTCTGGGTAACAGTGTTTCCTAGATTTAGCTTTTTTCCTTCCTCTGTGCTGTTACATTCAGTTTTCTTATTAGTCTATAGCGCCTATTTTTAGAGTAACCTAAACAGTGACATGGTTCTTGAAAAGAGCAGGCCAAGTCCCAGCTCCACTGAAGTCCCCAGCAAAATCTTTGCCCATTGGCACCAGAAATGGGATGGTAAATCCTCATTCCCTAGAGCTTGCAGTGTGGTTCCATATCTCAGAGCCAAAGGACCTGATCTGGCTGTTCCAAGGACACGTGAGCTGGTACCTACAGTGTGCCTGGGGCTTCTCTCTGTGCTGACTGGGGAATCATCTGCTGCAGAGGGTGAGGTCACTGATTGAATGGATATCTCCCACTACTTGAAACTGGGAGCAAGGCCTGGAGTACCATGGTATCACACTTTCAACAGCAAGATGTCCAGAGGTTCCTCTTTGGGGTGCTACTGCATAAAAGCTATCCTGATCCTGGGCACGAAAAAATTATTTAAACCACCCATATTTCTCTGATGATAAAATAATAATTAATTGTCAAACTGTGCATAACATCATCTATACATACATTAAAGGGGAGATGTCAGGGTCAGCACGGACAGTGAAGCAGTGTCCTCCTTTTGGGAGCGAAGGCCAGGCAGACACCAAACTGTCTGTCGGATATGTCCCCTCTGTTCACCCCATGCCAGTGGCTCCTGCAGAGGAGACAGCCCAGAGCAATGCACTGTTCTTCAGGTCTCAGAGCAGTGCACTGTGTTTTCCAGGTCTGCACTGGAAGTACATTGGAAATGCTGTGCTCCTGTGCAGGCAGTGTGTGCATCCCCCATGCCTCAAGCAAAAAGTTTCCCTATGAGACTCCTGCCAGTCCTGGCACAGGCTCCCCTAGGGATGTGACATGTTTGGTTTCCCTGGGTAGGAACACACTCTGCTTCATAGTTTCCATGCATAAGAAACTTGCTAAGTGCACGGCCTCATCTATGATTAGATTTTTGTTTCACAGGGCAACAGTGATTTATGAAGCATATTTTCATGTGGTGACCAGAAAATGTTTCCATTTAATGATTGGGCAGTGTACTTTCCTTTATCAAACCTGCTTGAAAACCTTTTATTGTTTTAAGAATATATTTTCACTGGCGTTTTGCTGCTTTAACCAGTTTTCTTTTTAAAGGGGCTCTAGTCTGGTCTAAAGCTTCCAGGTTGCTGGATAAATGCGTTGTTTGTTGGAACAAGGTGAGGAAGCTGATGGTCAACATGCCATGCAGGAACTTACAAGGGTTTCTTCAATTAGTAGTCCTGATACTGAGATTTTGGGTGCCCTTGATCATGTCACTTTGCTGCCTTGCATGTCAGCTCCTCACCTGAAAAAGGAGAACAGTCGTATTCATTTTCCCTTGCAGTCCCTCAGCCTGTTCATCCCTTCAGATTCTTCATCAAACGCTCTGGTTCTCACTAGGCCAGCATGGTGAGGGTTTGCAGTCCTGGCTGTCACAGGATATTAATTAATCATTCAAATAAATCATGTCAAAGAAATATTAATTAATCATTGCTCCAGAAAAGAGCTCACCACAGACACTGTGTGTGGGCCCTTGGTACAGCCTCGGAGCTGCTGGAAGTTCACTGTCTTTCAAACAGGGCCCATGGACATGATTAAAAGAACTGCCTCAAATCATCCCAACTTTCTCACTATTAAACAGCAGCTGCAGCTCCTTCTCTTTTTGATTTTCGTTTCTTATTCTTTTTTTTTTTTGAACCTGGCAGCTTTAGTCAATAAGCCATAAGCACCGAGCTAAGAAGAACTGCTGTCATCAGACAAAAAGGCCTCCAAGTCCACATCCCTAACAACCTATTTTAATAACAAGAGCAATAACGGGATTTATTATGCATGCGGCTTTCTGCAATCATTTCTGAAGAGAAAATTAGTTTGAAGCCTCAGGCGACAGTTGAACTCTCAGAGGCGCCTAAAATAAAATAAGGAGGGGGGGTAAGGGGATGGGAGGGGGCTGAAAAAATAATAACTGGGGGAAAAAAGTGTGATGGGAAAAGTTATTGGAGCAAGAATGCTGGTAAACTTTATCTGTGATCTGGTTGTGTCCTCTGGAGGGAGGATGTGGTGGCTGGGAGCCGTGCAGGTTTGCTGGGCTGGGCTGTTGGGGACTCAGGTGACAGGAGAGCTGGCAGAGCATGGTCTGGGGTGGGAGCTGGCAGAGCATGGTCCAGCATGGAACCACCAGTGGTACAGCCCCAGAGCCTTGGTTTACTGTATGGTGAAGTGATGATAAATTCCAGAAGGGCTCTGTGCCAGGGAGTTAATCTCAGCTCAGGCAGGGGCTTAAAAGGAAAAGAAAAACCACCAAAACAAAATAAAACAAAACAAAAACCCCAACACAAAACAAAACGAAAAAGGAAAGAAGAAGAGGGCAAGGGCCAGGTGAGCTGCTTGAAGCAGGAGGTGTGAGGGGCTGACTGCAGGTTAGGGCCAGGAGCACTCGTGGGATGGCCTGTCCTGCATGGACATCTGCCCCCAGCACCCACTGCCATTGCATCCACACCTGCCCCTTCACAACCACCAAAAAGTGCATCTCTTCCCAACCAGATTCAGGTGCACCTTGAAACAGGGGTTTTTAGGTGCTGGCATCTGCCTGCCCTGAAAGACCTGCACCATCCTCGGCTGAATGTAGGGAGAGAGAATGAACTTTGGGAATGGGAGTAGGGTACTGTTCCAATTCGCAACACTGACTGTGCTTTTCTCTGACCAAGAAGAGGTCAAACTACAAAGGTTCCTCTCAGACATGCTGGATTTTTCCCCCAGTTTGCACCTGCAGAGCCCATGCCAAGACCCCACCTCATGCTGTTCCTGTGGCACATGAAGGGATTTGAGGGGCTGGAGGTAGATGACAATGTTTGGGAGTTGGGGTGGCTGAGACAGCCTGAAACACAGAAATTACTTCACCACCACTATGGTGGCAGCTGCTTCCTGAGGGATATCCTGTGCAGAAAGGTGTCTGTCTCCAGCAGGGATCCAGGGAAAAAGGTGGTACTTCAGGGATAAAGCCCTGTGGGGGACCTCCCTTCCTCAGAGAAAGCCAGCGCTGCTGGACTCAGGTGCTGCAGCTGACCCAGGGCCAGGTGCCCCCACACCAAACCAGGGTAGGTTTGCTTTACCCTGCTCCTGGCTCTGCATTCCCATTTCAGACAAATCCTTGACGGAACAGCAGGACTTGAGGCCAGTCAGCACACAATAGTTCCTTCTAAAATCTAAAATAAAAGCCACATCAAGGGAAAAGATTGTGATTGTATTTATGTGTGTCCTCATCAAAGAAAGACAAAGCCAACCACTTTTGTGTATGTAGGACTTCTTTTAGTGATTAAGAAAAGTTTTTCCCCCTCCTGAGGCAATGCATGAACTTCACTGCTGGAAATAGTGCAGATCCAGCTGAGACCAAGCATCTCAAACCTGCTATTAGATGCTTTTGGGGCTCTGGTTTGAGGACACATTACTTTACTTCAGCTCTGGAGTCTGAGGCCGCCCTTTTTGAACTGTAAGAGGTGGCCAAAGAAAATAACGTGTGGTTATTGTTTAAAAAGTTATCGTACCAGAAAAGTATATGATCACTTAAAGGCAGCATCAGAGAGTTGGGTCATCTGCTGGCTTCATCCAGGGCCTTGGCTAACCAGCTAATTCCATAGTGATATTTATGGCTTGTATATAAAAAAGAAAATGGTCTGAAATCCTGTGGCTGTTTGGTACCCATGTCTTTAATGTCTAACTGCTTATTCATTCTAAAAAGTGGGATTTAATAAGACAGTTATTGTATGTTATTTAAATACCAATTGATTATTAAAAACATCTTTATTTATAACTGCAAATTATAAACTACTAGGAGAAGTGCAGCCAATCAAATCAGTGGACTGCCTGATGAATATCCTTTTCTAACCCCATCATTTTATATATAGAAAAGAGCTTGACTTATGCAGCAGGAATAAAACTAACTTAACTGCCTTTATGGGTCATTTCTTTCTTTGATGAATACTTGTAACTCCCTGTAACGGTAATAGGACCTTTGCTTTCCAACTGAGCAGAAAATAAACAGTCCTCACTGTAGGGGCTCTACTGCCTTTTTGGGGGTAAGCAGAGGAGGATCAAATGTTCTCTGCTTTAGTAATGCATGCCAAAAATATTCCTGAATAAGATCCCCTTTCCCTATTTCTTGGCAAATGCTGCCCAGAGGGTCCTGCCAGTGCTGAAAAGAAAAAAAAAACCCCTGTACTCCACTCCTTGGTAGTCTCACCAGAAATCTGGGCTGAAAATGGATAGATCTTCTATAGACTTCTGTCACAGCAGTCTTTTAATATTTTTCTCTCTAACATACATTCCTGCTCTTTGGTGGCTTTTTCACTGGAGAGAATAAAGACATGTTGTAAGCTAGAAGAAATGAGAAGTGTTCATCCCATCCCTCCCTTCCCTTTGGTTGGTTTCTTGATTTGTTTTACCTTTTTTTAAATTTTTTTCTCCTGATTAAGCTATAAGATTAATGAAGGGTTGGAGAGGAAAAAAATAAAAAAAATAGGTATGTCTTTCCTGCCTCCTTTTCTAAATGCAAAGTGCAGCTGCTGTTGCAGAGACAGGTTCTGCAACTCCAGCAAGCACTCACAGCACAGCAGGCCTGACTCGCAGCCAAGAAAGGGAAAATCTGATATGGTATTTATGTCTCTGTTTAGGGAAATTAACCCGAAATAGGGTGGTAGCTAAGACAGGAGACAATGAAACAGGAGAGAGGAAACTTGTTCTTTAAGAAAATAAAATAAAAGAGAAAAGAAAAGGGAAGCCAGTTTAGGTGGGCTCCTAAACAAAAAACAAACACTTCGAAATCCTGTATCCTGGTGGCTTTACAAATTAACTTTGCAAGGAAAATGGCTTGTTTTTCCTTTGTGAGCCTTGTTAACATCTGAGGGTTACACACCAAGGTGTTGTATCACCAGCAGGCATCAATCAGCACAACTCCCCTAAAATCAGTGTAACTGCAGCCACTTACACAAGATCCAGGTCCAGGGACAGCACACATCCCTGGCAGGTGGTAAAGGCAGGACAAGCACCAGAGCCTACTGCATCAATGAGCTCTTCTTTCCACCGGTGTCTTTTTTTACCATTCATTCTTTTAACTTACTGATGCAATCTTCCAAAATGTATCTTGACTCACTACTACAAATTATTTGCAATTAACAGATCTATTGACTCAATCATTGCTCTATTGTATCTTTTTCCCTTTTAGTGTAGTGAAAAAAAATCCATTCCTAAACAAGACAAGATCTTTAAAAAGATCTTCATTATATTTCATATTCATTATATTTCAATAGCAATCTCTCTTTTGTTGAAAGAAAATACATCTGTTTATTAATTAAGAGGAATTTGCTTAAGTTAGTTCCGCTGAACAAACACTTTGTGTTGCCACATGAGGCCAAATACTTTGAATTTTCCTGTGCTGTGGAGTGAAGCTCTGCTGTTACTGAACTGAATGCTCTGTAACTCGCAGAAAAAGCAAGAGTGGGCCAAGTCTTACAGATTTTATGGACATCTCTGTAACCTTCCAAATATTTCTAAGGTACCCATTCACACCAGCAACTGAGCTCCAGATGAATCAGTTATTATGAATACTTGGCCTGTTAAACCTCCTTTTCTCTGCCCACAGTCAGTGAAAAAAATCTGTTATCATCTTGTGCTTTGCTCAAAATTTCATGCTAACAAATTTCAGTCTGGCCAAAGCCTCATTTTTTAACAAGTTGTTGGCATTTATATAGTATAATGTGAAATTGGTAGTATAGATCATTAATGTCATTTCCCATCTGTGCCACAGCACAAGGCAGGCTGGGAAGAGCCCTCTGCAGAGGTCTCACTGCACATCTTTTTTGGAGTGAGATGAGCGAGAGAATATCACCCCAAAAACTAGTCCAAGTATCAGCTCAGGATTTTCCCCTGCAATGAGGAGAAAGTTTCTGCCCAAGTCCACCATGACTTGATTGGTTTTGTCCTCATTTTGCTGAAGGAGGTTGGTGTCAGAATGAGCTGGAGGAGAGGCTGCTCATCCTGCCAGTAATGTGGTAGCTTTAACAGACCGTCAGAAAAAAATATAGTGCACGCTGTGCCTGGAAGCAGAGCCCTGGTTCCAGCGGGGTTGTTGCTCTTGAAAGACAAGGTCCCAGCTTGAACAGGATTTGGACCTTGACCCAACCCCTTCATCCAGCCAGGCTGGCCTTCAGCAGTGCTGGAGGAGGGCAGGATTTAGATCTGGGGCTGGATTTTATAACTCTGGTTTGACTTCAGGCTTGTGTGTGAGAAAGGCTCTGGATGGATTTATACTGCCCCTCTGTGAGTCTCAGCATTGCAGTGTGGGGGGCTCTGCACAGGCACGTTGAGCTCAGCCAGCTGATGCTCTGGCTGCTTTATGGGCCAGGTAAAGCCACCTGAGTGCTGGGGCAGGCGTTCAGCTGTGTGGTTTTGGACAGCTAACCCACACTTAAATGCCATTTACACTTATTAACAGCAGCACGGTGACATCTGGTACAGTAACTCTGGAGGATTACGTGAGGCAGAGTGAAATAACTTCACCAAAAGGCAAATGCTGGAGCATTCCCTTTTGTGTATTGAACATTCCTGTAGGCTCTCTACTTGCTCTTTTTGGACAATGCTTTCTTGGCTGGCTGGATTATTGTATATCACCTCTCTAACCTGCTGTATTAATTTCCATTGACTGTGAAAAGAACTTGTCAAATAAGGAGGAAAAAGGAGGGGGGAGTCTTTTAATCCATAAGGCACAGTTCTTAAAAGCACCTTGTTGTGTAGTAGCTGCACACAAGTGAAGAATTTGTCAAGAATACAGGGCTGCTGCTAATTGTCTGAATAAATTACAGCTTTGGAGCCTGGAAGCCACAAATCATGTCATTGTAGCACTAAGCCATTCCTTTATGGAATTGGTCTTTTACGACCTAGAAAAAAACTTTTTAGAAAACTGCCCTGCAGTAAAAATTAGAGAGAGAGAGAGAGAAACTCTGTGTGTGTGTGTGTGTGTGTGTGTCCATGGGGATGTGAGCAGGGCAGTCTGCAGCTCCCAGCAGCCTTCTCAGAGAGCAGGGCTCCCAATCTGCTCACCTTTTACACCAAGCCATTTGAAGCAGCCAGACCACAGGTGAAACCCTTTAGAGTGCTGGAGAAATAAACAGGACTAAGAGAATTTTTGTGTCCATGGGAGGGTGGCTGGTGGCCACTTCTCCAGGATGGATGTCAGCACATTCCTCCTTGGAAGGGCAATCCAGCCTCAAAAGAAAATATTAAAATATGTATAGCAAAGCACATGTTAGGGATTCATATGACATTCACTTTCTTGCAGAGGACTTGAAAAAAGCACTATTGATTATTTTACCCATTAAGATTTAATTTTTTTCACAAGTGTGAAGCAACAGGTTCATGTTGCCCTTGTAGTGCAGGCACTTGACCATTGTGATTTTTCCTTCCAGCTTTAGCCACAGTATCAGAAAAAGGAATAAAGGATTTTTTTTTTTTTTTTTCCCATTTTCTTCTGAACTGTCTGGTTCAGACTGTGGGTTGAGTCCTGCTCTCACTGCTGTCATTTGAAAGACTCCTACTGAGTTCAGCAGTCTTTGGAGGCAGGCAAGTCCATGTGCAGTAATCCAGTGTGGCACGATCTTTAAAGGGGAGTTTAGTTCTGTGTGAAGAATGACTCCTTGAGATAATT
The DNA here is from genome assembly GCF_017639235.1 of Corvus kubaryi. Classification (NCBI taxonomy): domain Eukaryota; kingdom Metazoa; phylum Chordata; class Aves; order Passeriformes; family Corvidae; genus Corvus; species Corvus kubaryi. Next base: position 9,966,773 of record NW_024580668.1, on the reverse strand, counting down.
CCCAGTTCATACTGTGAACTAGACAATAAAGTGGAAAGTGCTCCTTGGAATTTCCTTAAGGCAACCTGAAGCTGTGCTCAGGCTCTTTCCCAGTTTATTAGTAGTGTTTGGCAAAGTACCTCAGGCTTCTTTGCAGACCACAGTAATTGGTTACCAGACACTGGAGGACAAGCTGCCTGATAAAATTCATAGTCTGTAATGAGGCAGACAGGCATGATAACACAGCAATAAATCACAGCCATTGGGGCATACTCCCGGGATGGCTGGCACAGGGGTTTCAATCAGAAATCAAGAAGATTCCATGTCATACTCCCCTTCGTGGTCAAATCTCCCTCTGGATCCTCTCCAGGTGTCAGGTCAAAGGCAGCAGTGAGGAACTAACTACAGATGAAATGCCAGACAGGAGATGTGCTCAGACTTGTTCTACAGAGGATGCACTAAAATATAATAGTTATTATTATATACTTCAGGAAGTTTAGTTCCTATACCAACTATCCATTAGTGCACTACATGAATAATTGATTGCAATCCTGGTACTTGCCTGGGATCATTCTCCACACAACCCAAAAGTGACATGGGATAAACACACAGTGCTGATTCAGTAAGTTGAGGAAATGCTCAGCAAAGCTGATGAAAATGTCTCAATGTCATCAGTGGTCCCAAATCCTCAATATCTGCTTGGGACAAGCAGCTTGGGAACAGGGGTTTTACACCAACAGCTGCTCTTCTCACACGTACCCCATTCCCTGTTTCAGTAACCTCCATGGGCTGGCTAGCCCATGTGCCAAAGTTAGTTAATGAGAAGAAAGCCTTTCTTCCTCCAAAACCACAGCAAATCATTAGCTTTAATGCAGAACTACTTGTTTAGTAGTCCTGTTCATCAGGACATGCCTTTCCCTGCCAAAACTCCTTCTAAAACACTAATCCTGTTCCCAAATCCGGCAAATCATAGCGGATTTCTCCATCACTGCTTGTTTATAGACTTTCTTCCACCTCCCTTAGAAAAACTGGGTAGGCAAAATGCTGACATAGCTGAGCTGGAATGGAGAGCAAATGTGACAGTTTAGACAGAGACAAGCAGATGGCTGGATTCAAAAGTATCAGCCTCATGTATAGGGGTCACAAATTCAACTCCTGTTCTTGGGTTCTGTGGTTTGACTTTCAAAGTGTGGAAAATTCTCTGTTTGAGAACAATCTTCAGGCACTTACAGACACTTTTGGATGTGCTGTGCAGAGCAGTCCCTGGAGAACCCAGGTGCCAATAGGCTCATTCACTTTTATTGCTGAAATTACAGGGTGAGTTGAGCCCAGCCTCTGATGATGCCAATATTGTTTAATGTTCTGTATTATGGATTTACCTGAAGGTGAGTGATAGTCTGCTCAATTTCTTGTGTGTTTTCTTTGATGTTCAATGTCTTCTTGATGTTTCTCATCACAGCCCTTACACAAGGTATGGCTTTACAAGTAAGGAGCTCAGTGGGGGCTATCTGCACCAAGGATTTGCACCTACCTGTGAGGCAGGCAGCAGAGTTTCAGGCTGTCTGGAGCCCTGGATGTAAGCAGGGTGTTGAAACAAGTCCAGAGGAAGCCATGAAGATGGTCCATGGTCTGGAGCACCTCTCCTATAAGGAAAGGCTGAGACAGCTGGGGAGATTCAGCCTGGAGAAGGAAAGGCTCTGGGGAGACTTTATAGCACCTTCCAGTACCTAAAGGGTCTCCAAGAGAAGGAGGGAAGGATTTTGGATAAGGGCATGTAGAGGTAGAACAAGCTTTCATCTAAGAGTAGGGTCAGATCAGATATTAGGAAGAAATGCTTCCCTGTGAGGACAGGAAGGTCCTGGCACAGGGTGCCCAGAGAAGCTGTGGCTGCCCCTGATCCCTGGAAGTGTCCAAGGCCAGGTTGGACGGGGCTTGGAGCAACCTGGGACAGTGGAAGGTGTCCCTGCCCATGGCATCTAGTTGGAAATAGATAATCTTTAAGGTCCCTTCCAACACAAAACATCTTGAGTTTCTATGATTCTATAAGCTTCCTATACACCCCTAAAAGAATTCAGGTCTCCCCATACTCTGTGCATCAGGATGAGTTGCTCTGGCACCATTTAGGGACACTGAACCCCCATAGCACTCCTACACCTTTGGGAATCATTATCCCAGTTATGGAATTTTCACTGTGGGATGTAATGGTGTCTTCATCTCTGGTCTCAGTTTGGTGCAGTGCAAACTAATTCTTTTGGCAGATTTTTCCACTGTCAGTGGGGGTTTGTATGGTGCATTATCAACGCTCCTCGCCCTGATGATGCATAGCACTAATCCATCATTAGCGCAAGAGTGTGCTTTGATGATGGATTAAAATAATTTATCATAAGAACAAGGGGCTATAATGTAACACCGTCAAAAGATGGCACCATGCAGGGACAAACAGATCAACGAGGAAATTCAGTAATGCTTATCCACTCAAGTGGATCTGCTGCCAAGAGGTTTTCTACAGCAAAAGTTTGGCAACCTGCAAAAATATCATTATTTTCTTTGCTGAAACAACTCCTTGCAGTAATGGCAGTGATTTAAAGATTTTCCTTTTCAAACAATGAAGGCAGCCTCCCATTGCTAGCCACCCTTTTTGGGACTGAGTATTCCAGGTAAAATTACAGATCCTTTTTGTCCTCTTCAAGTCCTAATTCGTCACATAATGAAATGCAAATATAACAGCTATTTAAGCCATCAGTCCAAAGTAGGTTTGCTGCAGCATGGTTAAGTGACTGAGAGAGGGTTTAAAACTCAGGACACATGGTTATAGTCTTAGCTTTCTCTTGGAAGCACTACATCTGTAATTCAGCACTTCATTCCTGTCTAGTGCACATATGCTTAACTGTAGCCATATGTTTACGTGGATTCTTCAGAACTCTGTTAAATTAAGGATTAACTGAAACACCTATTTAAATGCCTTCCTGGACATGAGTTTATGGAATCTGGACTAAAAGCAAACATTGTACTAAAGGTTTTAGAAAAACTCCAAAGAATCTGTTTCACTGCCCATGGACAATCATATTTTGAGCCTCTGCTAAGAAATGGATTGTCAAAGGTCCTCTGTCAGGTGAAATGCAACAGAAAATGGATCTGCTGAAAGAACAGGACCAATAATTCACAGAATCATAGAATAAATCAGGTAGTAGAGGGCCTCAGGATGTCATTCACTATATTTCAGTCTACAAATCCAATAGTATATGGATAAGTTTAAAAAAAATAATAAAAACTAGAGTGATCTGAAACTTTCCCTGTGATTCCAGAGTTCGTGCATCTAATGAAGGAGGCACTCCATAGAATGAATAAAAGTATCTCTGTGCAACATCGATTTTCCAGTCTGAATGACAGTGGTTGCCAGTCTTCCTATTACTGTAATTGCTGGCTAAATGAACTATAATTGTATTAAGTGGTAAGTCTGAAATATGTATGTACTGTAAAAAGGAGCTCAAGCACTGCAGGCATAAAAATTTGATTTGCAGTATTTGGAATAAGTTCTGGGGGGAGGTTGGTTTTACAGAAACTGGTGCAAGAAAGTGACTTAGCTCAGAGGGGTCTGGGTTAGTGCAGGGGATGGGGATGTCGACAGGCACCATTTCACCCACCAAAAATTGTAATTACTTACATAATATTGAACAAAATCATGGTGGATTACACGATGCTTAAGATTTTTGCTGCCTTTTTCTGCTTCTTTGACTGTAGCCACTCTTTTTCATAATGAAAGAATTACAGTAGTTTCAATATGGCTTTTCATCTTGATATGAGAACTAATGATAGTAATATTTTTAAAAGTCAAACTGAACTGTTTTCACTTATCCAAACCAATTGCTGCAGCAGTTGGGTTTGCTAAAATTTGACATTTCAGAATCATATTTTTCTCTAATTTCAGAAAGAAAAATTGTTTCCTTCCTGGGCAATTTAGGATCTATTTGGGAATATTTGTGGATGCTGTGCTTTGGAATGTGACTGAAAAGAGTATTAGTGAGGCTGAAAACATAACAGAAAGTGATCAAAATGCTGGCCATGAAAATTCTGTTGAGAAATCCCATAAAATAGTAATAATATTTTCATGAAAAGTTTTCTGAGTAAAACCCCATAAAATGTCATCTCTCCTCCTGTTAGCCTCACGCAATAGTGGGTAACCACATTCCTTGCCCAGGAGGATTTGCTGCCAGTTTTTCCAACAATAGTGCAACAATACACTTTATTTCCAGAATGGAAAGAAAAATGGACTTTTGTGGAGAAATGCAGCAGAATTCCAGCAGCCATGAAAGGAAGGGCAGCCTGGCCATTGTTCTCAGGATCTTGGCTGAGTCCTTGACACAGTTGCTGAAAATCTTACAGTAACATTATTGTAAGCAGCAGGGAAAAATAATCTACCCTCAAAATCTTGCTCACAGTTCCCATTTCACCAGCAACAAATTGATTGCTTGGCAGGAGAAATATCCCCCTCTTTCCCTGTCTGGGGGCGCTGGGAGGAGCTCCCTGCTCTGCTCAGGGCATGAGGGCTCCCAGGTCTGAGCCACCCGCACAGGAGCATCCAGGGCAGGGTTGGACCCAAGGCTGAGGCTGTGCAGCCAAAGCATTCTTAAGGCAGGGCAGTTCTGTGCCTGGGAAACAGCCCATTAGGGCCACTGGAGCAGAGATGCCAATTAAAGCAGTCCTCAGGGTGACCTCAACCTGCCAGGCAAATGCCAGCCCAGCACCAGGAATGCCAGGCTAAGGGAGAGAAAAATGGACCAGCCGACTCCAGGGTGAATTGTACTTGGGCAGCTGAGGGATCTGCAGGAGCTGAGATTATCCTCAGAGACTGCTGCAATAAAGACATTTCCTCATTGTCTTTCAAACTCTGTTTTACCTGAATGTGGTGGAAAATGTATTTCATCATGCTCTGGGATGCTTGGGGAGGTTAAAATGCCTTTGCTAATCCAGCACAGGGATTGTTCAGGACCCAATCCTAATCCCTCATCAGGAGAGAGACTGGACTTGCTTTCCTATTTGTACTTTAATATTGAGCTTGCTTATCTAAGCCTCCTGTCCAGGCAATGCCTGGGCAACCTGGATGGATGGATGGATGGATGGATGGATGGATGGATGGATGGATGGATGGATTTTCAAGGGGAACAAAATTCTCCAAATTAACTATAAACAAGTATTTTAAGTGTTGTTCCTCCTTCCCTCCCTTCCCCCTACTTCTTCTTAGTGTTTAATTGAGTCATCTGTAAGCATTTTGGTAGGTCAGAAATGCAATTAAATAGCCTGTCTATCGTAAAATATTTGAGCAGTAATACCTGATAAAATCATCATTATCTTGGAGTAATTGACCACATCAGATAATTAAGGTTCCTGAGGCAAAGCTTCACCCCCAAAGGAAGTTCAGTTATATTAGAGCAGAGTCAAGACTGTGTTAGTGTTTCCATTATAAGCCTTGTATTTTAGAGCTGTGTAATTCTACCAGTAAAATGGCTGTAGTCAGAGAGTGTAGTCATGATTTGATCTCTTTTTTTTTTTAATAACAGAGTAAGAAGAATACGAAGTATGTTGATCTGAGAGACTGAAAAAATCCTGCTGAAAAATGAAGTTTGAATAAGACTCTGCTTAAAAATAGAACACCGCACCCATTCCCCTCCCCACCCCACCCCCTGAGAATGGCAAAATTACACCCTATCTACAGCCTGGTGAATAGTCAGCCTAAGATGGGTAAAATAATTAGCTCAGCAGCTCTCCACTGCTGTGAACGCCTTCATAGTTTGAGAGACAGATAATTCTGACCTTGATGCCTTCATAGTTCTAAGCATTTTTTTTCTCCCAATCACAATCAGAAGTTGTAAGAAGTAAAACACAGCAGAAGCCTCTGGTCTCAGCTGTAAAAGTAGGACAAGTATTTCCCTGTCTTCAGACATGATGTAAGCAACAGCTTTGTCACAGAATTAGTCACAAATGAAATATATCTTAAACTTCATTCCACTGTGTGGAATGATAACTTTTCAGCATCTAGTAATTAACCATTTAGGGATTTCTTCAGCTATACACCACCTTTGGATCAGAAGGAGCTTTGTAAATAACCACCACTTGTGTCTCAGTCTCTACTTTCAAATTCAAAAAGGTGGAAAAGCTCCAAGTGCTGGAGTGTGAAGACTGTTACATCCTACATGCGTACTGCTAAGTAAAAGCACCAAGGCATGAACACAAAGCCTGGATTCTTATAGTCTAGGATGATCCTGCTTGAGCAGGGAGTTTGGACCACATGACCACTGCACTCCCTTCCAGCCTTACCCATCCTGCAGTTCTGTGACTCATTTTTTTCCCGAACAAAGGGCCAAGATGTTCTGCTGTGATTTAAAATAGTTTTTCTTGTGAAGAATTGGAAGTTCAGAGCAGGATGTTGTGTGTATTGGAGCCTTTACATTTCTGTGCAACCATTGGTGGTGTTGCTATTTTGTGCTTTGCAGTTTCTTTTCTCTGAAGTCAGTCTCAAACCTCTTTGATTTTTTTCTCTCAGTACCCTACAGGAATATTTTTTTTTGCTGCACTTGCGTTCTGATCTTTTTTTTTTTTTCTGAAAAGTGACTTAATGAAAAATACGTACCAGAATGCTCCATGTGAGTAGCCTCCAATGCTGAAGATCAATAATAGTTTATTTGATCACTGACAGAAAATGCTCTTTCAATTAAGCAGGTCACATAAATAACTTTCTGGTTCCAACATTATTTGGAAAGGTTGAGCGTAAAATAAATGGGATTGGGTTGGTGTAGACGTCCCTCAAACGGATTGGAGTAAAAAGCTACCTAAGTACTTGGATGCTGATCCTTGCTTTATCAGGCTGTCCTAAGGCAGCCAAACTGAGTTTAGAACCCTGCATAGGCTACACTTTTACATAGATTTTCATCACTTCGCTGATTTTGAGAAAGATGGCAGTTTCTTAAGACAAACTTTTCATCTGGATTTTTTTGCTTGTTCTAGCAAGAAACACGATATAGCACATCCCAAAATTAAATTGTATGCGTGTGCATATGTTTTTACCCCTCTTTCTTTAATATAACTCCAAAAAATGTCCCATTCTGCATCTGGCAGTTGTTTTATCCCTACAGGTTTCTCTCATTCTTATGGCCACACTTGACTGTGTTTTCCAGCCTGGGAAAGAGTTTATACTCACAGCAACATAATTGCACTGTGTGTAACTGTAGACAGACCAACATTAAACATCCCAGGCCAGGTCCAGTGATACTTCACTGAAATCAGACAGTGTTGTGCAAGTGAGGTCAGCATCCTTATAATGAAAACATATAGAACAACATATGGAAAACACACTGAAAAAATTGGAAAGCTACAAATGACATTTTCTTGTTGAAAGCCTAGAAAAATAAAGTGTGCACACAAGAAATAACAAGAAATCTCTGTTTCACAGTGGACACCTGAAGCAAATAGTGGGGATTAATGATCTGTAGGAGTGTCCAATATTCAAATCAAAACCTAGAGTCAGCTTTTGCAGTTATCCTTAATTCACAAATATTATAAGCCCAGAACTTCATCAAAGCCCTTTTGGATATTTGATTGTTCACAAAGCAATAGAGATGATCCTTGTTTGAATTGAGTTGGCTCTGCAAATGGTGCTGCTGTCCTTCCCCCTTTAATTTTTCCAATACCTGGTTTCTGTGGAACAAGTTGTGGGGGGAGAAACAGATTCTGCAGCTGCTGAGAAAAAGATCAGAGGCACCAACCTTGTTTAAAAATTCCACAATCAATTTAGGAAAAAAACAGTAAAACCCCAGGAAACTTCCCAACTTCACTAAGAAGTCCTCAGTTCAAAGATAGCTGTACTAGGAGGAATCCACAGGATCTGCCTGTCAATAGGTTTCTTAGAGGAAGAAATGTTGAGGGTGGGTGTTTTTTCTGTCTCTGCCATTGAGAAACAACTTTATAACTGCAGAACAAGGTGAAACTACTAACAGGGGCTGGTGGGAGAGGAGGAAGGCAGTTCTTGTTCTGAGGATGACTTGGCTCTGTGAACTGCTGCTGTTGATCTCGCAGCTGCTGAAGATTAGATGGAATTGATGCCTTTTCCTGGTCTTAAGAGGCATACACGGTTAGAAGGGGAAAAGGGATTTTACCTTGGTATTTATTCTTAAGGATCCTTAGGTGTACACGTCCAGGTCATATGCATCAAGATGTACCCCACCGAGTCTTTCCCTGTGTCTCTGTGTCTCTCTCCTCCCGTGTGTGTGTCCCCCCCCAACATTGGGTATAACATTATAGGCTTTTCTAATTAGCAGATCTATCAAAGATTCCCCAATGAGAGGTTCAAGTGAGCCCCCCTTTCCCAAGGAACCTTCCCCTGGATGGTTCTATCTTGGTTTACAGAATGTGTTCTGGAGAGGACCTTGGGGTCTGGGGCACACTGATCCCTGGCTACGAAGCTTCTAAAATGTTTAGTCTCTTAGCTTAACAAACAAGTCCAAGAATGTAGGCAAAAAGCACTAGGAATACAGATGCTGTAAAAAGGTATAACGGGTATAAAAGAAAAGGCAAAAATCTTCATGGCATCAGAATAACAATTTTCCACATCTTAGGGTTCATATCTGGAGGGTCTGAGCACCCCCAGGTTGTACGAAGCAGCTAACTGTGCTTTGGACCCTGAACTCTTGGTTGTTGTGATATGACTTTAACGTCATCCCAAGGAGTGCTAAATGGATTTAACTCTGCTAAGTCAATACACTCACAGACACAGAGCAGTAGGTTTCCAAAGCAGCCCCTGGAAAAGCTCCATGAGAATGCATGGAGCTTTTATTGCCTTACTTACAAAAAATACCCCTCAATATTGAAATATCTACAGCTTTAAATTTCCTGGAATGCTGTGGTGGGCTTTGGCTGTCATAACCACAGGGGCTGGGGCAAACTCCAACCTGTGGCCTTATTCAGCTGTACCAGGGTGAAATGATGGTCCTGTGCCCAGTGCTGGCTTGCACATGGCAGAGGAAAGTCAGTATGAACAAGGCAAGCTGGGAGTGTTGATCCCCTCAGCACATCCTCCCCACTTCTACTCATCTGCAGCTAGCAAAAATAATGTCTAGTGGTCACTGCTGTGTCTGTCCTCTGGGATTTAAATCACTTTCTAAACCCACTGGTACTTTCAGACGTGAATTTCACCCCTCAATAATCCACTGCATGAACCAAAACTTTTTTTTTTCCCTTTAATTTCAACTCTTATATTATGAGTAACAGTGAGTAATCCAGCTATGACTACGATTCATTAGTATGGCAGGATTGCTTGGAATATGAGGAAACCGGTCTTGAATCCTCTTTTGAGAGCCACTTATCCCAAAAGGCTTTTATTGTTCATGAAAAACCAACGCTGAATGGCAATACACAGAGACAACACTTAACTTTCCGGCGCAGGAGTGTGATCTTCTTTGCACAAATGCATGTGGGATGAGTGCTGAATAGAAGCAAAATGAGCATGCAAATCACCCCATGCACCAACTGGTGTTTCAATGCCTGCAGAGCTGGGTGTTCACACAGGATCCTGCTCGCATGCCTATCTCCAGGGAATTTGAATGCTGAAACTGGCTTGGTGCCAAAGTACATATTCACTTTTGCACATGCCCTTCAAAAAAAAACAACTTTCCTGAGGATCAGCCTGGTGTGCTGAATAGCACACCTGGCCATCAGGCAGGAGGCAGGAGGTTGACTCCAAGCTCAGTCACTCATGGAAGCTCTGTAGCCTCAGTTTCCCTCCTTCCTCTCTGCTCTATTTTTCTAGTTAGACTGTAAATTATTTTGAGCTGGTGCAATGTCTTTTTATGTGTTCACACTACCCTAATCCAAATCATAATGACGACAATTGTACTCAATTGATGGGCTTTTCTGAAATTTCCCTATCACTAACTTTTATACTACACATCACAGCTGCAAATTCCTAAGGTGACAGCACCTATTGCCCTGCCATTATTATGCATAATAATAATTTAACTAAAATAGCATCAGAAAATGTGCATTACACAAAATGAATTTAAATTGATTTTTTTTTTCTCCTTTCTCAAAGCTTATTACTAATTGGTATTTTTAGAGCAGAGATTCATTTTCATACACTAAAATTAATGGGCCATATCAGCGGGTGTGAATCAGGATAGCTCCGTTGAATTCAATGGGTCCTTTATCATTTACTCCAGCAGAGAATCTCACCTATCATTCCAAAGAGCATTTTCTTTTTTGTAACTCACAAAGTAATTGCATTTTCAGCCTTATGTCCTGATCCTGAAAATAATTGTGCAAGACATTATGTAGATAAGAAGCACTGCTGATGCCACTGCAGCTCCTCATGTGAGGAAAGTTACGGTTTTGCAGGATCAGACCTTAAAATGCAAATGAAAACACTGCAAAATCCAATGTGTTCCCAGTAATATTTTAAGAATGGCAGCACCTAATATGTAGCCCATTCTAATACCGAAAATTACTGCAAATCATGTTGTACAATAGAAGGGCAGAAAGCAGATAATTTAGGTGGCTTAATACCTTTTGTTTACTATAAAAGAAAATCCAATCTTTTTGTCCTGGAAGCTCTGTATCCCACATTGTCTGCAGCAAGTCTTTGAAATTCAGCAGGGGGACAACTCTTGGATTAAAGATGTGTTTTTTTCCTTAGCCCCCAAGAAATTCCAACTATAGTTTTGCTGAGACAAAGTGTTCTGAAATAGCCAATTCGCTTCTCACTAGAAAATTTGGCAATGAGTGCTGATTGAAATAGGAATTTGGAAGACTTGCTCTTTTCTTCCCCCCTTTCCAAGAAAAAAATCCTTTGCTGCTGGGTGTCCTGGATCTCAAATGTGATGTGTGTTAGCTGATGTGCTAACAGTGCAAGCCTAAATGCTGCTGATGTTGCACAAGTTCTTTTCACAACAAGAAAGCAACCCTTTTAAGGGATGAACAAGAAAGTTTTAGGTCACAAAATTAAGCAACCAAAATATAAGAATTAATAGAAATTCAGGATCTTTTATTAGCTGGCCAGTTTACAACAATACTACACACACAGTCTTCAATAACAGGATCACACCCACTCCTTCTTCTCACCACTGATGAAGTACTGAGTGCGTCTGATGAGCACAATTAACATGGAATAGGCTTGAGTTTACCATGGAGACAACACTTCCCCCCCCCCCATTTTTTGTATGTAATATATACATTACCATGTACTTTTTTTCTGCTTTAAGGCAAATTGACTTTGACATTTATACAAGAAGCAATAAAACTGATGCAGTCAAAGTATATTCCTAAAACAAGTTCAGTAATGTCTCTTCCAAACTACATTTGAGTTAGTGGAATAAATGCCTTTTCATGTTTGCAGTTGAAGCACCGGCCAATTCTTCCAAATGGTTTTTGGAAAATTGCCTTCAGAATTGACTTTCCCTGGGGAAGATTTGCTTCTATGGAAAGAGGAGATACTGCGAAAATTTGAAAGAGAGAGAAAGCAAAAGGGAAGGCAGAGGGAATAGGTTAAAGGCTAACTTTAAACAGGTGGCTCTAGTTTTTCTTTGCCCAAATTGTTCTATAATTTTTTTTATCCTAACACTTTCTGGTTAACGATAGCAAATTTCATTTTAGCAACAGTAATTCCATGCTAATCCACCTTTACCTCAGCTCAGGTTGGGTGTTTTGCTCTTTGGGCTTCCAAAGAAATTGTTCTCAGGACCAAATTCAAGTTTGGGAGTCTTACAATTCCAATTCAGCTTACTTATGTGGGAGTCCTAAATCATTTAGGACCCCATGAATTTGCTTCCTCTCAGTTAAGAAAGGGAAAGATGGGGACTTCTTTCAGCAAGAAATTGGTGTTGGCTTGAATAGAGATGCTGGTTTGGACTCCCATTGATCGCCCTATTTTCCTCCCCCATCTGAATATGTGTGAAATGGGTGTCCTTTTCTCCAGTTGTCATAATCTATTTTGCTACCTGAAAGGGAATGTCTGCATAAGACAGTGCAGTAGCTACTGAAGGATGGCTTAGTTCATATATAGCCCTTCTGGGCTACTTTACAAGTTGGCAAGCTTTGGGAATCAGCAAGTAGTCATCGTTCAGGGAAGGAATCTGCTCTATTTCATGCGTGTTAAATGCTATTTCCTAGTCCATCTATGGATGACCTGACTGAAGGAAACATATTGCAAATGCATGTGTCATATATAATCAAGCCCAATAAATATCTCTGGTAATACATAGCATTTTCCATCTTGGATTTTGGAGGTGAAGTGTAAGCAGAATAATTTTGCACCCGTTGCAATGTGATGTCTGCAACTCGATGGGGAGAGCTACAGGAAAGAACATTCCAGTGAGAATTCCTAATGTCACTGTCTGCACCATAATTTTTGCTCTGCTGTCTTGGGATGATCCACACGCAGGCACATCCTCACTGCCCAGCTGAAGGGTTTGCCATTTGCACCATTTGCACTTGCAGTTCCTGAGCACCCAGAGGCTGCTGTGACTGCAGCTCCAAACTCCTGGAGATTTCCTCTGAGGCATCAAGGCACATCTCCCTCCTGTTCATCAGATCCCACAGAGGGGTCTGTGCCCACCCTTGGACTCTGACCCTTTGCACTTGACATCTAGGGTTTGGGATGGCACCCATGAAACTGATACGAGGAAAGGAGGAGGGAGTTTATTTTTAAGTTGCGCCAGGCAAACAGCTGCAGCATTTTCTCCATGGCAGAAGAGCTCTCACAGGACAGAGGGAGGCCTGTCTTACTGCCTCCAAATTTCTCCCCTCCAAAGAGTTTCAACCTTCCAAGACTCCCCCTTTGCAAACCTCCAGCTCATGTGCACTGGTGAACGTAACTCTAGAGTGTCGTGGAGGAAACCAGAACTATTTTTATTTTTGGTTGAGTAAACATTTAGCATTTAACAGTCAGGTGTTTATTTCACTTCCCAAACTGCCTCCGGCTCCAGCAATATTTAGCATGATCCTTTTCTCAAGGAGGGGGAGAAGAAAGGGGATTGAGTCAAATGCTCTCAAAATGGAGAGGCTTGAGGAATCACAAACTTGTATCCACTGCCACACATCCCACCTCAGCCCCCCTCCTTCCTTGCTCCAGCCCTCCTTGGAAGGAACCTGACAGGAAATATTTTAGAGGTAGAGAATTTTCAATGAAAATATTATTTCTCCATCTGCCCACGCTTCCGCCCTCGCAGGTTGTATGGCTAAGTGACATTTAGGAATGTGTATCCTGCAGGCCGCTCGGTTGCCTGTCTTCTCACATGTTGCTTTCCCATCAGAAGCACATCAAGGCACCAGGTCCTCCTGCCTCCCGAGTGTCACAGGAGACACTTGACCTTCCGGAGCACATCCGAACTTTTCGGGTTTATTTCTAACATCAGTAATTGCAATTGAAGGGGCTGACCCCCTGTCCATGAGCTCCCCACAATCTTCCTGGGAGGTGCAGGGAAGGGTGGGGTCCACCACTGCTCTGGGATAAAAACCCCAAACCCGTGAAACCTAGAGAAAGTTGGCTGATCTTACATGTGTGGAGCTATTCAAACCAGACGCTTGCATGCCTTCCTGCCCACGCTACCTTACCCACACTGATCCATTCCTAGCCCAACAGGAAGCTTCAGTTTTTTGTACCTTGAGCCATTTTCAACAAAAGTCATAAGAGGAGAGGGACACACGTGTGCTGCAATGACCTACAAGAGGCTGCAGTCAGCAAGAGACTTGCCTGCTCCTTCATCCAAGGGCTGCCATGTTGCACTTTTTTCTTGGGCAGGCTAAATTTATCCCAGATGGCTGGGAAGTGTTAAGGCAACATGGCTTGACAAATAGAGTGTGTCTAAGAGGGAAGAGGAAAATGACTGAGGTTAATTTGTGTTGGGAATTAACTGGGGAAAAAATGAATATTATTTTGACACATTTCAGCTGTGCCACCATCCCCTTTTTGAACTGGTTAATATAAAAGTCAGCACCCGTGTCTAGCTCTCTCTTGCTCTTCAGCCATGTTTCCCTCGTCCGAACTACTCCGTGCTCTGCCTCAAATCTCCTGTGTTTAAGCCCCTCATTCCTAAATCTTGGCTTTAAACCAGCATTCTTATCCCTGTTTCTAGCTTATTCCAGTCAAATCTCCCCAGTGGTTCTAACAGGGACATGCCACTTTTAATACACATAGGCCTCTCAGAGCAGTGGCCACAAGAAAGCCGTAGCAGATTAGGGAGGAAATCCTTTCCCAGAACCCAACTGATCCATCCAGCCTTGGCAAGAGGAAGGTCAGGTCCAGAAGTATTTTTTGCCTTGGTGTTACTGGAATAAGAATAAAAGTCAAGGTCAGAGGTTTAAAAAGGACTTCACTGAGGCAATTTTTTTTTTTTTTTTAAGCTGAACATCTCAAACCATACATAAGTGGGTTGATTTTTGAAGAGTTCTGAATGTGCCTTGAAAATAGTGAAATCTGCAACGTTCAGCTATCGACTATAAATGTGCAGCTCAGGGCCCAACAAGCCAGGGATCCTAATGAGGCAGAGAATCTGGGCTACCATTTTGATAGGCTCCAGGAAAGCAGGAAATATTGAGCCCAGACTTGCAAAATAATAATCACTTTGCCAATGTTTCTGTTTATTTTTTCTTTAACTGCTGATTGCATTTCTTAGCCATTTATTGCCACTTCTCCTCCAAGTCCCTTGGCAATTACTGTCTTACAAATTGAGCCTGGTCACACTCGCACCTGACTTGACAACATAAAATGGTGTGAAAACTGCCAATAGAGGAGTTAACAAAACCTTTTAAAAGTTCCCACCCCTCAAATTACTAATTAATTATAAATGAGGCTCAAATCCACAGCCTTATATTAGCATAATTCCATGGCTTTTCGCTGGTCAGATAAACCAGTAAGATCAGAGTCACTGCTCCATACACAGAGGTTAAGCTTCCATGATACTTTTCCATCAGCAGTGAATTCATTGCTGCCTGTGCCTACCCTGAGTGTGGGGTGCAGCTGCTGCGCTGTACACTGGATCACTGATATTATTTTGGTTAGAAAAAAACAAGAAAAGGGTGTGCTTGCACCCCACAGGCTGATGCAGCCACACAAAGAAGCAGAAATAGCTGTGACAGAGGTGTGGAACCAGAGGAGGGGTCCTGGGGGAGCTTCTCACCCCACATCTAGGCTGTAGTACTTTGCCACTGTGCCTGGCTCTTTCACACCCAGAATACATTAGCCAGTGCAATTAAAGATACAGGAAAAACACATGTTAACAATTTTCTTACTGCAGACTTGTCAGGTTTTTATTTATTACTTTTTACTCCCTGTGAAATGTGATTATTCTTTGGTAAGATTTCGAAGCTTTTTATAATGAGTAAGGAAGAGAAAAATCCCTTTGGTTTGGTACACAAGTTCATCAGAAAGGTGATCAGCCACATAAACACATACCCCTCTACCCCTTCCCCTACCCATGCATTAGCTCACAGCTGTGTGGATATAGGCTTTGAGAGCTGAATAACCCATTAATCTCCATGTGGAAAATCAATAAATTGAAAATAATTAGCTGGGTATGAGAAGAAGCAAAGAATCAGACAGCTGTTATTTAAGGCATGACTTAGGCATGTAGAAACAAGGTATAACAAGACATACAGGGAGCAGAGAAGGGAGGGGGGGAAGGACAGGAGGATTTGAAAGGAAGAATGGAATGGTGAATGCAGGGGTGCTGAAATGTGTGTTTATGTACAACCCATTCCAAGTAGCTCCATACCAGCAGTGTTCTGCAGTGAGGGCTGTTCAAGGATCAGCAGGGCTTTGGGAAAATGCAACCCCCTGGATGAAACTGCTCACTAACAGGGCTGGAAGGGCTCCAGTAGTCACCAGCAATGGAAAAGGGAACAAAATTTCAGCCACTGTCAACAGGCATTGTCATGATTTGATTCATCTCCAAGCAGGCAGACAGCAGGGGCTGCAGTGGGAGTACAGAAACAGCAGCAGGATGGGCACAGGAATGGGCCACAGCCACGCTGGGCAGCCCCAGCAGCGCAGACACTGAATGGGTCAGGCACAACTTGTCCCTCTCCTCCCTCCTGCTCTGTGTCACACTGACTTGGTGACAACTGCTGAATAAAAACGCTCCGAGAGAAACAAATTAAGAGAACGAGAAGAATGTGCCTCACCAGTGGGGAGACGAAAACAACAGCACGCTGAGACAGATCAGCAATGTACCAGAGTGCTCCGAGCTCAGCTATGACAGATGGTCCCATGAAGGGATATTCCAGCTGAGCTCTTGAGTGCATTATTTTTAGGCTGAGATTTAACACCCATGTCCCTGGCCAAATCAAGGATTCTAGGCGCAGCTTTGAGTACTGAAGCACCAGAAACTTTACAAATTATTTTGCATTTTGTCTATGGTGGGAGCTCCATGGCACTCATTATGAGAAAAGATATACAGAACCTGAACTAGAAAACTGCTAGACAAGGTACAACTCCTTGATAGAAACCAACACAGAGAAAATTCCTTCTGGAGACAGAGACTGTTTAGAGGGAGAGATTAAAGCAGAAGCAAGGGAGGCCATACCCAAGGATGCCCTGAGAAGGATAAATGTTAACTCGAATAAAGAATTTCATTTGTTTGAAGAGAAAAAGTATCTCACCTTCCTTGCAAGTTGCTGATCAGAGCATGAAGCAGGTGACCACATCTTCCAGGAGCCTGAAACAAGACCTTTGGGGGCATTACACACTTAATTATCATTTAATTTAGCATTAAATTTAAATTTAAGTTCTCCAGGAAAGCTTACCAAGACTTCTGTCAGTCCACCTGAGATGATAGAGCAGTGATGAAGCTCTGCCTCTCTCCAAGGGGACTCCAGTGGTCACCCACCACCGTTTCTGTGTGTGGAGAGACATAACATGTAAGGGGATTCCCAATTTCTATATTCAGCTAAGCATGAATATGACAGCTGGTATAAAACTGTAAAGTATGAAGGATAGGAGAGGCATCTTCTTACAAGGCTGCTCAAAACTCAAGAATTTCTATCTTGAGGCTGATGTAGCTTCGAGCTCAGATTTCCAGCTTTGAGCTTCTAGCTAGAGGCTGGATACAAATGGGCCTGTTACCTTTCCCTCTTCGTATCTGCAAGCACTGGGGAGCAAGTTCTACCACATGCAGGCTCATTAATCTGTTTAGATTAAGGTCAGGAAAGGAAAGGAGCCACCCAGCTCTGGGATGACTTTGGAGCTGCTCTTGAGGAAAAGATCCAGAAGCAGTTGTCTAAAAATTAGTGACTGTCCCAAACCATTGAGGGAATCAAATTTTCATGTCCTGGTATTGACATATCCCAGATCTGTAGAGGAGGCCAGATTTAATGCAAATTGGCTTGTTAGACTGGAGTTGCTTTATTCATCTCTATGCTCTGCTTTCTCAGGGTAACAGTGCTTTCTCTTCTATTAATCTCGCTTTCACTGACTGTTCAAAGCCTGGAGTTTTTCTTCCACAGCCCTTCAAACCTCTGAAAATCACAGTCTAGTTCTTGCAGACCTCTACAAGCCTTACATTGTCTAGAACTGTGAGGACTAATCCCTTCTATTCAACCTAATGGAAAGCTTTCTAAATATAACCACTACCTTCTCATTACTCTACCAACTTCTCTTTCCAGTTTTAATGACTTCTCTTTCCAGATATGCCATTTCTCCTCATTTATAGGAATAATCTTGGGGCCTTATCAAAATGTGTTCACTACAGGGCAAAAATCAGGTTTACAAATCTTCAAGTGCAAAATTCATGCCTTTAGATGTAGCCTAATGATGGGGGGAGAGAGGCAGCAATGGCACAGTTCTGATCAAATTGCAAAATCAGGGATGTTGGGAGGGTTTTTTTTCAACTGCTTCAGCCACCCAGACAAGGAAAGGACTCCAATTCCAGGCTGTGGGTCAATGCTTATTCTGGGGCTAGTTTAGATAGCAAGGGGAAGGGGAGGTGTTTCATCATCTCCACTTTCTAAACACAGTGTTTCCCAGGATTTTTCATTTTATTAGGTAGGATGACAGTTCGTTCTGCCTATCTTTTGATATCCAAAGCTACTGTATTTGCCCTTCTCACTCAAAAGTCTGTCTGACTGCACTCGTGTTTCAGGAACAGATAAAAACTTGAATACTTCTACTCTGAAAAGGCTGCTTTTAATAGTTTGGATGGATCTATTTGACTAACTACAGAGAACAGTACAAAAAAGATTGGGTTACAATAGGAAATAAAAGGACTTGTCAGGGAAGAAGAGGATAAAAAGGGCAGCTGAATTATAAGGAGGAAGGCTGTGCTAGCACTCCAACTCTGTGCTGTAGGAAATAAGTAAAAATGCAGAAAGAAATCCAACAGGGTCCAGGGAGTAAAGAAAGCTGTCTCTGATATGTGAGCCTCATCAAACACAAAAAACAAGGACTCCAAAAGAGGGGGTTGCAGTGAGGACTAGGATGACTCAGGCAAGTAGAAGAATGACAGCAAAGGCTGTATCAGGTTGAAGAAGAAATCTGGCCAACTCCAGTCAGCTAAAAAATTGTCCCTCAGCCCTCCTCCCTGCCTGAAGAGAGGCTGCTTTGGGGGCCAAAGCAAACCTGGTGTTGGGAAGGCTCCAGCATCTCTGCTTGGAGCAATAACCTTGTTCAGGATTATCCTTTTACTGTGTTTCTACTTCACTGACACTTCAAGCCACCAAGAAAAAAATAAAATATAACTAAATTACAAGAGAAAAAAGCCGGGGTTGGAGCAAACCACCAGACTTCTGCTTCTGAAAAGCTTCAAACTCCCCCAGTGCAGTTGTGTCCAGGTGACAGAGCCCAGGACCTGCTGAAAAGCACTCCTTGGGAGTACAAGTCCAGACAGCTTTGCCAAGCCTGGGGAGCAACAACTGCGCTCCCTGAGCAAGCCAAAGCCCAGCAGTTTCTCAAACAGCAGCCAGTGTGAGGCTGTTACTGAACATACCCTGCTCCTGCCTCCAGCCCCTGGGCAGCAGCACGGCTGCAAGTAGAGTCTTGTGGTGGAGGGAAGAGAGAGACGGGAGAGCTCCCAGACTGACAAGCAGGTTTTGCGGTTTTGTTTAAGATGCTGAATCAGAGTTTCGCCTGGAGGGGGGGCAGAAGGGGATGGCTCATGGTTGGCAGGTGCCTGCAGGAGCACTGGGGCTGGCCTATCTCAGAGCCTGGCACACAGCCCCGCTTGGCTGGTTTCTGGTGCTCCGAAGGGAGTGAACGTCACTGTCAGACCCGAGCGTGCTCGTTCTTGTCGTGTGGCCCTACCAGCAAGGGAAGGCTCCTTTGAACAAATCTGCAGCAATTTGAAGAGATAATGAAATTCAGCATCCATGCAGGCTGCTAAGTATGCTGAATTGTGAAAGGTTCAGAGCTTGGTTTTGGCCTGCCACACTGTCCCTCTCTGCCTCCAGGAGCAGCTTCCAGCATTGATGGCACATCCCAGGTCCTGGCAATCCCTTTGTGGGGATGAACAGTTGCTCTGTATGGCCACAAATGGTACAAACACAAGCAGCGGTTCTTGGTCATTGAATTCAGAGTGGAAAACTGTCACGCAAGCCTGTTATCAGCTGAGAAACAACTGTAAAACAGTTGAAACAATCAAGAAAACACTGAACATCCAAAATGGGGATGGGCTGGATTTCCATCAGAAGCACATCCATATTCTGCCCACTGCAGGGAGCACTGGTAAACTTCTCACCATTTGGCAGCATTTCAATTATGGACTGCAGTGAGCTGGTCTGTAATTTTCTGTCTTTGCCATGGCTCATCCTCGTCAGTCCAGTCTTGTTGCACCATGGAGGGATGTACCTGTGCTTCCTGCCCTGTGCTGCAGTGCCAGCTCACTAGATGGTGCGTAATGATGCTGTGCCAGGCCTAAGGAAGCAAATCAGGAACATGCTGAGAAGAGGAAGTAGAAATAAGATGGTTTAGCTCCAGGAGGAGAAGGTTAGAGCAGGAGCAATGCCTTCAGGTCAGGATCAGGTGCAGGAGCAGAGCTGATTGAGGAAAGACTTCATAGCTCCCAGTGACCATATTATGCCAAGTTTAAACCAAGCTTCTTGTGCCCTCACTTCCCCATGTATTAAAATTCACGAGGAAGATAAATAATTACTTCATTGCCATCTGGTTTAATTCTGCTAGATAATGTAATCAAGGCTATTCTGTACAGGAGAAATATCGCTTAACTAAATATCATCTAAAACACAACCTACAGATTTTTGAAAGTCACCATTATTTGTTGACATTTGAGACTGAAGCAGCTGGACCAAGACAGCGCAGGTTACAAACCAGGCATTTCTCTGCGCTTTCACTGCTGCTTGAAAACTTCCATGAAAGTTCTTTTCCTTTTCTAAAAGAAAAGAAAAGAAAAAAGTAGCTGCTGAAATAGAAATTTCTTTTCTGCATTTTCTTGGAGAAGCTGCAGTTTGGATTTAGGGATGATTTATTTTCCAGATTTCAGGAAACTAAAAAAAAAAGAAATATTTGTGTTTGGGTAAAACCTTGCTTTGTTTTAATGTAATATCTCCTCCCTGCAAACATAAGGCATAAATACTGCAAATACTTTTTGCATTGGCTGAAATTTTTGTTAGGAACTAACATGCCCATAAAGGAACACGCTCTCAATCACGTTCAGTGACTTGCCCAAAGCCACAAGGACAAAACAGCAAAGCAAATCACCAAGCACTGAGATCCAAACCCCACACTCTGCTCTGGCCACGGGACCTGGCAGATCCCAATTAGCAACAAGGACATGAGATCCACCAAAGATAAGTGGGCCCAGCTGAGTGTCTGACTCTGCTAAGTCTCCCTCAGAGTGGTTATGTGGGTGGTGCAGAATTTGTCAAACAAGATGTTCACAATGGTCTCCCCGAGCACAGCAGAGAAAAAAATGAAGACAACCCTACCATAAAGTGACACATAACTCAGCTGAAGTGAAACACTCTCATACAACAGCAGAGAATAGCTCATTCCCCTTAGGCAAAACTCATCCAAAAAGCTAATAATGAAAACTTGAGGACTCCAAACCACTATTTTTACTTTGTAGGCCAGCAGCAGGGGTAGCTTATGTGGTTAGCAGCTGACTCTGGAGTTTTATTCTGGTTTTCACCACTAACTCCCTGACTGATCTTGCAGTGTCACTGTCCTGGGCCTCAGTTTACTGATCAGAGGGATGTGGGTGTAGGTCAATTACAGAATATTTAAGTCATACATGCAAAGTATTCAGGATGAATATGGGTGGGTCTGGATGTTGAGGCACATGCTTCTGTACCTGTTGTCCAGACAGATCCTTGAAATCATAAAGCAACTCACATGCTTCAAGCTTCTGCAAGAAAAAAGAGAATACACCTGCAAATATATGGGATGCAGAGCTCAGATTTGCTGGTGTCAGTGGTTATGACTCAGAAATCATGGGAAGGAGGTCAAAGCCTTAAGAATGGCCCATTTTAACATGCACGCTGCTCTGTAGCTTGGGAATGGAATACAAATGCAACTCTTTCTTGGAAGGTCATTGAATTGAGCTGAACTGACCCAACCAGTTACTATTGGCTTGTGGAAAAACCGTGGACAGCAATATTTATGATGATTGCCCTGACAGGCTGAATAATTGCTTTGCAGCTAAAATGCTAAAAGCAATGGAGCTGGGTTTTCAAAAGTGTTTCATCAGAGCTTCCTAAATAAAATAATTGTGGGAAGTAACTGGAAAATGGAGCTGGTAGCTGGATTTGTGTTAATATATATGTGTGTATATATAGGCAGGGATATTTCTGTATACATGTATAAAGCAGTGCAGATCAGGAAAGTGAATAAGCAATCTCTTCAGACTGAAGGATTCTTCCTGAATGTGTTTATTGCCAGTACTGCCATTAGAATTATTGTTTCATTGGTAGCAACCATATAAATACACACATTGTCAGGGACCAAAAATGTAAAAATCAGATGAGTAATCCATGGGATAAAGTACTCAGTGTAGTCTATAGAATAAAATTACAGCTTTTAATATGTACTTTAAGAGTTAATAAATAGTAAAAATAACACCATTTTCTTCCTCAAGTGTTTGTGTCTAAAGTAAGAATCTGTGCTTTTCTAGCAGTTACCTTACTGGTTATGGCCCACTCAGTGTTACTGCACCCTTTAACCTCAGCAACTTCTCACATCCAATACACTAAAAGTTTGCATTGGAGAGTTAAGAAGATGAACTATTGCAGTGAGTCATCTTCTAAACATTTCTGACATGAGGATAAAACCTTGAAAGGACCATTTTTATACACTCATGCTGTAAAGGAATCCCTACTTCTGGGTTACCAGGTTGTCTTTGCTTCAGCTGCTGAGTTTCAGCTCCTCTTGGTTCTCAAACAAACTGAGATGTTTAAAAAATAGACCATGTTGGGCAAGTACTTATTTGAAGCTGGTTCGTGAAGTTGAATTCTTTGGTTAATGGATCTTCAGGATGTTTAGATGTTGAAATTTCTAAGTTGCCCTGTTCACATAGACACCTCAACTGCCTGTGCAATAGTGGAAAGTGTACATGTGAGTGCTGAGATGTGGAAACCCCTTCTACAGCAGGTGCCTGACAAATGCATGTGTGTATTGACATGAAAACCTTTATGGAAATGTGGTCCTCCAGGCCCAGCCAGTTTGAATAATCAATAGCCATCTTCATCCTCAGGTACCTCTTTATTGCAATGGCTAAGAATTTACCACATGCGCTTATGAATGCAAACCCAAATCTCAATCCTGTCCGATCACACTACACTGCAGCAGCCCTCCAAGGAGCTCTTCTTTTTCGTAAAGGGATTTCCTTCAGTGCTGATTCACAGAGCATTCTTTGCTGTGCTTTAGAGCCACCCTTCTCAGCAGTTGCAACAGCAGATATATAATCACTGCTCAGGAAATAACCATTGTCTGACTTTTGGGACAAACACCACTTCTGTGTATTCATGAATGCCGCAAAACCACTGAGTAGTCAAGTTAAACATAGATACTCTGGACACACATGTAAGCCAGACTCGACGTATTTTTGGGGTTATTTTTGCAGATTTTGGATTTGAGAGTAACCTAGGTTACTAAAATCTGCTCTGCTGAACTCTGCTCCGGTCCTTGGCTTTGAATGTCATGCCCAGCTTCCTGGGCACTTGCAGGACACAGAGGAGAAATATTCCTCTGATAGCTTTGGCAGGAACCTGTTTTATCAAAACCAACATAGGTGGGGGGATAAAGGCAGAGCTTTCCAAACTGGGGTCCAGAGGGACCCAGGAAATCTGCTGTGCTCTCAGAGATGGAAATACAGAAACTTCCTCAGGTGGTAAGTAAATGGGACAAGAGCTCAGGATGACTTCATCCTTTTTACCCATTATTACCAGGTATTCTGTAATAGCACTTGCAGGCCTGCTGTGCTTGCGCTTGTATGGACAAGCAAATAGACACTGCTCTTGCCCTGAAAGGTTTAGACAGAGATCTTGAAAGCAAGAAGATTTCAGGCTTAAGGACAGTATGATAGAAAAAAGCAGCAAAAAGAGGGCAGTGAAGTGACTTGCTCAGTATCAGGAATACTTTGGAAGTCTTCTTCTGCCTGTTCTGCCAGTTTAGACACTCATGGGCTGTCTCAGATAAACACCACAGCATAGTGGAAGTCAGAGGAATTAGAAGCCAAAGCTCCTGTGATCACTCATAGACCACAGAGTTCCTGGATATCACCTACAGTTCCTTATCACTCACAATTTTAGGACTTATTTTTCTTAGTATCTCTCTGATTTCCTGCTACACCCCTTGTGAAGAAATCAGACTTTTGGGAAATTGTAATCTAAGTAGCAATAGTTACTCCACATCCTGGAAGTGATTTTGATGTATCTGCATATTTTTCTCTCTTCTCTATCATGACACCTGGGAGCATTTGCAAATCAGTAAAAAACATCATCCCATATCAGATGTGAATGATTTCCTTCTCACCCATCCCTATCCTCGCTGGAGGCTTCCACTTCCCAAGGCAGATTTCTCAGGAGGAATCTGAGTGGATAGCCAGCCTTGCTGGATGCTTTGAAGGGCAATACAGATTAACTTTGCCAAATCATTAGGGAAAGCAAGGTGTTGCTTAAGCTGAAGGTCCTGATTAGGAAATGCCTTCCTCCACAAAGGTACACGCCAACCCCACCTGCACACACAGAGTTCAGATCACTCAGATGCAAGATTGCAGTTGATCTCAGCATCTGCAGAGATGAAAGGAGCTGCAGCATCCAAACCATGCTGGGCCTCATTTAGGGAGATCCAAACTGGGAATTTGGATTTCACTGCAACTGGAAACAAACTGGTAACCAGTCCAGCCTGCCAAGCAATGCAGCAATTAATGAATGCTCCCATAACCTCCCTGCTAGGTTATTCCAGCAGCATGCTTTGCAGGTTGCTAAGGTTTCTTTCTGGAAACTTACACAGCGCCAACTTGACACAGTCCCAATCCAGAGTCTGGGGAAAATAAATTAAGCTACTGGGCTGCCACTAACATGTAACACTTCTGGAGTTGCAAACATGCTTCAACCAGAAAAAAATCTTCAGGTGCTGTAGAGTGGAGGGACACACAGAGGAAGCCTTGGAAAACCTTCCATGGGACTCATTTGCCTCTGCCATCACCACCACCATCTTCCTACACGTCATCTATGCACCCAGAGCAAGTGCAATTCTCAACTTCCCACTGGCTGAACTGATGCTTGCTAATCACTGTAGAGATTATTTCACTTCAAGTACTCTGAAGTTGAACTCCACCTTATAAAATACTTTTTCCTTTTAGTGCTCAGTGCACTTCTGGAATCACCTCAGTGCCTGGCCACCTTGACACATTCTCCAGACTTTTCATGCTGTGACATCCCTTGAGATTCCCTACAGCATGTGACCCACATAAATGCATCTTACTTGCAAACTCTAGGACACTGTGTTCCCTCTCATCCTGAAATTCTTGACTCAGTGCATTCTGAAGTTGGCAGCTAATTCAGGTTCCCAGTTCTGAGGGGTGCTGAGAAATGAAGGGCCAAAATACAGAGGTACCTCACTGCAGGAGACCGAGGGGCTTCCCCTGACTGCAAATTTCTTAACAGAAAAATGTGTTTTTCTGGGCAGGCCATCAGGAGAGGCAAAGAAAATACACTTCTTCTCATCCCACTCACTTCTGTGAAGGAATTCGGTCTGTACTTTTTGAGGTCCTGAAGGATTTAGAAACCTTTTTCGTTATTATATTTTGGACTGAGAATATCCCTTGGTTCTTCTCTATTTCTTTCAACAGAATTCTTCCTGTTTTCATAAATTAAGGATCTGGCCCCTGGTTTCCAACTCAACCAAGGAGGACTCAAGTACAATGAGACAGATTGTCCTCACAGGATTTCGAGCTGTGTAGAGAATCCAAAGTGCCAGAAATCTTGTGGGAAGGACTGTTTTCAGGGAAATTCCACCCCATAGTTTCCATACGTGTCATATAAGTAATGTCACCCCAGACCATAAACCTTCTGAAATCAGCCTGCTGCATTCAGTATTTCTGGTTTATTTTTTTTAATATATATATATACATATATATAATTTTTTTCCCTTCTTCTTTAAACCGCCTCTCTTAAAATTAAATTGTGACACTTGTGACACCAACATTTCCCATTTCTGCTGGAAGTGTGGAAGGAGAGGGTTCATCTGAAGCTGGTGGAAAAAGCACCAATAAAACCTGTTGTGGTTGTGTCGTGTGGTGTGGTACAGCCAAGTGACTTGTGAGGGGTTCTGAGGGCATATTTTGGAGCTAAACTCTGACACTAACTGGTTCAGAGCAGCAGGAAGCTGGAGGCTGATTCCTTTCTGGATCTGTCCTCGCTGCAAACTCTGAGCAGTCGGCAGTGATTTTGATCAGATGAATTCCTCCTATCAGGAAGAAAGGCAACGTATGCCGGTACTTTAATTTCATTTCAATTTGCTTTAGCAGAGATTTATAATTATTATAAGGAACGATTTTATAATGTAATTCAGTGTTGTCAGAGTAGGTTAGCTTTATGACCTGCTTTAAAAAATAAATGCGGCTTTAATTAAAACAAAACCAAAGAGAGAAGTACAGTCTTGTACCAACATGTTGCTGTCAGCACCCTGCTAACTGTCTGAATTGAGCTGCAAGCCTCTGCTCAGAGGCTCCTGTGCCAAAAACAAAGCTCGTGGCACATTTAAAGGTACTGCTGGCCTATTTTTAATTTATAGCTCAACTTGGTATTGCTGGAGGTTTTCTAATAACAATCGTGATGACTGTAAAAAATGAGACACTAAAGAACAGCCACGTTTAGTAGCTGACAGCTCCTACAGAAGCGAGGCTGGATGCAGCAGTAAACCTGACCCTCTTTTGCTCAGCTGCAGTGTATTTCCATTAACTGACATGGAGTCTCTTTTGGTTTAACCCAGTACGAGATCAGAATCCCAGTCATTAAATTTACCCCTCCAAGCTGCCGTCTTTCATGAGGTAAGATGATTTTGTTTCTACATAATGGATGTCACAGAGCTCATCTTCAGTACATGCTCACTCTGCTTGTAATTTTCTGTATTTGCATTGCCTGACATGAGACAATATTAATGCTGTGTCACACTGAAGGCTCTCTGACATCAGCAAATAGAGCCACCGTGCAAACCAGAGCCTCTCCAACACCACACACAGCCCCCTTCTCATGCTTGTGTCTCCTTCACAAGGTCAGTGATATTAGGCTGACATGTTAAAACATTTTAGTATCACTTTGTCAGAATTCTTCATGTCTTAGTGTTCATCACACTTCAAGATCTGGAGAGCTGTTGCATGGCTGACGCTAAATGGCTTGGTTAGGTGGTTATATAATATTCTGGAGGGTAAAATTTCACTCCCTAGAAGTCAATGGAGATTTTGATTTCATTAATTCCAGTTTTAACTTTAATAATTCTATTGATTTCCTTCTTATTGGCTTCAAAGTTAGAGAATTATCTAGTTCATAATCTATATTTTGGGACAGGGATTTATTTTTAAATTATTTTTACTCTGCCTTGATAAAATAATTCAAAAATCATATGAAAATGCAAGGAGGCAGGAGCTTCGAGGAGAATAGCAGGAGGCAGAACCAAACAGGTGAGGGACAGATTGCAACTTTTGCCTCCCACCCCTCTGTGCAATATCTTATCTGGGTGCTGAGATCCATACAAGAGTCCACTACCACAGATTTTCCAACAGGAGGTCTCAAGGAAGGGGTCTGCTGTAGCTGTCAATATTAATTGAGACCATGTGTGAGAATGTAAAGCCAAATATTTAAGGGATAATTTATAGCAAATGAAACATCTTCTCTACTGTGCATTAAAAGAAGATTCTTCTGCAGGATACATGGGTGGAAAGAGTGAAAAAGAGGCAACACTGTAAGAGGTAGCTCTTAAGAAGTTATTCTGGGGAAAAATTGTACTTTTCAGAAAAGCTATTTTTTTCAGCTAAGATTGTCTAGTCTGGCATTAGGACAGACAGCACCAGATATCAAAATTGCTTTTACTAATTGCCTCAATTTTTTTCTTGCAAGATGGATGCACTGAAATCTTCTGTCTTGGTGTGAGCTGGGTAATTTTCACTTCTGTGCCAGATCCAAGCTGGACTTGAAAAGTCTCACATCCTAAATGTTTTGTTCCATTAGAGAGCTGGTAAATCACTCCTTCAAAACATTTTAGTACATTTCTAGTCTTGACAATTTATGAGTCATCAAATTGGTGAATACCCTAAAAACCTTTCCAGAAAAAAACATTTGTAAAATGCTTTTGTTACCAATTTTTCCCTCCAGTTAGTGCATACCTGGTCATAGGGCCAGGATTTTAAAGGTGTTCCTTTTTTCAATCTTGTTCAATTTTTACGGCCAAATTTTTGAGAGAGCTCAGAATGCAGTGTTTGACTCTCTTGAGCTGCTCATGCTTTTGGACAGCCTTGGAGAAGTGCCACATTTCTGCTCTGTGTTATTCTGTCAAGCCCTGATTCACAACTTTATTTCAGGCAGTATCATGCAGTAAATAACACTGATCATTAGCAGCTGTATGTGCCACCTGAGGCACTAAAACGAGTCAGGAGAGATACAGAGTGGGTTCTAAGAGCTCTAATAACTCCTGAAACATTTCTCAAACACTTTTTATCGCCACACACCTATGATAGGTTTGCAGTTGTGAAATCCTGCCAGGATCCATTTGGGATGTCTTTGCCCTGCAACGAGGGAGAAGTCTCTCTGTGAGCAGAGGCTTGCACAGAGCACATGTCACACGTGCCACAGCAGTGGGCCTGGTGTTCCTCTCTACCCCATTAGCCTGTTAAAACATAAAAACAAAAAAAAAACCACACTGTGTATCACAGGAGTCTTTGCTCTGGAAGACATGACAAGTGTCTAAACCATGAGATATCAAACTTCATCATGTACCAGGCTTGTTAATGTTCCCTGGGCAAGCAGGAATATTGTTTGTAGTCATGGACAAGGAGGAAGGGTCCTGATCCTGCTGTTTGAGTAACAGGTGAGACACAGTTCCCCAGATAAGACTATTTTCCCTTTTGTCACAACATATAAACCCATTTTCCCTTCCTCCTACCTCAGGTTTTAGTGTATGTAAGAGCTCAGTGATGCTGGATTGGCCTTAATTAAACTGATTAACTTAATATAACATGAGTAATAGGTAAATAACTATTTTCCCACTTGGTGTCCTGTAGCAGAATAGCTCAATAGGAATAAAATGCTTTCACCCTTGGTTCACAGACCTGTCCAACCGACCCAGTGGTTCAGGGAACAAAGAAGAAAATAAACTCAGTTTTGTTCTGGACCTTGTCTGGCATACACAATAAAAGAGAACCCTTAGACCCCACATGAGAACTGGTGCAAAAAAGCAGTTTGAAGCTCAGTCTCTGTGTTGATTTATGCTGAATTCAATTTTCTGTAAACATATAAAAAATGGTGGCTTTATTTCCAAAGGAGCAAGGAGTCTTCCTCTCATTGCAGTTAGTTATAGTTACGTGGACTAAGCAGTGAACAGGGTGGGAATGTTGTTGGAATAAGGAGAGGAAAAAACCTTTTGGTGTCCTATAAAAATGGGTTTTCCTTTTTTTTTTTTTTTTTTTTTTTTGTTTTCTTTTGTTGTTTTTTGTTTTGTTTTGTTTTTGGGGTTTTTTGTTTGTTTTTTGTTTGGGTTTTTTTTCAAAAGCAAAAGGAGTTGAAATGCCCACATTCAAAAATCTCAGCCAGAGGAACTCCTTTCCGTTAAATAAAATCAATTTAACAATCTCTTTCTGTTTGGAAAGACAAAAAGAAGAAAACAAAGTGCTTAGATTTTTCCTGTCCAAATTTAAGTGAAACAAAATGTCCTCCTATTACCCCATTAGACCTAACATGAGGTATTGAAGAAATTACCCCTCCCCTGCTGCCCCCAGAGCTCTGTCTATAATGAAACACAGGGAAAACAAGTGCTAACACAAGTAGACTTTGTACTGTGTGAATGACTTCTCCTGTATTAGCAAAGCAGACTGCTAATATGATATGATGGGACATTACTAATGCAACAGAGCAGGGCTAATGCAAACAAAATATGTTGGAGTGCCTGGTTGAACTGAATAGAGAATTTGTTTGTCTGGGACCCAGAATCTGAAAATCAAAGCAAATGCCTCAGAAATAAATCTTACAGATAATTCAATAAACACATCGAGCCCATCAGATGCATCGAAGGGTTTGTGGGTACTGGAGGTACAGATGGGCCCATGAACCTCATTCCCACACTGACTTTTGAAGGGAGTTGGGTGCTTGGGTGTCCTTGGCACTTTGGAAAATCTCTTCTTGTATAAATAATATATGATGATAACTTACATTGACATAATAACTAAGTGTATGTGATTAGCAGTAAAACTGCTGTTCAAGGCTTGGGGAGTGCTGGTGTCATTGAGCCAAAGCTGTGTCTCCATCAGGAACTGTAGTGATAGGACAAGGAGGAATGGCTTCAGGCTGAAAGGGAATAGGTTTAGATTAAATTTGAGGAAGAAATTCTTCCCTGGGAGGGTGGGCAGGCCCTGGCACAGGGTGCCCAGAGAAGCTGTGGCTGTCCCATCCCTGGAAGTGTCCAGGGCCAGGTTGGACAGGGCTTGGAGCCACCTGGGATAGTGGGAGGTGTCCCTGCCCATGGGAGGGGGTGGGAGAAAATGGTCTTTGAGGTACCTCCCAACCCAAACTATTCTGTGATTCTACAGCAAGTTCAACTCTGAGAAATAGTTATAATGCACTTTAAAATTTTAACAGTGACTTTTTTCTTTTTGCCTCCTTGCCCTCCTCCCACTCTCAGCTGTTAATGAAGATATTGTCTGCTGTAAATGGATAGGTTTGAGCAAATGAGAGAATCCTGTCCCCAGTTTCAGCTGAGAGTAGTATCTCCCACAGCAAAGGGTCTGCTTAGGCTTTGATGCATCTGCCTCCAAAGGCCATCTATTAAACGGAATCCTTCAGTTCTCTCTCACAACCTCAAGGGCCCTGAGCTGCACTGGGAGCTGCTTTGCAGCCAGGAGCAACCAGTCACAATTTGTTATTAAAACTGCAGCTCCCCACTGCTTGCTGCTGCTGACTACCATGAGGCTGGAGTCTGCTCAAGAAACGCAGAGAAAGCAGAAACTGAGAATATTCCCAAGCTCACCTTTTAATGAAGGCATATGGCATTCAGGATATTGTTATTCGTGTAGTAATTGGCAACGGCGTACACATATTTATGGTACCTCTCATCATGCTTAGGAAATTTTGGAATTGCTCCATTTTAATGGGCCATAAACACTTACCTGAAGTTAAAGTATATAGCAAATACAAAGAAACATGAATAATTCTTTATAATTACAATCATATATTTATGTACACACACGTAGCCATCAGGCAAGGCAATTTTTTCTTTTAATAATTATTACTGAAGTAGAGAAAATTGTGCCTAAATTGTTCTAAATCCAGATTAGTAAATTTAATCAAGTCAAGAGAAAAACAAATGCAGTGTCCTGAGATTTTCCTAGGTATTTGGGGCTGCAGAAAAGGGCTGTAAGAAACAAGATAAATTGTCTGCAATTATCAATTATATCTATATGTAGAACTTGATTCCAACATTTGCAATAAAACTGGTGCTTGACAAAAAACCTCATTTTATACAGGAAAAAAGCACTACTTTGTAGTCCTCTTTCTATTGAAATATTAGAAAGAAGTGGAGTTTTTTGTGGATTTTTTTTTTTTTTTTTTATGTAATAAGTACCTGGAGTTTTCTCTGATCACTACAGAGAGATGTGAGTGTGTGGTTTATATCCTTACTAAGGAAAAATTATAATCTGTAATTGCAGAATTAAACTTCTGCTGCTGTACCTGTGAGCTATCCATAAGGATATTCGAGCTCCATTTTTATTTCAGAATCTTTTTAAAATTAATTTGACTTATTTAAACTAGAAAATAAAAGAGTTCGTGCAAGAGTAGAAGTTTCATATGGAAATATAAGGGACAAGAGTTGTTAAAACCCACAGATTCAGATTTCTGTTATTGCTAAGCTTCATCAGTTTGAGAGCAGAGTCACTGAAAAGAAAGAGCTTGCTTAGAGGAGGGCATAAAAAAAATTGCTTGTGCCAGCATTGGAGTCTGTGTCTATAAGGACTAACACGATGCATATTTTAACCCACAAAAATAAAAAAGTATATTTGTTTGTTTCAAATTCCCCAAAACTGACCCAGCAGTTCACACAGGGATATCTAGGATGTATTTTCAGGAGGGGGCTCAGCTGAGCACTCAGAGTACCCATGTTCTGTATGCAGGAGTTAAAGACCTCAGTGCAGATTTGGATAATGATCTGCAGGCACAGACCTTGTGATTCCCACACTTAGTGTTTGAAAATGGGTGTCTGAGACTCTTCTTTCTTTCTCACACAGTCAGAAATTGAAGTACCTTATTCCCAGCTGAATATTGAAAAATAATGCTTTCAGAGACCATTCCAGTGGGGCTGGATTTTGTATTTCTCTATTAGAACCACACCTCCCCTCTGTATTTCTGCTTCAACATCTGGTGCTGCAGGTAGGATACTCTGGCCCAAAGCATCTGGGCTGAGAAATGTTCTCTCTCCTCAGAGTCCCAGATCCTTCACAAAAACCCTTCAGAAACCATTTATCAGACTCAGCACTGAAATGTTCAGTAAAATTTACAGTGAACCACCTTCTTCCCCGGCCTGCACAGTTGCCCCAGACTCTCCCCAGCAGAGCAGTTGTTAACAATTTGGTTAATTGCTGGTGCTTTGCTGATGTTTGCTATTCTCGATCAGGCATAGTCAACCCCATTCATACCAATCTGAAAATTAGCCTATTGTTCAAAACTAAAACAGGATTTGTTTTGAAGTTTTAGAATCTCTCAAATAATTATTTCTTCTGGTAACTGACTCTCAGCATCCATACCAATGCCTCTTCATTAGCAGAAAGAGGAAATGAAGAGTTTTATCAATAATGTGCTGGCTGGCATCTCAGAAGATCTGCTGCAGTCCCTGGCTCTGTCACGAATCTCAGTCATGATCTCAGACAAGTTCTGTCATCTCCCTATGGGATTGAAGAGATGTTACTTCATTTCCTGCTTTTAAGATGTTGTATTCATCTAGATTGGAAGCCCTTCTTGAGAGCTTTGTAGGATTGGATGGAACCTGCCACGGTGCACCCTCATTAACATAATGGAATTAGATGATGCAATAATATTCGTGAAAGTAATTAATGGAGGTAATGAAGAGATAGCAAGCAAAGGGGTGATCTTGCAACCTCAGACTGAAATCACGCAGTTCAGAAATCTTGTGAAGCAACTTGTGCCCCAGAGTTTACCACTTGAACTTTTTCAAACAGCAGTATTTCAATTGTTTGGCTAAAGCTGGAGAAATACCCAAACTTTTGGGTGCTGACGGGAAACCTCCAAACTTTCTGAGGTTTCTCTGTCATTGACATAAACCATGGTCTGTGGCTTTCAACAATAACAGTTGTGCTGATTTTAGCAATTCAAATCCAGATGCAGCAACTGAGCTTGTCAAAACAGAGGAGCCACAGACCACTTCTCTCTATGTGAATGTGCTGTCGTTTTTGGTAACTGATTATCTACACAATCACAGACAACCAAATACCCATCTGGTTTCTCTGATCTGCAGGAGCAACATCAGTACCACAACAGTCTACAGGGGATATAAATAATCTGGAAGCCTTTGCTCTGGAGTATTTTACTTGCATATCTAGTTGGACTGACTTCAACATGTAGCTGAGTGTGCTTTTACAGGTTTTATTGACATAAATTCTCTGCTGGAAAAGGACATCACTCCTAAAAATTAAACCTGCCAGAGGGTAAATGAAATGCCCATAGGATAGCAATTCGTAGAGCAATGGCAAATGCAATGTTTTAAATATATGCAGCTTTCTGGGCTCATCTAGATGAAACACTTCCTTCTCCAAGGTGAGGCACTTACTACACCTGCAGGGATTGTGTGTAGACCACCATCAGCACCTTCCGGCAGGTGCCAGAGTTGCCCAGAAAAGCAGCAAAGCCCTAATCCTCTTTGTCCAAATGTCAGGAATCAGCAGCAGGACTGTTTGGAAGGGCTGAGTAGACAGAGCATCTCATCGGCACCTCTGAGATTGCCCCCAGTCTTCAGATGTGAGATGATATTGAGGCCTGCAAGGGAAAGAATAACAATAATTGACTTAACTGAAGCTTTGATTCAACTTTATGAGCATGAGAGAGGCAATTCACACTCCTTACCCAGAAGCTACGCTCACGCTGGGGAGTTGGAAGGAGATATTCAATTAGACGTATCACTTCGCAAGGGAAAATTCCACCTGGAGTGAAAGATGAAATGGGAAATTTCGGTGGGAGCTGCATTTTGTTTGGGGGAGTTCATAGGAGAGTTTGTTTTGGTAGCCAAGCTCCTAATGGAAAGATAACTTCATCCTTAAATCTCAAGTGATTTCTGCCAATTCATAACAATTTACACCTACAGGGCATCAGCAAATTAAGTCCAACTACATCACTGTCATGTGAAGAAGTATTGGGTACACTGGAGCATGGAAGGACTGACTTATGGAGTGACATATGTTAAGGAAAAGAAATAAAATTCAGGAGTCCCAACTCCCAGTTGCCTGCTGTAATAACTGTACCTTGTTTTTTAATACTCTTCCACTGCTGGAAAAAAATGAATTATTTACATTCTGCCTGACCATTTTTCTCTTTCCTTTTTTAGCATTTTATGCCTCAGCTTTAATTCATCCCCAGTATTTTTTCCATTTGAGTTCCTAGCAATAATATTATTAAATTTCATGTCTGCTTCCGTTTTTATTTCCATCTTTCACCAAAAAGATATAAAGTGAAATGAATCCAAAGGAGAGAGCTTTTCTCTTCAAACCGCTCTCAGTATCATTGTTTCCTTAATTAAGTAATTGAAGCTCTCCCAACACGCACAACGTCATTCAATCCACTGTGGTCTCTCACATACCCTGGTACTTAGACTGGTTCCTACAGGAGGCTGTTTTTCCAGTCTATCAGTCCCTTCTGCATCTTTCCAGACCTTTCTCAGGCCTGCTTCTCCTGGTACCCCATGGTGCACAAGGAGCACGGCTTTAAAGAGGCAAATAACATAAAGACAAGATTACTTTTTTACCATTCTTAAGGGTCTCTATCCCAGGTCCTCCATGGGACCCATCTTGATAGGCCTGACATCCTCATATTTCTGTTGAACAAATTCCTTGCATTAGTTTTGTGTTTGTGCCCTCAGTTTTTTCCTTTGAAATTTTAATTCTTTCCTTCAAAAAAAAAAGACATTTTAAATTAATAATTTTATATTAGCAGTTATTAATTTCCTCCTTTTACACCTTAGGCTGCCCAAACCTCTTTTGGCATCTCTTTGCTGAGCAGTTGCTGCCTTCCCTGGATTCTGGAATGCTGTTTTCTAGGCTGGAAATCTGAGCCAGAATTGTTTCCAGAGCAGAAACACATTTTTAAAGGATGAGCAATACACAGGCCATGCTAAAACTTGATAGAGCCTCGATACATCCACTCTTGTGTAGCCATGGCTGTAGTTGTTGGGAATTACAGACTTTTTTTTACTGTTTAAATTTTCTCAGTGGAAAATTGAGATTCTGTTTCACTACATTTTTCAGGAAAAGGATCCCCTCAAGAGCCTAGATGATATTTTTTCTGAGGCTGAAGGGAATGAAGGGCAGCTAATGCTCTGTGTTCCTTCTCCTCTAGGGACATTGGATCAATGTCTTCTGTTTTCACTCCACCTGCATCCTTGCACTGCCAATGCTGGTTAGGGGTGAGGAGATAATGCCAGTAATTGTTCTCTTCCCCATGAATTTAGGATGATAAAGAAGCTCCTATTGCAACTGTTTTCAAGCTTGGGAAGAGGTGTAAAGTAACGCGGGAGAAGGCAGGGAATGGGACTGAACTAAGGGTATGGTGCAACGGAGCTAAGCAATGGCTGGAACCGATCTGCAGTAGAATTCCCTGCATAGGTGAGAATTAGGTAAGAAAGGAAATGAGTGAACTCAGATTTGGGATTTGGGGAGGAGCAGCTAGAGAGGGTTGTATTTGTATGGAGGAGATGTTAGATGCAAGAGCACTTAACAGAGTTTCAGGCTTAAAGTCTCACACCACATGGCACAACGGGATTTTTCAGAACCCCTAATCTCAGAGCCTTGACACAAAGATCCTGAAGTCTAACACCTACACTCATTTTTCTGCAAATATCCTCTGCTTCTCCCTGAAGTCTTCATTGTCCCAAACAGACCTAGCTCTCGCTGTATATCTGAATTTTGTTTGTTCCATAATTTTTTCAGATTATAGTTATGATAACCTGAAGATGGGGGGTGGATCCAGATCCACTTAGAAGAACTAATTCCTGATGTAATCCATGAATGTGGGGGTTGTGACATTAGCAGGAATTTGTTCTACTCTTCTCTTGCTGAGAGTTTTGCAGAGTGGATTCGTGTGATGTTTTGTAGGCTGAGCATCCCTAAGCCCGACCTGTGACAGTTCAGCTCATGACACATCTGCTGAGTGAGTGCCCTCCCAGTTTATGGCCACTAAAGCAGAGAAATTTCACCATCGATCTGGAGAAGCACTTGAGACAATGGTAGTAGCAGGGCAATAAAGATTGCAATATATCATGGACTCGGCTGCTGGCTTGTATAGATCAGAGCTGCATTAAGACCATTACAGCCTGCCTGTGACTGATCTAAAGAGAGAAAGCCAGCTCTAGGAAGGCAAAGAGCTGCTGATAAAGAAACAAAACCAAACTAACTAGTGAAAATTTTTTAAAACATTCAACATGACAAAATTTCTTTTGCCAGCCTGGACGAATGTCTTTGAGCTCCCATTCTGGTCTCTGATCAGGGAGTTGGGGATTGACCCCCTGATGCATAGTCAGAAAAAGGAAACCTTTGCTGTACTCTGAACTGAAAAAAGTAGAGGAGTAAATCCCACCAGCCTAAATGTACCTACATTTACTGCTGTAGAAATACAGCTGAGGATTGGTCCAGCAGGTATTTAGCTTTCCAGGGCACATGTTTGTCCCCTGGGCATTTCCTTCTTTCCTTGTCCCTGCAGATCACCTGCATTGTCTGGAGCTCTTCCTGTAGAACAGATCCACCGATAACCTGTAAAGGAGCCAAAGTAGGAGCAAAAGCGATTGCAAAAACCCAGTCACACACGGTGACTCCTTATCACTGCAGACAAGTCTAAGAACAAATTCCCTTCTCTGGCCCCTGATCTTTCATTGCCTGTTAAGAACTTTGCTGACATTGTCACCTTCTTACGGAAGTAAAAGATGGAATTTGACACTTTGTGGAGAAGATAATCTCCCTGAATAGAGGAGGAAAAGGAAGAGGGACTTTCACCAGTGTGTCTCCATGCTCTCCCAAGTCACTTCGATTTGCTATGGGTTTGCCAGCACCCACTGGATCCTTTTAGGAGGGATACAATTAAGCAGCTCCATCAGTGCATTGAGCCAGGTGTGCTGAACCATTGAAAGGCATTTTTATCAGCAGGCGAGAACTGCGAGTCAAACTGGGGGAGCCTTAATCCTCCTAAGTAGAACGAAACCTCCCTGCAGATAAAAGACTCGCCTGACTTGTTCCAGAGGGAGTTGGTGACATGGCTGCACCCTCGCCCCCTTCTCCCTTAGGAAAATATGGCCCTGAGGGCAGAGTGGAAAGGGATGATCAAAGGGAAGAGCAGTTTGGCTGCCTGCTGCCAGCGACAGAATGGCCAACCCATCATTACTGAGGAGCAGTGCTATTAGAGGTGAATGTGAAGGGAAGGGAAGCACACTTGGGATCTTTGGCAGACACAGGAACTGGGGCTCTGCCACTGCGTAGGAGTGATTCGGGCTTGGGAGGGGACCTTGTTTCTTCCCACTCCTTTGGCAAGGTAAAACCCAGGTGTGTCCCTGGGAATCCCTAGGTTTTTAACTCATTTAGGAGTAATAATGGGAGGATGGTGGTTTTCACCCTCACAGCTTGTAGGTAACTCTTGGACTTCCCACTGCATCTTGCCTCTAGAAAGCCCCTCACTCCTTCTCTTTCTCTCCTTTTCCCCAGAACACGAAAAGCAAATGTCCTCTTCAAGAGCTTCTGTCAAACTCTTTTTCCCCTCTGGCTTTGGAATATGGGGAGGAGGGCAAAAGGGCAAACTTCCTCGAAGTTTTAAAGCAGAGCTAGGAAAGTAAAATGATTCTCCAAAAAAAATGCATGTAGCGGTGCTGGAGCGGGAGCAGGCTGGGCAAGTTCTGCACTTACTCCTCTGAGTAAGTGTGGCTGCCTTGGGACAGGGTCCAGCTAATTATCAACTTTCAGGAGTTTTGGACGGTGAGCAAATAGCCTTAGTGAGACACTGGAGGGTGTTGGTAAAAGCACATTTTTCATCTGGCTTTTTAAGACAAGCTGAATGGAGATTTATCTGTTAAAGAGCTTGCCTGCATGAACTTGAAGCCTAAACTTCAATACATTCACATTACCTGTTCTCCTACTGCAGAGTTGGCAACTTAAATGTTTCCAGCACAGATTTGTGTTGTCAGTCCCAAGAATCCAACATAGGGAGCCCACAGGGAGCCAAAGGGAAGCTGTGGAGCAAACAAGGATTTTTTAATTAGTGCTGCTGCAGCTCACTGGGTTGGGGAAGGCTGTATGGAGGTAGAGAGGGTGCAGGGAGGGGGTTCACCTTCACCCTGGGGATAGACTTACTGATGATGGTCAGATTTTGAAAATGAATTTGTTGGGTAAAGACCATGCCTAGCCCTGGGTGGCCCTACTGTTCTCTAGAAAAGGGACACACTGCAGTGCCCACTGCCAAGACCAATTGATCCAGGAGCAGACAACAACCTCCTATCCCCTTTAACAGTCTGTGTTATGCATTTCCCAGGAGGAAATCCAGTTTTTCCGGGTGCAGATGAGCAGGACATTGGGCCATAGTTTCTCTGCTACTCTTTTGGGTAGCCCAGCATTCCTGTTGCTTCCAGCCTGGAGCCAGTCTTGTATGTGGATACAAGGAGTGGAGGTGAGCAATGATCTTTTGGGAAGCCCTCTGGTGTCTCTAGCAATCCAGACCACAGTCAGGAACAACCAGGCTTTTGCTTTGTAAAAATTCATCATCTACCCATTAGCATTTTAGCCATCCCTTGGGTTGTCTGACTTTTATCCACCTTCTACACAGGAAACTGGATAATTTTTGATTTTTGAACCCTCAGAATGGAAGCTACAAACAGGGAATTTCCAAGGAGGCAAGTGGTTATTAATAATAAATATAAACAACCTGTTACATGTATGGAGCACCTCTCATAGAAAGAAATAGATCCCAAGGTGTTATACAGACATGTTTCTGCTTTTAGGAATCACTCTGATATGGATTTACAGCGCAGGGACATTTTATGCTCTACCAAAGAAAAATCACATTATCCATCGCTGAAAGCAGCTGTCTCAGGGGCTGAATGAAACTGATACTTTCCAGAATTAGCAGCTAATAGTGATTATGACCTGTTTTGCATATTTTTATGAATATGCTTCAATCTCACCTAATACTTGGAGAGTCTGGTTTTCTGTTTGTTGTGATGAGCTCTATGTCTAAAACTTGGTTTGAGCCGAGATTCCACTTTTATTAAAGCACTCCAACAGGCACAACCTTTTAGCCTGCCCTGGTGAGAACAATATTTGCTTTCTGATAGGCTGGATTTCCATACCTTTTCTTTCTGTGTGTGCATGCGTGTGCCACGATGAGAAGTTTTAAAACAAACGGCGTTATTCCCAGCTGCTAAGTTCTGACATGCACTTTAAACAAGTAAACCCAGGGATGTGGCAGGCTGTGAAGGAAGGGAGAGCAAAACTGGCTTACGTGTTGCACTGATCACAGAATTATCATCTGCTATCGCACAGTTTGCCATTAGACCCAGCTGCTGCCAACCTGACCGGTGCATTTCTTCAAGCTAAGCTAACAAAGCACTTATTTGTTATCCAGGGAACTACCTCTAATAGACTTCCAGTGAAATAATATTTGCTTTCCAACCCTACTTTGAATCCCACTCACTTTGTTAAAAAGATTGCCTCTGGCTGTCTCCGCTGGTCTAATCTAATAGTTTCTAGTTTGTACAAGCAAAGCGCTTTCAGCCAACTATATAAATAACTTAAAGAGAAGAAGACACTTTTACAGCGCTCTGTGCCGGGTGCTATAGAACATGACAGATTAGTAAATGACGCCTCAGTGGAGCTCATCTGGGAACCTCTGTCAGTTGAATATGAGCAATTACAATATTGTATTTGGGCTGAAAGGGTTGTCTGTCTTCTTACAAAAAGGCTAACAAGAAAAATAATTCCTGTCTTGCTTCTCCTGTGCATGAAACTGATCTAAGTGGCTCTCACCCCTTTTCCCTTCCCTCCCATTGCCAGCGCAGCAGCAGGAGGGGAGTGGGGGGAAGAGGCGAGTGAGGAGAGAAAAGAGAGTTGTTTTCTTTCTGTTTTCACTTTTGGTTTGAATTGAGAATGAAGAAAGAATAATATTAGGAGACGGGGCTCCCTGAGGTTTGAGAGGGGACGTTATATCATTATATCAAAGCACACTCCCTGCCTCCTACCCCTGCCCCAGCAGCCCCGAGTGCTGCCTAAAGAGCGAGTGCCCCAAGCCCCTCGGAGCTGCTCCATTTATCCCAGCTCACCTGCTAAGATCACCAAGGGCCTAGAGTTTCAAAGAGTTGCCCAAGGTTTACCCGTGCTATTCCCACTGCCGAATGTTTTTTAAATAGAAATGCTGAGGCTGAGCACCAGGCAACAGAGGATGTACCATCCACGCTGCGATTTCCAAAGGAAAAATTTTCACATCCCGTTGAAACTTCCTTGAGGCTCTTTTGAAATTGCCTGTAGGACTGGTGGTCAATACCACATGGGCTCCTCTAGGATCAGTGAGGTTACACCAAGGAATCTGTCTTTGTGATCATTCAGTGAAGGATTTTGCAAACACCTACAGCCAAAGCATTTTTCTTTTTTTGTTCTTTTTTATTACCTTTTTTTTTTTCCTGAAGAACCACCCCATTACCGGGAATTTCTTTTGTTTACATCCGTCTTTTTCTCACCATGCCTGTTACTGTGGCTCTTTCCAGGCCTGTGAGTAACTGCATGCAACTGCAAGCCCCTGAATGTGCACCAGCAGAAAATTGTGCTCTTAATTAGATACTCCTGCTACAGAGAGGAAAACAGTGTCATTCCACCTCCATCCTGCTATTAAAGCACTGTGTGCCATGTGCTGTGCCACCCTGAGGGTGACTATGGCTGTATCTGCAGGTATAGCGGGAGGTTTGGAACAGGATGAAGGCACAGAGGTCTGAGCATTAAGCCACTCACTGCTGTGTCAAACAGACCCTGGCATTCCTGGCATGGAAATTGCTTTCTGAAGTCCAGTAGCTTCTCTGGAAGAAAACAGTCATGATGAGAAGTGACCAAGGAACTGCCATTTGCTGAGAGCAAGTCATGATCCCTGGGAGGAGAAAATAGGGTCAAAACACCATATTTCACTTGGGATAACGCCAGGAATAATATAATTTAAAACCTAGACAAAAGTCCATCTAGAACAAAACTAATACAAGCCATTAAGATCTAAAATCTGCCTTTGGTTATGCCCATGCAGCTACACCCGATGGCAGTGCTGACTGTGTGCTGGCAGCACCAGGCAGAATGTGACCCACAGATTTCCCCACACTAGGTAACCATGCTGTACCAATGCTGAAAATATCTCTGAAAACAGGTATATGAAACTGAGATTAGCTCAGTTTTCATCCTGAAATGTATATGCTGCCACAGGTCCCATTCATGGCTCATGGGCAGTTGCAGTGGCCCATGGACTCGCTGCAAGCCCTGTGAGATGAGAGGTGCAGCCATCACCTTCTGGTGCTTAGGAGGTGTTTAACAGGATTTTGATATCTGATTTCCTCCTCATTTTGCTTTGTTCGATCCCAGCTGATTTAATCACAGATTATCTTTTGTCAGATATGAAGTACCTGCCCAATGAAACAACAGTACCGAGTGTAACGTTACCTCCTGAAAAATACAGCCTGGGTGGAAAATTAGAGAACATGACAGGAGAGATGGATGGAATGAATGGACCAGCAGTTCTGAATCAAAGGGCCTGGGCTGCAGTCACAGACTGGGCCACCAAGTTCCTGTTTGTTCTTGGACGTGATCTTTCATCTCTCTTTGGTCTCTTTAAACTGTGAACTCCATGGGACAGGGCTTGTCACTCTGGCCATGTAGTATGCAGAACATGGAAAGTATTTGGTTTTAGATTGCATCTGGCTTTGCATTTAAAAATGTAAACCTCCTTCTCTTACATGAAAAAGTACAAAATAATTTTCAGAACACGGCCATTCACGTCTTCAGTTCTAAAAACCAGATCTGGTATGTTTTCAAAGTGCTGATTTCCATACTGACTGCCTTTTTTTAGGCCTTGGACATCATATTCTCAAATGTAGGTGAATGCAGTTTTTTAAAACTCTGGAAAGCACATTTTATAAAGGAAACTTTGTGGGAAGTCTCCTGTTCCTGTGGGAAGTAAAAAAGGCAGAATTTGGCAGCCTTGGCAGACTTAGGATTGTGCTGAAGGGATCAATCTGTTTCAGATTGGATGCCTTGAACATTTTGCAGTTCCTGGAGGGGAGCACTGGCAGCAGGAGAGGGACTGCCAGGGCAGAACAAGGACAGTGCAGTGTCTAGCGAGTTCATGAGTGTGGTGTCAGCAGTGCCACAAGCAAAGGCAGGGGCAGCATCTGAGTATCATGAGCATATTTTTCCCATGAAACCTTCATAAAATGCGTGGTTGGATCCACAAACTGTTACAAGGTTGAGGAAAGCCAGGTCTCCTACTCATCATGCAGGAATTATCTCATAGCTGTACCTAGTCAGGGCCAGCCATTTGCCTGCCCAAAACTCAGCCCATGCACCTCTTCTTGGAGGACCAGCCATGGTGCAATTCAGGCTCCCAGACCTGAA
Organism: Corvus kubaryi; assembly: GCF_017639235.1. NCBI lineage: Eukaryota > Metazoa > Chordata > Aves > Passeriformes > Corvidae > Corvus > Corvus kubaryi. The sequence goes on along the minus strand of NW_024580668.1, from coordinate 9,924,264 downwards.
TTTCTCAAACTCAGGGTGGGATGAAAATCAGCATCTATATATCTTTCACATCCTTAATTGTAAAGTTGTTAACCTTGCATTTAGTGCTTGAATGCTCTTGTGATGGGCACTGGAGATAAACCTCTGAGAGCCAGACACTGAAATAACATTGTGAACATTTTTTTTTTTAAGCCAGAGAGCTATTATTGACAGGATGTCAGCTGCTGATGAAGGGCCCTGAAATATTTTATGGGATGTGACAGCTAATAAAACAGGTTGTTGTTTTTAATTGTTTGGCAGGTTGCAGTGAATTGTGAACAGATGTGAACTGGGTGCAGAGGAGTCTGTAGGTTTCCCTGAACTTTTTCCACCTTTCACTGCCATCACCAAAACTGAACTTTAGAAATATTTATCTCCTTGTTTTCACTCTATGCCTTGCTGCTTGGTCATATTTGAAAATTGCACGATGCAACAAATAGTGCTCTTCAAAAAGCCTGCATCCCCATCAGCCAAGGCAGGGTGGGCTGATTTCAGTACAGGGGGATATGAAACGGCCATCATTTTCACATTAAATTTTACAAACGATCCTGTCACAGCTGATCTGCCTCTTGTACAGTTGGTGTGACTCTTCTGCACTGAAGAACACTTAGAAATGTCCTGAGACCTGCATCTTCCTGTGGCTGCCCAAGCTCAGAATTACCTGCACTGCACTGCAGATGTGCAGGCTCAGGGCAGGGTGAGAGGAGACCTGGGGGTTTGCATCCTGCTGTGCAAAGCTTCCAGAGCTGCTCCAGGGACAGAACTTATCCTTGGTTTCAGCCAGGTGCCCTGGCTCCTTCAGCCTGCTGCACAATTAGGCTCCTGACACTTTCCATAGCTCAATGTGCTTTTGGGAGGCTCCAAAGAGCCTCTCTTTAAGAGACCCAGAGGGACTGTACAGAGCTTGCATTGCCTGAAATGAAAGATGTCTTATCAGGTTACACCTTTTAGCTCCTATCTGTATAAGCATGCTGATAAGTGATGCTTTCTCTTCCTCCATCTCTCCACTCCCTTTCTCTCTAATATAATCTTTGCCAGATCTAGTCAAAGCAGAATGGCTACAGGGGATTCACTAATCCTAGTTTGGAGCTAACCACCACACCACCACCAAATCATAAAAATAAAGATTGGAAGCACCCAAGTTTATTATTCATGTACTTTAAGTCCAGCTTTTTCTTCCTGCTCTTGTGCTACATTCCCCCTCCCTGTGCTGGGACTCCTCCAGTCACTCCATCCTCTCCCCCTGATGTTCTGTTAAACAGTTATCAATTCCTGAGGGACACTTGGGATAAAATGACACTCCTCCCATGTGCCGAGAGCTGCCAGGGTTGTGTACCCTGGCACAAGTACAACAGAAACTAAGCCTTGGCCTCCAGCAATGTAACACCCAGATAAACAAGTCTGCCAGAAAGAGGCCGGGCTGAGGCTCTGCGCTCGAAGCGCTCCAGGAGAGGCTGATCCAAACACTCCGGAGCTGCAGATAGCTGCAAGACAGGGTGTATCCAGGAAACCCAGGCTGCTGTGTGCTGTTACATCCCTCCTGGCAGCAGCCCAGTGCATCCCCCACAGCCACCCTCCCCACACCACGCTTGCCAATAATGCGAGGCAAAAGACACCGGCAGCGCCTCCGTGCAGATCTGGGCAAGGGAACCTGTCTGCTTTGCGGCTTCAATGGATTTGACTATGAGAACATGATCAATGGGGGCAGAGGGGAACCACTGGCTTGCCCAAAGCCTTGGCTGAAGGTGCACCCATGGCTGGTTGAACCCTGGGGATGGTGGGGACAGACCCCAGCTGTGACTGAAGTTCAGGAGCAAGATTGAAGGAACAGCAAAAAGCCTGTTCTCTCCTCTACAACCTGAGATTCTTTCTGCCTTTCTTAGAGCTGGGCTCCAGAAGCACCACCAGCCTCCTGCCACAAAGCCTCTCTTCTGCTTCTGGGCACTGAGACCTGGAAGGAAAGCCCTTCCTGCAAGGGGAGACAGTGGAAGAGATCTGGGCTGGCAGAGCATCCTGCAGAGGAGGAACAGGCTCTTCATGTACAAGTCAAGGAGATGGCCTGCCTTTGGGTCATTTGGCACTCCCTCAGACCCTGTCTCCTGAGTTACATACTGTAAATCAAGTACTTTTTGAGAAGAATCATGATCTTGAGACATCTGAGCACTGAACCCCTGCCTGCTTCTACCAATGAGACCAAGCAGAGCCAGAAGAAGATGCCTCCCATCTTCTCCCCCTCCTTCTCTGAGCTGTTCAAGTTGTTCTCCTTTTGCTTTTCCAAGGCCTTTGGAAAGACTTGCAAGGATCATGTGCCCAAGGACTGAAGATCAGAAGTCCCCCAGCAGTGACAGGCACTCTCCACCCCCAGTCCTCCTCAGGCCAGCAGCCGCCCGTCAGGGGTGGTATGGCTTGTTCAGGGAGGGGAGGCTGGGCAGGGCTGCATGAAAATCTCACCTTCCACCTGCACAGAGCAGCCACTGCAGCTCCGGCCACAGAGCTGCTGGCACCTTCCACACAGCCCAGACATGGCTGCTGCTGTCCACTCTGGCTTATATTTCAATAGGGTTTGCATGGATTAGAGGCCAATGAGGACAGGCTGCTATAGGCACGCTTTCCTTCCTTTCCTGTGCTAAAAGCAGCTGCAGACAGCCAGGACATGCCATGAGCTTCAGCAATGCTATCACCCACCCTCTTCCACCCAGCACGCCAACTGTGGGAAGCAGTGGAGATCCTAGAGGGTGGTTCCATCAGTATCATTACTAATTCATCATTAATATAATTACATTAGCATTTGAAATTAGGGTTATCCTCTCCTACTGACAGTTCTGACCCGCTTTATGGAAAGCCACGAGCAGCAATGAGCTTGCAAGGCTCAGTGTGTGGATAACCTCTGACTGAGGAGTGTTCAGAGCAGAGGAGTTTGATAGCTAAACTGGACTGCCTTCAGTGAGGATAGAAAGGACACCCAATTAAAAAAATTCAATCAGTTTAGAGGCGTATCCACAAAACCAGCGAAGACCAATCTTGTTTGCAGTGGAGACTGTCAGTCTTAATATACCCAGAAATATGGGCCATAGGGTGCCTTGTACATCATGTGTGTTCAAGGAAATCATCTTGCAGAAGTGTGAAGGAACTCTGTTCATAGACCCCATCACAGAGAACTGATTTTTCCTTCTGAAGCCTGTCACCAACACCAGGTAACAACGCCACCAAACCAGTTCTTCTATGAACCTTTTTCTTCTGTCTTCAAACTGGAGAGGATGCTTAAGTACTAAGTTAAAAAGGGCACTTTAAATCAGAAAGAATGGCACATACCAGCTTGACTTCGTTTGGGGGGATTTAAAACTGATGAATGACTCAGGGAAAAAACTTCTGCAAACCTAGGCTCTGATTTCATCAGCTGAGGGACAGAACTCTGTCAGCTCTGCTGCAGACTCTGGCTGGAGCAGTCACATGCTGCAGATAGGAGGGGGAGGTGAGCTGCCGTGAAACTGAGGCATAATTGGTACCTAATAAGTGTAAGTGCTATCAGTGGTATTGTTAAATATAGTTAAATGCAGTTTATCCACCTCTAATTCAGTATTGATCCACTTCTACCGTACACCAAGGAGGCCAAGTGTGCTTGATTTTCAGTGCATCACTTCAGCATCGCTGACTGCCCTGGAACCTGTGGGACCTTTTGGAAACTGTGGTTGACCTCAGCAATTCCCACTCAAGATTAGCTTAATGCAAGTCCAGTGATAATTGCAGTTTCATTAGTAAAGCTCCAGCTCCTTGAGTCATTAAACCCTGTGAAGAACTCTTTTTCTCCTTGTTTCTTTAAACATTTATAGCCTCCCTCACGACCCTGAAACAGGCACAAAAATCTGAGCTCTAAAACCTCAGGACCTAAAAGTAAAGTTAAAAAAAACTTTGACGTGCTTGCAGTGAAACCCATTGCCTTTTTCAGCCTGACTCAGACTGCCCAGTTGCCTGGAGCTGGCAGTTCTCCTTCCTGCTCCCTTCCCAGTGCTCGTGTTGACTCTTGGATGCAGAGTGAAGACTCATGGAACGGGAGACAGGGGTGCAGAGGCTGAGCTGCACTGCTCCCAGCACTGCCTGCAGCCCTGGGTCAGGCAGGTTAAAGCTGGACCAGGCAGTGCAGGTGATTGCTCACTGCAGATGGTTTGCATTCCCCACTGCCAGGACTCTCTTGGTGAGCCTCAGGAGCAGAGAAGAGCCGGCTTCATGTTAGCAGCACACTGAGATGTCCCCTGTGCACTTTGAAGCACCAGCCCTGCTAACCCTGCCAGTGCAGGCTGCTGGGGGACGTGTCAGACTGCTCATGATGCAGAGATCTCCTCACAGGACAGCATCATCCATCACACCCTTGCACCTTCCTGGCTTCCCTTCGAAAGATGTGTACCAAACCAGGGCAGAGGGAGAGAGCAAATGTGCAAGGGATGCATCCTGCAGCATGCCAAGCCCCCTCCTCTCCTCACTGGCTCCCACTCCCAGCACCTTGCAGGATCAGGCCCTTTATTATGAACTGTCAAGTCATTATCGTCTTTCCCTGTTTGGCATTTAACGTCTCTTGGCAAAAGATTAATGAATTGACTGCCTTTCAACAGGTTTTATGAAGCAAGACAAGAGCATGCCAGCACAGACAGAATATTAAAGGGAATAGGCAGGGAAGCCTCTCCTGCCTGGTGTGTGTCTGTGCAGCCTGTGCCTATGTGCAGGCACGAAGGGCTCCCAGGGAACTGTTGGCTCCAAGCACCAAGCAAGGGGGAAAATCGCAATAAAAGCAACATGTGGCCTTTAGCTTACTGCTTTACCTCGGATGAACCTTCATGAAAACTGCTCCCAGACTCCTGACTTCACACTAAACCCCCCCCCACACACACACCATGAAGATGATTATTGTATATGTTCACATGATGGAAACATATGATTTAGGGATTGGGGGATTTAAAGCACCATTTATATCTCTGTGGTTATTTCACCCCAGTGAAAGAGCCCTCCTTGCCATGCTGTCAGCATTTGGGTGCACAGGATCGCTCTGTCACCTGCTGCAGAGGGCAGAGCTGTCTGCACAGGTGAAGGGGGAGAGAGGAGTGAGAGGTGCCTGCATGATTCATACAGGGAGAACTCAGTTAAAGGGTTCTGGTGACTTCAAAAACCTCTGGAGCAGCGACCTCCCCAAAACAGATTTCACGCCATGTAACATGTCCTTCAATATTTTTTATAGTTTTTAAAATATATGGATTGAGTGTTGATTTAGGTCTTTAAAACAAATGAACCATTTTATTCAGGTAATATCTGTGTTAGCAATGACTGAAACTATTGCAGTGATTATTTGCACATGAGGGTAAAGTAATGGAATTTCAGGCCTGACGAGATTGAGCCAAAATGCTCCTAAGTGTTAGAGAAATTTCAGTCCTGGACCTACTTTGAACTCCATGACTCACATACCAGACCTAGATTTTTAATCCTCTGTAGTAATTGAAAATATGTAGCACGGAATATCTGTTTCAGTGAAGTTTAAAGACAGAAAGTCACAGCCTGATGTTAGAAGGTCCTGACAGTGCAAAGTGCTGAGAGGTGCAAGGAATTTCTGATTCCCATGGGTGTGAATGCTAAATAAATTTGGTCAGCATCTCACAGGTTTATTAACAATAGATTAGATGTATTAACAATATCAGAGCTGTGCGATGGTTTATCAATTGTTGCCTCTCCCCATACAACATTGCATGGTTACTGTTTGAATAGAAGTTAATAGTGCGGATCCCCAGCTGGAGTTTGATGGACTAGATCCATGGGAAACTAAGGATGAGACTTTCTACAGTATCTCTAAAGCCATGCAGGATTTGTAAACCTCTGCAGATCATTGGCCTAGACCTGAAACACCTGCTCAAATAACCAAGAAAAGCAGTTCACAGGCAGGAGCTTCTTTGGAAAGCACCTGAGAGAGCCCATGGATCAGAAAAGATGACAGCCACTGCTCTAAGGGAGGTACCAAAAGGTAGGAACTGTGATAGCACTTGAAATAGCCCATTTGAGTGAGCTGTGGAAGGCCAGGACAGTGTGCTGAGGGTTCCTGGGGTGACACACAGCCCTGCTCATCTCACAGCAGTTGCCCCAGGGCTGGCTGCTGGTGGCCGAGCAACACTGCCCTTCTCCAGCTGCAGCACAGGCAGAGCCTTTGCAGCCACACAGGGGAACTGTGAACTTGGAATTAATGTCAGGGCTCCTCTCCAGCACAGGGAGACAAGAGAGAAACGTCAGAGATCTCATGCCTTATGCTACCCGTGTGGAGATTTATAGCACATGGCATGTTAAGCAGGGAAACATTTCCGCTCACGTTTACTGCACACGGAAGTTATCCCACACTGCCACTCCTGCCAGCAGCATAGACGACTGGAAGACTGGAGAAGGTCCTTTTCAGGTGACAACACTCTGTGGTAAAAATTAGAGGCATCCTACTTCTTTTGATATTAATAATAACATGTGCCACTATGGGTTGGAGCCTGAGTCGCAGGAGTCATTCCGCTCTGGCTGTGCTCCTGAGACAGCTGTGGGGCCCTGAATCCAGGACAAACACAGTGAGCACTGGGGATCCCCCTTGGCAGTTTTACAGGGATACTTTTACATCAATGTAGAAGCTAAAAGACATTTTAGACACGGGCTGGAATGAGGCAGTGTCATCATGTGAGGGTCCCTCCCTTCCATCAGACAGGTACGGGAATGCAGGGATATTCAAATGATACTGGCACACACAAACCATTACGTTCCCTTGCACAGAGTTCATCTGACAGTCATTTTGCAAGCAGCTCTCTTTGATACGACATCGTGACCAGCGTGTTCTAACTGGAACGGTGACATCGCTCCACACCTTGAACCACCCACGTGTATATCAAAACAGCCTCAGCAGATGTGAGATCCCTGTATAGGCAGGAGTTTCCCAGGAGAAAAAAAAGCCTGACTGAACCTAGTTAGGGAGCTTGCAACACTGTGTTTTCTGTTGTAGCTTTGATATTTTCTGCCATTACTGCTGCGACCATGAGGCGAACTCTTTAAAGGCACAGAAATAATGAATACAGCACACCCTAGGCAGGGATTGTGACAAAATTCCACCTGCAGGAAGAAGAAAGGACATGAGTTAGAGCTTGTGTAATGTCCCATTTTTTCAGGGACCAATTCTCCACGCTCACCCTAAACCTGTATTTTTTACATAGATGCATTTAAGCCTGCTTTGGTGCAGTCTTCATGCTGTTTTCATGCTTGGACACCAGCGCTGGGGTACACACACCCACAGAGAGACTTTTGAGAACTGGAATTAGGCTTTTGTCTTCTAGAGTTTTGAGTTCAGAGAGATTTTCATGCTCAGAAATAGGAGACACTCACAGTGCAGATTTAATTGCAGCTTGGAGTTTATTTATTTATTTATTTTCCATCAGTATGCTTCCTTGAGGCTCTTTAGCAGAAGGCCTGGCACTCACAGCTTGCACACGCCAGCAGGTGCTGGTGACCACATTGCTCTGTAACATCAAAGCACACTTTCAATACCCAGGAAGGTTGGATTCTCTGCTCAGGGGTAAAATTTGCAGGTAGTTATTTGCACGTAAAATCCTCTCTGTGCATTTTGTGTGGGCAAATGATGGGGCAAGCCAACTACTCCCCATTGTCTGCCTTCAAAAATATTCACTTTGTGAGCCACCATTGACTCTGCATAAAGTGGGTGTGAGCACAGCTGCTACCACACCTGTCCAGTGGAGATTGAGGTCCCAGCCAGCCCCCTGTGCTCCCTGCCACTGTCCCACTCTGTGCCTGACCTCTGGGGCTGCTGGGTGCTCACGCCACTGAGAATGCACAGGAGGTGTCACTGCACAACAAGTGAAATGGGGACTCATTTGCCAAGCAGAAGTGGAGGGGAAGAGATATAGTTCCCCAGTTTACACATACACACATATCTGTGCTAGTGTTTGAAAAGCACAGTTTAAGGGCATGTGTGATCTCTGCTGCAGAATGAATGGCTGTTCTCAGCCAGGCAGGCTCAGCACACCTGTGCAGGTGACAGATATATGTGCCATTGCTCTGACAGATAAACCAGCAGTGTAAATACAGCTCACGGACTCTGTGTGGAGCAGTTCTGTGCCCTGGCTCACACCCATCCACACCAGGCTCACTGAGATCCCCACAGTGCTCACATTCACAGCCTCATCTACAGCACTAAGGTGGGATGCAAAACTCTTATGTCTTACCAAATCTCCACCTGACACCCCCTGGGCATGACCCACACCCCCTTCCCCCCATCACTGTAGCATTAACACTTATGAGAAAACAACAGCTGTCATCAGATATTGCCCCAATGGCCTGTTTTGTCTTAGGAAGGGTCATGGTCGCCAGCTGCCCCAGGAAAGAACAGGAAGTCATCCCAGGCAAAGGGAATTTCATCCTCAGCCACACAGCTCCGTGGATCACCCTCAATGAGAAAGGCTCCTTGCTGTTCAGTACAATGCTTGAAAAGAAGGGATACTGATCATTGTGAAGTGTCCACGGGTTTGCATTAGGTCAACTCACTCATCTCCCTGCTGAAACGTGAATGACCATCCTGAAGGATGCTGTGAAACCTCTGTGCAAAGCAAGATCTGAGCCAATTTCTAAATTTTCTGAGAAACCCAGCTAGCTCTAGGGTGGGGAGGGGATTGTAGCCAAAGGACTTGTTGGACTATTTTCAGGAGTATTCCTTGAAAACACCAGAAGGCCCAGGAGTGTATACCTGTGTGTGTGTACACATACATCTATGTCTCTTTCCTTCCCTTACAACAGCTTTTCCTGCTCATCCTCTCCCTTAATTGAGATTTTTAGCTTCGACAGTGGATCACAGCAGTAATTATTTTCTTGATCTCTTGCCACACACTCTCTTTCATCTAAACTCTTTCACCCACTCACTTTTGTGCAACTAAATGAGACACAGCAAACACATGAGTGATGCATTCATGCAGCACAGGGAATAGGAAAATTCAAATTGGGGCAGCAGGGCTGTCTCCAGCCTTGCAGGACTCCATGGAAAGTGCCTTTGGGACTTCACATAGTTTATTCTCCAACTGTAATTTTTTTCCCTCTGTTCTAAAGCCTGTTTCCAACCCTCATCATTACAGAAGTCCTCATGGCACTTAGAAATGAACCTAGATACTCTGTTCAAATTCCTGGAAGGACATCAAAAGAACTCCTGACCTATGGACTTGATATAGACCTCTCCTGGCATTTTTCTTGCTTCTTTAACCTGAGTAATCTGTCCAAAATAGCTGCCATTGATTCATTTCAGTTTCCAGCAAAACACAGGTTGTGTTCTTTCTGGTGGAAAAATATTTTGTCAGAAATATTTTGACTTTATTTCCAAACTGTGAAGTGCTTGCTAGTTCCTTTCTGTAATTATTATGCATTTTTAATGTGTCAGAGAGAATACTGAAATGAAAGGGATGCGCTGCTCTTGGCAAACCTGATCTCCTTTCCTCATTGTTTCTTTTCCGTAGCTTAGGGAGGAATATATCATTTTGTGCAAGAAGGGAAAACTCCTGCTATTTTCAGAGCTGTGAATGCTGGGAGTTCGATGACATGCAGTCACTGCGCTTGCCAATGCAACGGGACACCAGCTCAGCTGTACTTTTGGCTCAGTCCTGAGCTTTCTAGGAACCATTTCACAGCACCACCACCACTGCTGAGGAGCACGAGGGAAGGGGCAGAATCCTCCTGTTGCAACGCGCCATCCCGGCTTTTTACACCTGCACTGAGCTGACTTTTGACAAAGCAGTGAAACAACACTCACAACTGGAGGGAGAGCACTGCCAGCTCCCAGCGAGGAAGCACAGCCCTCCTTCATGTGGGGGGTGTTGCAGAGATCTGATCTGGGCTGCACCACAGCTCCTGGCTCTGCTCCTGCACGCTGGAGTTGGCACCGTGGCCTCCAGCTCCTGACACCTGTGCGTGCCAACACTTGTGCTGCTTCTGGGAGCAGCTCAACACCTGCAGCATGCTCAGACACCACCACCTGCCCTCTCAAAACCACTCTGGAGGGCTGCTGGAGTTGTGAAAGGTTTTTCTTCCTCCCTTCCACTTTGTGTGCCCCGTGAGTGGCAATGACAGAAGGCAGAACGGAGTTCGAGCCTTTGATGTTCACTGAACGTGAATGTTTCTTGAATGTGGCTGGTACCAACCCAAAGCTGCTACCAGGCTTCCCAAGCAGCAACTCTATGGAAATATGGGAACATTTCACCAGCAGTAGTTCCTTTACTGGCAGTCACTGAATACCACCTGCAATGAGAAAGCAACAGGTCTGAGAGCTGGTCTTAGGCTGATGTCTGTTATCATCTTCCTCTTTATCTGGAGGTATTTTTGTTATCTGGGAAAAAAACCCCTCACCCTAAATAAAAAAAAAAAAAAAGCCTGACAGTTTAGAGGCTGAAGATACACTCAACTTCATACAGACGTGGTTAAAAGTATCACTCAGGAATTACCACTCTTGACATTCTTCTGGGCAATTTTTTAGTTTATTTTTTTCAGTAATAAGTTTGTCTCCATATGGAGACGACAAGAAGATTAAGCCTGGGAATTTAAGGATTCTCAGGGAATGCTGTGGGAGGGAATGGGCTGTTCAAGCCACAATTGTTAGTGAACCCAGAACCCAGAACGCTTCAAATTTTCCCTAATATCATAAATTGACTTTTATAGAACTATAAACATCAGGCCAGACAGTGCTGGCAGGTGTGCCAGTGGCAGTGCTGACAATCTGCCAGGTGTGAAAGCTTCTAGAAACTGCATCCTGCAAAATGACTGAAACTGGGATGGCAAAACCAGGTGAGGATCCAGACTCATGAGCAGCATCACCTTTGCACTGGCATGCTGGCATGGCTAAAGGAAATTAGCTATCCTTCAGTGGTGCTATACTGTTACTAAACAGGTTATTAAGGTAAAAGGGAAATTAGCTTTACTATTAAAAAGCCTTTTTGTGATGCTAGAACCATTCTTTACATTAGTATTACCTTTCTAGGACAGTAAACCATCTTCCTGAACAATACAAACACAACAGTAGCAAGACTGAGCAAAAATAAAAGGCGATGGTTATTTCACCCTGTGTGGTTCCCCCACTTCCAGGTCCAGCTTCTTGGCACCAGACCAGGTGTCAAACTCCCCAGTACACGTGGAGGAAATCAGAAAAGTAAGAGACTGTTCCTCAAGCTGCAGAAAAGATATTTGTAGGGTTTCTTAAAAAAATACTAAAATTCTAAATATGGAGTTTCTTGGGATGAATTGAACTTTTGGAAAACTGGTCATTGAAAAAAATCAACATCTGCCCTACACACTGAGGTGCAAAAGCAGGCAGGAGGACTTACCCTGCTGAAAAAATGTCATTTTCCCTGAGTGCATGTGCTTAGCCTGGGCTGGAGCCATCTGTTCTGAGGAGTGTGTCACCTTACAGCGAGCCAGCGTGTGCACACAGGAGCGTGTGTTTGCTGCTCCCTGACCCAGAATCATGCTGTTATATAAACCCTGGGATTATCAATAACCTCACATTACAAACCAGCTCCTGTTCAACTCATTAAAGGATTGTGTCTCTGCCTGTTCTGACTCATTTAGCCTCTTTGGCATTCTTTCTGTTAATGAAGATAGCAACTCATTACTCCGCACAAGCTGAAACACCCATAGGTTAACTCGGTTTTCCCTTTTGGAATGATTCTTTTACAAGGATATTGCAGCAGTTCCTCCTGCCCTGGCAAAGCAGGTGCCAGGCCAGCCAGCAGTGGGGTATTCTGACCTCAAATACATGAGCAGAAATCATGGCTGGGTGTATCTGAAGCACCCAGACCTGGGTAATCCAGCAAACTTTCACCACTCTTGTCTCAGGCTCGGGTCCCAGCTTTATCACATACGATGTTACATCACCTCCTTGCAATGAAACATATAATCAAAAACCCAAAAGCTGACTCTCTCTAGGGCATTGGGAAGTACCAGTTTTTGGGGAGAAGCTGAGATGCAACCTTGTTTCTATAAGCTTTTGCCATAATTAATTAACTTGTCTGTCAATAGGTTTGTAACACTGTCCTTTTTTCCTTCAACCGGCTCTACAATTTTACCAGGATGATGGGATCAGCAAAAAATTCTTCCTTGGAAATCCTAGAATTTGCTGTCCTGGTTCTTCTGGGCCTCAGCTCTTATGCAATCTGCTGTCTTGCTCTTCTTCCCTCCCAGCAACTCATCCCACACAATCCACTGCAACTGCTCAAGGTCTGCTTTACAGACTGAAAGGCTCCTTCACTTCTGATTTTTTTTCTTTTTCTCTTAATAGGCTTTGTGGGATTTGACTCTAAAGCCAAAAAATCAGCCAAACTTGAAGGTGTAAAATTCCTCTGTGTTGGCCAGTGCTGTGAGTTTAAATCCCAGGGTAGCCAGGACAGAGTTAAAGGTGCTCCCAGTCTGACAGTGATGGCTCTGTATGGCCAGCGCCATCTGAGAACAAACCAGAGACACTTTTGAGGAAAAGTGTTTTACTGGCTGAATGAATGATTGCTCAAAAAAAAAAAAAAAAAACTAATTTCCAGGTTACTTTGCAAAGGAATAACCTGGACAAGACCAGAATAAAGAAGCAAACCCAACCAAAGTCCTTCAGAAATCACCTAGAGGGCAATGTGGTTGGAACTTAAGCAAAATAAAGCAAAGAGGGGAAAAAAGAAAAAAAAAATAAGAGAAGAAAGCAGAAGAAATTAAAATTAGGAGGCAGCTACTTTTTTTTAAGCAAAGCTACAAGACTACAGGCAAAACCAAGGAAAATTATGTTGTTCTTCCTGTGGAAAAGTCATGAAATTCCAATTGAGAGAGTGTTCTGATCCATCTGAGGTTGGCATTTTAATGGGGCTGGTTTCTCCAAGGTAGCCCATTACAGCCCCATTCAATAGTTCTAACCATTGTGGAAAAATGCCATGTGCCAACAGCTATTTTCCACAATTTTCTTCACAAAATCTGAAAGAAATGCAGAAAATTGATTTGAAGCCCTGGCAGAGAGATAGAGAAACAGTAGCACAAGGCTGCAGGCCAATAATTTATGTTTCGAATGTCACCGAGTGCTCTGCCTATAATTTCAGGGGAGAATGATAATAATTAAAAGCACAAACTCTCCAGTCATTTCTTACAAGGGAAAAAGCTGAATGTAGTATGTGTAGGGATTTCTTTAAGTGCTAAACTTTTCCAGTGGAGTTTCAAAAATTAAATCTAGTAATAATATCTGTCCTCCAGAGTTCTCCCAAGGAGCTTTCCGATGTGGAGAGGGGAAGCAGTTCAGCTACCATGCACATGCAGACACTGCTTGGATGAAATGTGCGGCTGTTTGACATGTCCCCATGACCCCTGCAGCCCAGAGATGGGAACAGCACCAAACGCTCCCTGGGGACATGCAGAAACTGCCACTGGTGTCACTGGGAGGGCAGGGAGGGCTCAGCATGTCCCTGCCTAGCACTCTGAAGGGTGGTGAAGACACGACTGAGCCAGAGGTCACGGAATCATAGAATGGCTTGAGTTGGAAGGAATCTTAAAGATCACCTCATCCCAATCCCCCTGCCAAGGGCAGGGACACCTTCCACTAGCCCAGGGTGCTCCAAGCCCTGTCCAACCTGGCCTTGGACACTTCCAGGGATCCAGGGGCAGCCGCAGCTTCTCTGGGCACCCTGTGCCAGGGCCTCCCCCCCCTCTGAGTAAAGACACCGTAATCAAGGTCCCAGCACCATGGGTAGCCATGGGAATGCTCTAACTTGTGTCAGGACTTGCTCATTTGGATTTAGCCTGGGATCCCTTGTACAATGCCCTGCCAAATGAGCTGCTCCTGAGGAAGCAGCCTGAGGCGAATCTGAACACAGAACCAAGAACGCCAGGCAGGTTATGAGAGCAATCAGCTCTGCTTGTGGGTTCAGGTTCTTGGGGTGTCCAAGGTGACCTCTATAGACAACAACAGCTCCAGTTTGGTGCCTGCAGTGGTTTCTGGAGTGTATGGTCACTGTGCAGGGGTTCCATAGGGAGTATTTATTTGGATCTAAACCAAGCCCAGGCCTCTCCTGGGCTGGTTCTGCAGTGCCTGGGCTGTTATTGCCAGGTTCCAATTGAATTCAGGGTGCAGGGTACTCTCTGCAGGTAAACCCAGTCCTGTAACGCTCTCCCTGGCTACAGGGGACAGACCACCAAACTGCAAACCATCATTTCCCACAGCCAGCTTTCCACAGGGGTATCCCATGGGAATCTCTGAGGGTGATTACTCACCCTGCAAATACAATATGCTTTCCTTACCAGCGGGAGCAGAACCCCAAAGAGCTGTTTGACATTGCAAAGGACACACACGAGCAGCAAGAGAATTTTCACTTATTTGGTAAAGTCAGCAGGAATATAAGCACCTAAGAGCAAACTTTTTCTATTCTGCAAACAGGGATCATCATCTCCTCTACAAATTATTAAATTTGCCAATGGCTTTAATCTGTACAGAAAAAAAGGCACTTGTAACTTTTCACATCCGTTCTGACAACCATAGTGACATTTCTCACGGCATTTATTACATTCATTGAGGAAAAATTAGACCTAGAAGTAGTACTTTACATACTTAAGAAAACTAAAGGAATGGTCATATTTCAGTAGGTGCTGTTAAATGTATAGCAAAACCTAAACATTTTATTTATGAAAACAATAAAATCAATAAATAGGAGACATCAAAGGAAAATTATAGACTGAGATATTTTTATTTTTTTAAGAATGTGCCCATTATATTAATACTATATTAATACTATATTAATACTATATTAATACTATATTTTGCCTAGATTTTTTTCAAACTAAGTAAATCACAGAATCTTTCTGGATGCAGGCAGTGTCATTGCAGAGATAAATGGCTCTCAGATATTAGTTTCTGACTGGGGAAACACTGGCCCTTTGACCATTGACCATTTGTCCACAAATCATAATATTTATGAAAATACAAAGGAGATGTATGTACTGCTGCATGTAGTCATCTCTTTTTTACAGCAGAAAATTGTCCTGGCAGTATCTCATATTGATTATGATTTAAGGATTGATTATTGATTAGGATTTGAATTAGGACAAATACAGTAAATTTGTTTATCTGTGCTGTCTCCAAATGCTCTTTTATCCCCCAGAGTAGAAATAGTAATTTAAAAAAAAAGGAAATAAATAAATAAATAAATAAATAAATAAATATCTTCTAGTAGGTAAAAGATTAAGTAGTTCTTTTATAGGAGGAAAATTTTGGAAAACTGTTTGACTGTGAATGACATAATCTAAGCCTACCTGAGTTTGAAGACAGCCTGAAGAAAGGTGTAAATACCTAAATCTTGTATTCATCTCAGTCAGGTATTAACTCACTTTGCTTCTTAGCAACACATGTCAGAAGGCAGAGGGTGATCTCACAATTTCCTCTTCCAACTTGTTAGAAATTCCCACTGGAAACATTCAGAAGGAAAATTATCCCTCAGAGATATCGCACTTTGAAGTTCCCAGCAGCTTCCCTGGATACATTTAGCTATGTGGAGGGCTACCAGCAGCAAAAAAACCCAGAGGAATGCAAATTCCATGGAACAGGATACCCGAACTTCCCTGCTGGACAGTGTGCTTTGCTGGACACAGTAATCCCATCTCAAGCCATAAATACCTTGCAAAATGTAGCTGATCCTACCTTGGGCAAGGCTTTTGCCCATTGTTGGAACGGGAATGCTGAGAAGTGGCCTTTAGTTCGAATTTATGACTGCACTGACACAATTGAACACTTTGCTGATTTAACTGAGGGCAGAACTTGACCCTCAGTCCTCGTTAGCTCCACTCCATGTCAGAGACACTTCAACCACCAGCCCTGTGTTCCAAACCTTATTATGGTATGTTATCATATAATAAATATGTGATTAATGATAACTGAGCACCACTTAATGAAAGGTTTTCTTGCTTTTTCTATTTATATTACTGCATGTAATCTGAACCTCTGATAATTAAACGTTACATAAAATATTCCAATACTAGCAACCCTGGGAGCATCTTTCTGAACACTTGGCAACCTTGTAATGGTTTGTCATTAACAAGCATGCCCTAATGTGACATTCCACTTCAGCAGCCTCTCTGAGAAGGTCTTTTTTTTATTTCCCATTGCAGCAAGGAGCTGAAGGCTGAGTTATCCAGCAGAAGAAGCAGGTGTTGCAGCGCTGCTCCCTGTGGAGGTTATTTCAATACCCAGACGTCATTAGCACTGAGCTACAGGACGTTGTAGTGCAGTAAATGCGTCACGTTGCACCGCCTGCCATGGTCCTCTGGTGCATCCTGCCATGGATCATCCCGGGATCCTGTCAGCAAAGGTTGTTTGAAAGGGAGGGACTGGTTCCTGTGAGCAGGAACTGCAGAGCGATGAAGAAGATTGCAACCTATTTTCCCCCCTTTTACAGATGCTATCTTCCTTGCTCACACTTGGCACTGAAATAAAGGAAAAATACAGCGAATTCAGGGATCATAGAATATTTTGGGTTGGAAGGGACCTTTAAAGGTCATCCCATCCAACCTCCTTCATTAAGCAGGGACAGTCAGTGGGTCCAGTTTAGTATACTTGTATAAACATGAATATTAGCTCCAAAAATAACATTATAAATAATACTGAGTTGTCGTAATGCTCCTGATGGTGCAGCAGTGCTCCAGTGGTTTCACCGGAGAAGGGTTTTGCTTTGCACTGGGGTTGATTCACGATCCCATTTCTGAACAGGTAACATCTTGCCAGCGAGGAGATGGATGGGACATGGGTGTAGCTGTCTGTGCAACCTCTTGCTTGCCACGTTGGAGAGGCTCTACTCATTTTGGGAACCTGAAAGTGCCCTCAGCTCCTTGTCCCAGGAAAGCCTACCCTAGTTTTACAAGAGAGGTGGCTGCCTTAGAATGATTGGATAATTCAGGTTTGAGAGGACCTCAGGGGGGCCTGTTAGATCAGACCAGGTTATTGAGGGCTTTATCCACTCTTGCCTTAGCTGGGATAAACAGGGAATTCTCTACACTAAATGAAGCTGGGATTTTGCATCAAGTCTGGACTGATTTAGCAAAAGCTGATGTTAGCAACATGAGGAACAGGGTAGTCTTACTGTGCATGGTGGGGTAGGAAGCTATTGCTAATATAGCAAGGACAAAAGCCTCTGGCACGTGCAAGTAAAACCAGGTAGAAACAGGTACTGAATGAAACAGTTCAGAGCAAGATGCTGCTTGAGCTCCATAACTCCATACCCTAAGTGAGAGAAGGGCCCCGCAGACACCCAGCCAGCTGATGGAGCGATCTGAAGTCACTCCAGCCAACATCTGCTTCAGCAGGAGCAGAACTTGCCTCAGTGTTGTTAGCACAAGCCACAGTTTATACAGCAGGAAGTGTTTCCATTTCAGAGTGAGGTTTGCATTTGAATGCTGGTCTCAGGGAACTGAAGAAGATAATTTTATCTAACTGATTTTCCCACTCCTAACAATTTTACCCAGCAGGTCTCAGGTGCCAAGTGGAGCTTCACTAGTGGCTCTGCCTGTGTATTCACAGGAGACAGCTTTTTTAATTCTTTAGCAATTCCTTTGTTACTGGAGGATGGGAATGAAAGGCTGGCTGAATGAAGGGAGGCATGACCCCAGTGTCTTAATAAAATAAAATCCTCTGGGGTTGGCCCAGAGGTTATGCTTCCATTGCCATGGAAGAGACCTGGATTAATTCCTGCCCTGGTCCCTTGCTCTGAGGCCCAGCAGCAGCAGTGCAGGGCGTTGCAGAGGTTTTGGCCAGCAATACTCAGCAATGACCTTTCTGACTGATTGCAGGGCAGTGTGGATGAGCCCCTGGGGCACCCAGCCCCCCTCAGCTGGGCAGCATCACCAGAGGGGAGTGGGACAGATGACAGCCCAGGTTAAGGAAGGGGGCTCAGGGCTCTTCTGGGGGCAAAGGACTTGTCCTCAGGTTTAAAAATGTAAAAAAAAAAGCAGAGAGGGACACACCCCGCTGCCACAGCTAGGCAAGATGTGGGATATTCAACAACACATTATTTGCTGGAAAGAAAATGTAGTTTTTTATTTAAAATGTGGCTCTCAGTGAAAACCACATTTATAAAATTTCAAACAATGTATGTTTTGTGGTCTTTGGGACTGAGCACAGCACTCCTCACGGAGCTTTAAATCATTTCATATGAATGCAAAAGCGCTCACTGCTTTGCTGAATCGAGAGATCTCCAAAAGAGCCTGAATGTGAAAAGAAAAGTAACAGCTGAAAATTCCAACCAGTGGGCTCGAGTTTTCCAAGGTCTGTTTGCTTTGGCCTGTCTCTGCCATTCCTTTCTTTCTTTCTTTAGAAGTGTGAAACTGGTTGGTTGCTGGTATTTGTTCTGTGGTCTGCACTAACTGTTCCATCTGTGTAAACTCCGGCTTGCCAGCCTGGGAGTTTAACAACACTTTCCCTTCAGCTGGAAGGAAAATGAAAGTCCCGTTAAGTGGCACTTTGAAGCTTTGCAAAACACACTGCCCTGGGTTTGAACACAGAGCGGGAAGGTCAGCTCCTGCCCACGGCTGCTCCTGGCCATCAGCACAGGACCCGTCACAGCCTGGAGCCAGTGGGGCAACCCCAGAGCACCTCGTGGCACGCTCAGAGTGCAGGAACAAAGGAAGCAGCTGAAACCTGGTCACACACAAGGAGAGACACACAACCAAACCAAGTCAGCTCTATTTTTATTAGGGGTCTCTCTTTATGGTTACCAAGACTCTGATCTAGGGAAGTATTCAGGCTCTAAAATCATCTCTTAGGCTACCAAATAAGAGTTAAATGCCCAAACATCTCACTGGGCCTGGTTTCCAGCTCGTGTCACATCTTAGACTTGAAGATTTTCTTTTCTTTGATGTCCAGCTTAGACCTAAAGTGAGCCCAGTTCCCCTCTGAACAACCAGTTTAGCTATGGCCAACATGACCAAATCTGGTTTTGCCTCTGATTTCTAGGACTGAAGATATTTCTGTGGTGCTATTGTCATTCCAGGTCATTGCTATACCTGATATTTTATCTGTGGGTTGCCAAGCTGTGATTCAAAGTTGAGTCCGGCTTCCAGACAACCTCTGTATTACTGACCAAGTGCTGGGGACTGTAGGCTGAGGATCAGCCAGCTCCAGCACCCTTTGATGGAGGAGGGACTCGCTCTGCCACGTGTCAGATTGACCTTGATGAAGGGCTGATCCCACCCTGTCCAGCTCTGATGGCACCTCTCCATTCCTAGGCCACCTCCAATCGAGAGTTAAGCCTGGCTCAGTTCTTCTCCAAATATAAGATATAAAAAAAAAAAAAAAACCAACCTGATTAAATCCAGTCAGCCTTTTATTTACACAGAATAGACAATTGAAACGCTGTTTTGCCTCCTATTTCCACGTTGGTTTTCTTCTGCCCCGTGATGTATATTTGTCCTTCCCAGGGTTCAGCCCTCCCTAGATTATACTCCAGAGCCCCAGGCACAAGGCTGCCTTTTTCCCTTCCTCTTTTTTCATGCTGGTTTTTTTTTGTTTCCTGATGTTGTGCTTAGCAAGGGTATATTTTCAAAGCTGTGTAGGGGTTTTAGCTGCCTGAATATTGTGATGGCTAACAGAGAAGCTGTGCTGTTATTACACAAGTAATACTTTGAAAATGTGTAGTAAAATTCAGGATCAGTTACTATCAACATAGGAGAGGGATATATCAGCTCAGAAAAAATCATTGCTGCTGAGAAGGCAAAATTCATCAGATTCTTCTAAAATAATGTTTCTGAACATTCATATGAACTCCCAACAGCTGTTGAGTTCAATCGTGTTTCCTCCCAATCAAAATATATACTGTTGTTTTTTTTCACAGAAAATTTAGAGGAGGAGAGAGAGGATTGCAAGTGTTTTAAAGAAAACTACAAGTGACACTGGAAGTAAATGTGTTTTTGAAGATGACTTTCAATAAACAACCAGTGCACTGAAAAAAGCCTTTTCCTGAAATTCAAACCAAAAAAAAAAATCACTGAGCATTTTTCAGATTTGTCTTTCTCCTGGTGCCTTTTTCTGTCTAAAACCTGATTCTTTTCAAATACATTTTACATCGGTTGCGATGTCTTATTTCGGCTGAAAATAAATTTCTATTGGAAAGTCCAAGCAGCTTTTCTCTGCAAGGATTTGGAGATTCTGCTTCAAGAAATGTTCACAAAATATTCCATCACGTGGTCTTTGCTGTAGGTAACCAGAGATTTTTGTTCTCTGAAGAAAACTCCATTGCATAACGCAGACACCTTTTCATTTTTTCTGCGCTTGAGCTCGAACGCCTGTACCTGCCAACCTACTTCAACCAAAGAAAGGTCAGTTGCGTATTTGCATAAAATCGAATGCATTTGCATAATCAAGCTGCAGCTTTATATATTACATTGATCTGGAATGCACATTGTGTTTTTCGTGGTGACAGGCGATGAGAGGCAGCACCAGCCAGTTATAAGAGTGTCTGTCTTGGGCTCAGCCAGCACTGAAGTGAGTAGAGATCAATCCCCGAGTCCACCTGAATGCTCACAGATGTCAATGAGACCGCAGCAGACAGTCAGTTCTGCTTCTGCTTAGCTCATCAGAGCGTGAGAGACTATTTTTCCCCCACTTTTTATCTGTTGTGCTTTCCTGAAGTCATGGAATCAAACCTATAAGTATCAGAGGTCCATGTAAGCTGAAAACTCAGATTGAACTATCCAAAATTAGGCTTTGCCAAGATTATAAATAAATTGATGGACCCAAGATTTTTATGCAATAATTTTTAGTTCATTTGAGTTTATTCAAGATAGGAGGGTCATGATATATTTGGATCCAATTTTTTGTCTGATTTGATGAAAGTGGCAGAGAAAATCTAGATTCTCCTGACTTTTAGGAACTTAAGACTTCACATTCATTTCAAATTCCAGGAAATATCTAATAAAACCACTGCAACTGGCACTGTTCAAATTGCCAATATATTCAAAAGCAATTCAGAAGTGCCAAAGTGATGATGTGACAGGAGAGCTTCTGCTCCTGCTCTGAGTCCAGAGTGGCATCAAATCCTGCCCTGGAAAGACAAGGGGCCAGGCCATCTGCTCCCCATGTTGACCTCTGGCCAATCTTTCTCTTAAGAAACCACCTGAGCAGCTCCAGACTGGCCTATCAGATAAGTTGTGTCACTCCTTCTACCCTTAAATCCACATGAGGATGGATCTCAAAAACAGACTCCTACCAGGGCATTTTTTTTTGGTTTGGAGAGGAATCATTTTGTATCATAACCAAAAAGTGCTTTCAAACACTGCACCTGGGCTGTGTAAGTCAGACAGGCAGGATTAACCCTTTGCAGAAAACCCCTTTTTAAGCTACTCAGAGAATTGAAGTAGTGCCCGAGCCTATCACCAGCACGGGGGTTGGCAGAGGGCATGGCCAACAGTGTGAAGGGCTTTGATTTACCTGCACGCTGACTAGTCAGCTCTGCTACTCTGAGTAGAAATCAGATTGTTTATCTAACCCCTTTCCTCTTGTCTGCACTTTCGGGGTTCATGCTCACAAGCAAAGCATGCAGCAGGCAGGTCAACAGCCTCAGACAGCAAAGGTCACCAAGGCTGGGCACTAAAATAGGACAAAGAAAGGTGTCCAGCTGAGCCCCACACTAACCCCAGCACACCACTCATTATTGCAGTGGTTATATCTAATTAAAAATGCAAGGTGGGATCCCCAGGCAGCTGATCAGAATCAGAAGACACCACAAAATGATAAGTGGAATTGCCTAAAAATCAGCAATTTTTTGCAGAGTGAAAAGGCCTTGCATTCTTTTTATTGCCCCAACCCTCATCCCCTCACCTTGCTTTTGCCTCTGCTTTCTTTTCAGACTCATTTTAGGATAAAAACTAGCTGCTGTTTATTTTGGCAGGTGCATACACCTTATCACAGCAGTTACCAGGGTAAAGACCCTTCTTTCAAAGTCAACAGCCAAACATTTTTGGACCCTGTCTCAGACGTAGTGGCAGTGGTAGGTAGGAAGCTCTCCCTCGTGCCTGGGTGCAGTGGGACAGGGACAAGATGGGCTGCCCCTCCTTTCTGCCTCCCTTGAGCACGCACTGCTCTGTGGGTTCCCTGCAGTGGAGCTGCTCTGAGCGGCTGCTGCAGGCACAGCTTGGTGGAAGGATTCCCACAAGTACAGAACTGTGATGGTGCTGACAGGACAAATGAAAGCAAAAGCATCTCTTAGCCTGGGCACAGAAGCTGGTTATTACCTGCAGCTGCGATGGGCTTCAGAGAACACTCTGTGGTGAGCAGCTCAGCTTGCAGAGCTGTGGAGCATGAGCTGCTCTACAGGAAGGGATCAGGGACTGTGTGTGCCAGGATCTGAGCTTCCTCTCATCCTGGAGCAAATCAGGAGAAGCTCTGTCAGGTCCATGGAGAGCTTGGCTCTAGAAATGCTGCTCCTGCATGGAACAGCTCTTGAGATCTAGCCCATCCACCACAAATTAAGCAATAATGCTGTTAAAGGGTGATGTCTTTGATGCTATCACCCAGACTAATTTCTGCTCCAGTATCCAACAGGAGTTTTTGGAAAGGCAAGATAATGACTTGGGAATTGCAATTGGCTTGAGCATAGTACAGTGAAATTTTTATCAACACTAGCTGAGAACGTGACACATTTAAACCAATCAAGTGTATTTATTTTACTATAATCTTGTAAGAGCAACAATGACCTCAGTGAGGGGGCTTTTCTGAGCCCTAGAGATTAGCTGGGGTTAACAGTCCCCTGGATGCTGATCTCTCCAAGGCAGTGATGGAGACATGGAGCCTTTTAAAAGGATTCATTAATGGCTGCTGAAGTCTCCATGAAAGAGCCCAATAAGGCCTGGGCATGGTTTTTAATAAATCAGCTCTGGCCCCTGTCACCTCAGGCGCTGCCTCCTGGCCAAAACTGCTTCCCTCTGGCATTTTTAGCAGCGTGGCTGTTCTCATTGCAGATTTGTTTCCTCTGTGGTTTTGTAGCCTGTTGCCTTCCATGCTGGTAGGGCCAACATAAGGGGAAGTAGCTGGGGAAATGCCCCTCCTGTTCCTGAGCCAAAAGCAGAGGAGAACTCTGCCTTCTATCTTTAGCTGGGGGGAAGCAGCATTCCCTCGTGCTTCCCTTTCCTGCCCCTCTGTGCAGCCAGGGCTCCCCGGATGCTCCATCTGCTCCAGCTGGATGATGGGAGGAGTTGGTGGCTGTTACTCTGCTTGGGCACACTCAGTGCCTCTCCTCCTGAATGCCTGGCCCTGCCCTGCTGAACCTCAGGGCCTTTGCACCAAGGGCACACCAAAGAATCAGGCCAGGGGTAGAGCACAGAAGATTTAATTAGAAAAAAATCTGCCTTTGCACAATGATTGAAAACAAGAAGCCATTTAAAAGGTGTTACCAAGACTTCAAAAGTGTCAAGATCATTTTGGAAGCTCTGCTGCCCATGGTGTATTTCTTGAATCACTGTGTGATGTTTTAGCTTCTGGCTAGATAATAATCAGACAGATATCCCATAATGCAGAAACATCAAGTCATTATCAGACCCTGGAATAAAAAAATAAAATCAAACTAAATACAAGATAAAGCAATATCCTATGAACAAGTGATTTGTCTGATACCATTCTACTGAAGGCATCTTCACTGAGTTCCAGTGACAGCAGATGAAAGGCAGGACACAGATAGGACTTCTTTGAGCTTGTGCTAAAGTTGCTTTTAACTACAATTACAAAGTCAATTAGAAAGTCATTTCAGCACTAATGAAACAATGAATGATTGATGCTTAATGGTTCTGGCAGGAAATACAGCCTGGTAAATACAGCTGACCAGAAAAAGGCAATTCAAAGTTACAAGACATCAAAAGTTTAGGGTTTTGTGTGTGTGTGTATAAGTGTATGCAAATGCAAATTTGCAAAGTCAAAGTGTTTCAATTTGGGGATGCAAATGAACGTCTTTAACCAGATAGAGTTCATACTCTCAGTAATTCTGGTGTAACCTATAATATGGTCAGCCTGGCAAATGTTTCCAGATCCCAGGCTGGACTGGGAGAACTTCTTTGCCTAGGTCAGGTATCAGTTGGTCATTTCACCTCATGTCCAGTGTGCCTTGGGCAGAAGCAGAGGTGAAGAAAGCATAAATCCAGTTATACATTAGATGTAACGCACAATATATTATATATTATTTGTATTAAATATAGATATATTTCTCTATAAATACAGACACATATAAATGTATATATATTTCCAGATGCTCCTGCCTTGAAAAGGCAATAGATCAACGCATTATCCTCTTCTCTTTCCTGTGGCTTCTACTGCTCTCTCTGGGTTTAAAATCAATATTGATGTTGTGATGCCTTGGCCTACAAATCTAATCCCAGGTGGGATTAGAAATTCTCTCTGTAGCAGGAAGAGAATCCTGGGAGAGGATTCAGACTAAATCCAACTGCTGAGATAGAGAGAGGTTTCTGAGCTTCGTCCAAACAGAAAATCTCAAATTTCAAACCTTGGAGTAGACCAGCTTTTCCTTCACCACGGCCCAGCAGCACAGAGCTGTGTGGCTGCAGGGCACTCCAGCAGGAGCAGTGACAGATGCCCAAAGCTGATGCAACACACAAGAACTAGGGAAAATGCTGCAGCACAAACAATTGAGCAAAATCTCTTTAATGTAGTTACACCATCCATACACAGCTCCAATCTAAAACTTACTGCTAGAGCAGAGCTACTTGTGTGTTATAGTCATGTCATAGAGGCTTGATTAAGCAAGAGAAATTTCCTTAGTTTTCCTGTAATCCTCGTGAAACCTGATTGCAGCAAGGAAAATGAAGGTTCTGGGAAAGGTCAGCACACGTGGCAGTTGCAGCACTGCGGGTGCAGGGTAACAGGACATGATAAAGCTCTCCCTCCCCTCACGGCCTGTGCCATGCTCCGTTGGCCATGGAGCCACTCCAGGGTTTTTCCCTGTGAGGATTGCATCAATGTCAGGATCAGAAGCTGGTACCCTTGGGCCTGGGCACACATACAGCCACTGCCTGAAAAAGCTTGACTACTCTTTTAAACCATATTTTATGCTTCCCATCTGAGGGTTTTAATGTGCTTTAAAGGTGTGTTCATGGTGCTTGATCCTGTCCGAGGCAAACGCCTGCGGTCTCTGCTTCAGCCAGCTGACAGCTCTGTGACTGTGTGGGCACCACCTCTGCCCACAACGTGCTCTCGCCATCCCTCCTGTGCCTGGCATCTCCTTTCTGTGAGCAATTACATGGAAAGCTGCAATTTAACTGTGGAAGAACAGCAGTGCACTGAGCAATTGGCCAGACTGAAACATTTACCTACGGCCATTTGATTACAGCATCCTTGCACTCCCCATGAGATCTTTTTCTTGTTTTAATCCAGGCACATGAGGGCTGCATCTTGCAGTTGTTGCCAGCTTAAGGTGCCCTGTGAGCAGCCACCTTCCTTCCTCTGGGACCTGGGAGCTGGGTTTATCTCACAGTGTATTTGGTCTGTCTCTAGAGAGGCTGCTGTAAAATGATTGCTGAACCCATCTCTAGTTCACTCCTGCTAATTAAACACCTCTGGTTCAGTGTTTGCTCGCTCCTTTATTTTCCCCCTCCCCCCCTTTTTTTGGCTAGTTCCAAGAAGATATTATTTTTAGTTCAGGAGGGTTAAAGGGGAAGGGAATTGTGCCAGAATCAGGTTGTTAGGAGATGGGGAGAGAGGAAAAAAATGCTGGGGGTGGGGGGAGATCTGCAGTGATTAAAATTCCATCTAATAATAAGACAGAAAGCTGCAGTGCACGGGTCCAGCCTAAATTAAGCTCCTGAATTAGAAACGCTTTCCAAAATTCCTCTCTAGACAATTTAATTAGGCGACAGGTATTTCCACAATCACGTGGTGGTTCCGCTTGGCAGTAAATAAAGACTCCAAGAATTCTTACCCTAGAATCCAATGAAGAAAGCAAAACAAAACTTCCAGCAGGACACAGAGCAGCGTGTGGTGAGATTGGCCTGGCTCCCCTCCTCCCCACCCCACCCTGCCCAGCTTTGGTAATAGATGGTGCACGAGCACAGTCCTGATTAGGGGGCCAGGAGGTTAATCTCCAGCTTGCTCTCTGATAAAGCCCATATCCAGGCACTGTACTCCAGAGCTATCCATAATCTTGGGGTTTGCTCTTACACAGTGTTGGTGCAGGATTGACGTGTGCAGCCCTCAGTTCTGGCACAAACGATGCCATCCATCCACGTCAGCTCTGCTCTTTCCTTATGCTGTTCCCCCCAGCCCATCCTCCTCATCCCTCTCTGGAGCAGTGATTAAAGATGCTGGATCCCCAGCCCCTCCCTGGCAGCACAGAGCACTGTAGAGAGGGGATGCTGTCATCTCAGGCAGCTTGGAGCAGGGGAGAAAGAGAAACTTGAGCATTTTTCCTCCCCCAAAATCATCAAACCCTATATTCACCATTTATAATTAATAATTCAAAATAATTTTTAAAATAATAAAGGCAGTTATTTCCTTTTATCTTATAAATGCTCTTTGTGGCCCATGAAAGCAAGGATTATTTTCTTCCCTCCAAAAAATCATAGAATTATTGAATGGTTTGGGTTGAAAGGGTAAAGATCATCTGAATCCAACCACCTGCCATGGGCAGGGACATCTTCCACTAGACCAGGTTGCTCCAAGCCCTGTCCAACCTATGCATGATCACCTCCAGGGATGATGCATCCACTGCTTCTCTGGGCAAATATGCCCCAGACATTGCTATGCTGAAGAATTCAGAGCACCACAATAAAGGACATGCATTACTTTTACTTGAAATATGCATTTATTTAACACACTGCCTTTATTTAACACACAAGTGTAACAATGTAGGCCATGCAATGATAGCAAAAATGGGAATTTCTAGAATTCCCAGAAATATTCCTTCTCTCAGCACTGTTTTTCTCATCATTCTTTCTACTGGCTTGTCTTGTATAAATCTTCCTCTATTCCTCTCCCAAGTATTTGGTGCTGCCTTAACATTTTCTTGGAAACGTTACATGTGTGAAAATATTCTTAGATTTCCTTGGGGTGAAAAACAGAGAAATTAAAACCAAGGCTTATCAATAAAGTGTCAGTCGTAGGCACCAAGCTCCCATGGAATATCTGTTTGTGTGACATCCTTTAAGGGACTTCAGCAGTCCCTCTTGGAGGGTCGTGTCTTCACCAGCAGGCTTCCCAGGATCAAGGACTGGATGGACAGATAGGCTGGACAACCTAAATTCAAATTAAGCACCCAGAAGGAGTGAAAACTCAGAAAATTCTTAAGGATTTTTAGTGTGTCAGAGTTCACCCAGTGCTCATTGGAATAGAGCTTTTTACTCACGGGAGTGTTCCAGCCTTCAACAAACACAGAGTCTGGTAACTACCAGCTATTGCCAGGAAGAATTGCCTAATTCTTCAGGAAATGGCATGAGTTTGCATTCCTTGAACCTCTGAGCAGTCCTCTGCCTTTTTATTGAGTGGGTGTCTGAGTGCCCAGGTTAGGAGGATGTTGGGAACAAAGCAGCAATTTTTGCACCATGCTGGAACAGAAGGGAGTATTTCAATTCATCCTTGTTTGTAGAGAACTTTGAAATTATTCAAAAGTATCTGTGTTCTCATTTAACACGTAATAATGATTTCATTTAATCTGAAGGGATTCTTCTAACTGCAAGAGTTCTTGCCCCATGTTAATTAAATATCCATTGATTTCTAAAACAAAGGAAAACACTAGTGCTTATTGAGGTTTTGCTGTGATATTCAATATAAAGTGGTTCTATTGTATGGTTTAGTCCTCTACAAATTTACCTTTAATAAAGAACAGCTAATATGTAGAGAGATTAATTAAGAAAATATAATCAGATAGCAAAAGAATCATGGTAAATGCCAAAAAAGTGAATTGATGGTTAGTTCGTTTGGGTTTTTTTTTCCCTTTGGCCAATATACAGTTGGAAATACTAAAATAAAAATAAATATTTTTAATCAAACTAGGTTTCAGTTTAGTCCACAAGGGAAACATTGAGATCTCAGCTAAGACATTTTAAAGTACTCTTTGGAACAGCTCTGAAGTCTGAGATTCAAGGCTGGAAAGCAATAGCCCAGAAATTCTCTTTAATATGGACTTGATGTTGTGTGCTTTAAAATCATTGCCTGAAAAAAGACAGAAAAAAAAATAAAAAGGAAAAGAAAAAAAAAAATAAATAAAAAGAGAGAGAGGACGAAAAGAAGAAAAAAAACCCCTCCAAGCTCTGACTTACCTGAATTGCAGCTTCAAAATTTGTCCCCCGTATTCACCATATGCACTGCTCTTTATCCAAGTGTTGGGTTTCCCATGGTGCTGCCAATCTGGAAAGTCAAATATTAAGGCATGTAAAAAACAATGAATCCTGCCCATTAATTGTTTATTTTTTTCATTTGGTTCCTGCCTAGCACAACATCTTCCATCTGAGAAAGCCATTAGCACTGGGAAGACGGGCACTGCATAAGCATTTTGCTGGAAATGGGACATGTTTGCTTTCTTTGGAAGGTGAAAGCAGAGGAAGAAGTAGAATGTGACAATAGGGTGAAAAAGAAATGGGGGTGGGAGGGGCATTTTTAAAAGAGAAAGCACGTTTCCTACCAATCAGAATTCCACTTGGATTTCCATGCATGTACACACTCCTACACCTTAACAGCTGCTTTGAAATAGCCCTGTCCTGGTAATAACACTGCGGATCCACAGCTTCTGAGCTTTTTGCCATATGACACCATCATATTGTTTGTGCTGCTAAATCTGGCTTTAACGTAGAGTTAAAGAACAGCCCTGCAGTGAGCAGAAAGGCCCCGAGGCTCCTGGTGCAGGCAGGGCTGTGCAGCCAGCCCCACATGGCTCCGCAGGGCCCCTCAGGGCTGCTCTTCCACACTTTCCCCCGTATTTCAATCTAATTCCAGTCCTGTATTTCAGATTAGGCCAGACCAGCCTCTGCTTAGGCCTTGGTGATGCTGCATGAGATGAAATGACACTGCAGACTTGGCTCAGATATCAGTTTGATTTGCATGATCTGCACTCACACTTTTTCCCAGTGTTGTGCCAAGCAAATATTTGAGGTAATTGACTTTCACTTGCACGAAACTAGGTAAATGATGAACTACAAGGGGCTGCATTCAAAACTCACTTGGGTTATCCTTTCTTTGGAGGAGTCCCAGGAGGTGGAAGACTGGAATAAATTGGATTTTGGGCAGGACCTGGGCAAGGTGGATCTGGGGACCTGTTTTTTTATGTTGTGACCAGTCCCAAAGAATGAACTGGAAGGAAGCTTGGGAGATTGTC
This sequence comes from Corvus kubaryi, assembly GCF_017639235.1. NCBI lineage: Eukaryota > Metazoa > Chordata > Aves > Passeriformes > Corvidae > Corvus > Corvus kubaryi. Next base: position 9,894,889 of record NW_024580668.1, on the reverse strand, counting down.
TGGGCCATGGGTTGACCACAAAGTAGCATTAATTCAGTGGATGTCTTTCCTGACAAATGGTGATTTAACCCTTTCACAGCAGTCTCTGGCACTGGGGAATCAGCAGCTGCAGCTTTCCATGCACTGCCAAGAAGGAACACTCTGTCCCTCCTGTGACCCCCACTTGTCCATGCTTTTTGAACTAGACACAGACTTCAAGGACCTGGGGGAATGGTTTTGAGGTAAAATTCCTCAGCTCAGAACAAGCACTGAGATGACATTTAGTCCCTCATTTAGCCACAATTCTTGTGTGTGTTTTTGTTTCCACCAGGCCGTAGAAAATTTGCTGTTGGCTTGTAGTAACAGCAAAGCAGAATCCTTTCCACTGTGGCTCAGAACACGCTGGTTGGACAGCAAAAGGTAAGTCCAAGATTTGGCTGTATTCTGTATGCTCCTTCTCTTTCCCTCAGTTTCCATTCTGCAACTTTGAAAGGTTTGGAACCAGTTAGGATATACAAAGATTAAAGGGCTTTTCTGTCTCTCTGCTGTAGGCCACTGTCTGAGATAGGGAAGGAAAGAGAGTTAAATATAAAGTCTACACATAGACAGCAAATCTTAGGAATTTTTCCTCTAGGATGCTCGAAGTTTCTAACTTGTTTAACTTGTTTATCAGATCCTATTCCCTTAGTGTCTGTACCACTGAAAAATTCTGATTTTCTTCCTGACTTGCAAGATCTATAGCTGCCACTTGTAGAGGAGAAATGATGCTGTGTGATCCATGTGACCAAGTCATTAGCTAAATCAGACATATTTTGCATACTGAACAGCATGTCCTCACAGAGAATTGTTTGTAATCAGTCAATATTATTTATTTTTAAAACTGCAAAAGATACCATTGAGCAAATTTGAATAAGAAATAAATTTGGAGAAATTGTAATCAGCCTGTGAACACTTTGCAAGCAAGGAGAAAAAGAAACAGGCTAAATTAATTGATTAAATTACTTGCAAGTGCCTCTCTCTGTGCTGATCCTCTTCTCAGTGCCTTCAGTATTTTGGGTGCGTACCTCAAGCCTGACCTGAATCAAACTCTGCTTTTCCAATCAGACCTCTTCCTTCAGTGGGGGTTGCCAGTCATACTCCATTAAGTGATGGGTTTGTATTGTCAGCAAACAATCATTAAAGGAGCAGGCTGATAACATAAATTTCATTTTCACTTGTAAACCAAGGCCGGTCTTTAGGTGCAGTAGGGACTGATGTATTTGCTCTTTGCCTTGGTTTTTTTTTGGCTTCCCACCCTTGAGACGGTGATACAGTTTTTGGGAAGGAGCTTTCCACACCCGGTAAGCCTCTTGTTTTCCACCTACTGAAGAAGAGCCAGTAACATCTGATCAGCTGGAGCTTCACATCCAAGGATGATCCTGCTATGCAGGGAGATTCTTGAGGATCATAACAGATGGGGGCTTCCATCTGAGCCAGAATAGCACTAAGGGTTGGAAGACTTGTTGATCTCAGCGTGGAACTTCCCACACTGCAAAGCACTTACCAAGATGCTCACCAGACTGAAGTGTCCATGCCAGAGGCCTCATCCACTCAAATAGCTTCCTGATCTTTCCATGTTTCTAAGCTCAGCTTAACTGCCAGGAATCCCCAGGAAGGAAGGAAGGAAGGAAGGAGGGAAAGTAGAATATCCTCTTGCTTCTCAATACCCCCTCATATTACAATTCAGCTCTCTGCTTTAATGCTTTGCTCTAAGAAATCCTTGGCCCACAGTAGAAGGTATCAGGAGGCAGTCCCAGCACTCATTCTCCTTTACATCTCTGCTGGATAAGGAGGCTCTGGAGCTTTCCAATTCCTGCCTTTTGCAACTGGAAGATGAAATTTCCAGCATAAGAGGGCCTGGCCACGGCAGCAAGGAGCTGAACTGTGCAGAAGCCTGTGCTAGCACAGCAATCTGTACTCACACCACTTTCTTTGATCCATGGATCCTGAGGACTCAGCATGAGTTTGGATAACTGCATATTGGATGGGGGAGATAGGAGGGACTGTATGGGGGAAACAATGTTGAAAGAAGTTTGATTCTGGCAATTCTGAGCCCAACATCTGCACACAGAGGGCAGCAGCAATACTGCTATAAAGGAACAAATCATCGTCTGGTATGGTTTTGACCCAGCCAGGGGGGACCCTGCTGGGCAAAGGGAGGAGGGTGAATCTGGAATTTCAAACACAAAATGAAGAGTGAGGCCAGTTCACACTGATGGGGTGCACTGCAAGTGCTGTTCTACTCACCTCCCACTGCCCGTGGTGAGGGGGAGGAGAGGAGCAGGGAGCCTGCTGCAACCTGAAGGAATAGTTTGATTTGGTTCGTTGAGCCAGTGAACCTCAGAAAGAGTGAATTATGGGCAGTTTTGTGTAAACCACTTCAGGTGAAGAAGGAGGCAGTTGTGATTGATGCCAAGAATTTACTGAGCTGAGGTGAAAAGTGTTTGCGTATTTCAATGTAGCGTGACATATAAGCCCTTCCAGTTACAAGGCACTACCCAGTACAAGGGTTGCTTTCTCGTAATGCTAACCAGTGATGATGAAAGTTTCAACCTGATGTAAAGTCTCTTACTTGAATTTTTCATCCTCTTTCCCATCAGGGCTCTGTTCCTCATTCTTGGAATGCAAAAATGGCGGTAAAAAGACATAGTCTGTCTTCATCCCGGTGCAGGCTTGGGATTTCCTGCAAAACACTGTTCAGCATGGCTTTTCCAAATCATGCACCTCCCAAAACTCTCTGCTCTTACCCCCAAACACTATAGCAGTCCCACAGACTTGTACAGCTGTGCTTCCCAAGTCCTTTCCCATCTCTGAGCCACAGGCAGAGGCAGGTCCCCTTCAGTCAGGACAATACTCGGGAGTTCCTGATTGTATTCTTCCGCTGAGAGGCAAACTAGCAGAGCTTGGTGGAAAAACATGCCCAGAAAAGGAACCTGCCTTTTTTTTCTTATTGTGGATACAAGAAAGATGCGGATTTGTTTTATCAGCATAACACAGAAACAGCTGACACTGAGGCTTCGGCTACCCAGACCAAGGGCCAGAGGATATCAGTGCAAAGGAGCAACAGCAGAGCTGTGAGCCAGGTTAGCAGAGCGTGCTACAGCACACACGTCCTTAAAAACAGGTTGCTATTTTCCAAATGCTAAGTTTTCCTTCTAGCATGCCCTATGAAGGCTAAAGGTTGTAAAATAGAAAGTTAAAAAACAGTAAAGAAAAAATTATAGAACTACCTCATGGACATCCCTACACAAGGCATTCTGGTTAACAGTGGTTCAGTAATGAATCCAGTGTGATATACATCGAATTCTCAAATTTATAGACTTCTATTAACCCATGGGAGAGATAAGTGTTTCAACATGCTTTAGTAATGAGTCTGAAAGATGAAATTCAGCTCCAGCCAGGAGTGCAGAAGACAAATTCCCTTGGATGCCAGCTTCCTCAGCAGATGCAGCTCCTTGCACCATTTTTAGATGTACCTCAAAAAAAAATTAGACAATATATTTCTTCCTCTCAAACAAAAAATGCTTTGCCTTTGATGCAAATAGAGATTCACTTCCTCATACGTGCTGTGTTTACACTCCTTTTGAAAGTAACTCAACTTTCACAAGACACAGATTCAAAAGTTTTGCTTGGTGGTCTCCTAAAGACGTGAAAGGTATTACACACAACTGCCAATTACAATTCTCCCATCAGCTGCCCAGCTTAAGCTAGGAGAAGCTCAAGTTGTAAAATGAGTTATTTTCTGACAGGTAACATCTATGAACACTTTTTTAGTTGTTCTCTGAACTACTATTGAAATATTAATATCTGATATCACATATTATGGCTCTGGAAACATATTGGTGTTTCAGAGACGTGACAAACTATATTTGCCTGTGTAACAGCATTAGAAAATATAAAGGCTTTTTTTTTTTTAATCTTTTTGTTCAAGCTCCTTCCACTTTCATTTTGTCACCATTCTTCTCGTTATTTTTGTAAATATAAATGCAGTTGGCATCGGCCAAGCTCTGCTTGTGGTGCTGTAGAGAACAACAAAGTCATGTTGCCTCCTGAAGGGACTGAGCCAGTGGGCAGAAAGAAACTTCATCGTTGTTTGTTTGAGGATGTTGTCCCAGGGAAGGCAGGTCTAGCTTGCTGAGAAATTTCCTTCAGGGTAAGTAAATGGATAGACACAAACTGGGTTCCAGGGTATCTCCACACCTTTTGGCCCTTCTGCCTGCCTCACTGGTAACTGAATATTAATTTTCACTGTGGTGATGCTGCTCTGAGCAGTCGTGAACACTTGTACACCTGCACAAGCCAGAATCTAACAATGAACAAAGCCTGTGAGCATAGAATATTAAAGCATGGATTTTCACTCCTCCACAAAGGCATCTGTAGTATTCATGCACAAAATTAAACATGTCATAAATTAAGACACCTATTGGATATCAATGCCTCTCTTAAAAGTGTATCTGTCCCCAAAAGGGGAAAATCTACTTATTTGATCTCGTATGATATTTCCGTTGGACTCTGTGGAGCAGCACTGGTGGAACTCATGCATATGATTAAAATCAGCTTTCCTGGCTAAGTATTTAATATGAATAGTGTTTCTAAAACCACAATTATCCTTAAGGAAAGGAAAAAAAGAAGCATTCTACCATAGCAATCGAGGTGAAAGAACTTTTTCTTCATATTTGAGGAGGAGACTTTGAATACATGAATGTGTGAATGGAGGACAAGAGCCCCTCACAGACTTACCAGAGCTAGAGGTCATGCCATAAGCTCTTGGAAAGGTTATTTTTTCTAGAGATGTAATATGGTTTTGAATTTGACCTATGACTTCTAAGTTGCTACCCATGACCCCAAATAATCCAACTTCAGCTTCTTGAAGGCCATTAGGAGTAGAAGGTCATGCCATGTGCTTCCACATTTACAAGGTAAAGTGTTAGGCCAAATTATAGGCTTCTCAGGAAATCTGTAGAAAATAAGCTGGTGAACAGAGCATTTCTTTATGTTTCCCACCTAGTAAATTGTGATTTCAGATTAACCTGTGGTTGAACATGCGTCTAGCAGATTCTGCTTCCTTACTTTTTGCCAAAGAGAAGAAAGAGATGCTAATTAGCTACTAAATGTTGTTATAATTTCAAACATTCAGATATTTCTTGATAAGAAAAGATTGTTACTGTCATCTGTGCTGATACAAATACCTAGATTTTTCTATTTTTTGTGTTATTTAGGAAAAGCTGAGATTCACTTTTTCCAAACTTTCACTGCAGATACATAAAATGGAAATGTCTAAACACCACCATATGAGTCAGTCGTGTAAGTTCTCCTACAGACTATGGTTAACAGTTAACAGTTCTGAAGAACAATTCATTTGTCTTGATGTGCTTGACAAAAATTGGTCACTAATCATGATTTACAAATCCTTACTTCTCTCCATTGACTCAGCCATAAACGAGTCATGGATGACTGGATCACACCATTGCCCACACTAGAGCTGTCTGGACTCAGGTGAGATGAAGCCCTCTCTAGGTTTCTAAAGAGGTCCAGGGACCTTCCAAGGAAAGTCTGGGACAGATTTTTAAATTTTTAAATGGAAGATTTTTAAACGCTCACCTTTTCTGTCCTCTGTTAATTGTCTGTATTGTGATTCTCTTCAGCAATTTATTTGTAAAGACATATTAGGCTCTTTTCAGCTTTTGCTGCCTTTGTGATCTAATAATTTACATAATAATTTTCTTCCTAAGGAATGTTGAACAATATCTGCCTTGAACACTCATGGTAAATTACAGCAACAGACAAACAGAAGTATTTGCTATTTTTCAAGTGGGTTTCAGCCAGGAGAGTCTGAACCATATTGTTGGGAGTGACTGAAGCACAAAAAAATAACCCAGTCCTTCAGAACAAACTTAACAATTTGTTATTCTGTTAAATGAGAAGTTGGAAAACTAAAACGTCTTTTCTGAAAACAAAGTTCCCCTACAGGTCTCAGAAATATGCTCTGAAAATTGCTAAGTTTTCAAAATCTTAAACATCATAGCCTTTGAATTCCGTGTTCTGTTCACTGGGATTTATCAAACTTATTTTGTTTTTTCCACATTCTCCATTCCTTTAACTCCTCTTATCCCACTTCCCAAAAGCCCACATACTTAGCTCAATAAAAGCAACGATTACTTCCATCTATTTCTCCTCCAGGCAAGATGCTTCAAATGTACCATGTTTTTGGAAACTCTACTGTCTCAGAAGCAAAACTGCACGTGAGAGCTGAAACATGCCTGTCCCTCCATGTGACTTCTGAATAACTGAGGCATGTGAACAGAGATGTGAAACTTTGAGGAAAGGGGAAACAGGGGGGCAGTTAAATGCTGAATGAGTGGGTCCTATTGCCTCATTCTCGCTCCCTTGTTACCGTCTGGTGACTCAGCATCACAAGGGGAAAAGTGACTCTGCAGTTCTTGTAAGCCCTGTCTAGTAATTCCTTCAACATATCAAGCTGAGGTGGAGTTTTCTTCAAAAGCAGCTAAAACTGGTTTGACACCTGTCTTTGAATCCTGCTTCTGAGCTGCCCAAAGTGTGGGAGGAGCTGCTCTCCTACAATGTGGAGTGAAATGTAGAACATAACAAAATATGATGCCTTTTTTTTCTGGATGCTCTGGGGAGAAAATAAAAGGAAAAAAATAACCTACAAAAATTAATTCTTTACCTCAATGACTTTGCAATGTAAGGCAAATGCAATAATCCATACCATGCCGAGGAATAGCTTTGTGCTGTTTCCATAGAGAAACTTTTTCCACAGAGAAAAGAATGAACTCTCCTGGGGAAGTCAAGACAGTTTAAATACACGATGCAGCTCTCACATGACAACTGGTACAACTTCTCAAAATTCCTGCTAATGCCAAGAGCAAAGTCAGCAGAAATGGTGTACGACCAGAGCACCCTCAGCCCCAAAGTTGAACAACCTCTGAAATGCAGTGCTCAAGTGTGCCTTAAGAATTTTTTTATTGTCCTGTTTTGATCATTGCCAGCAATATGATCTGTAGGATGTGCCTGATACAGAGCTTGGAAAGGTTGCAGGCTTCCATTGAAAGGTGGTTTGGAGAATGTGCTTCTGCACATACATTGCAGGCAGCACTGCTGTCCAGCAAATTATTTCTGCAGGGATGTTTTCAAGTCATCTGAAGTCAAAAGGTTCAATAACAGGACATCCCCTAAAGCTGAGACAAGTAAAGTACTGTAAGCTGCTCCATCAGTTCCTGATATTGTTCTTCTATTTTCCTACTGCTTGACTTTCTCTGAAGGATGTGGCTTTTTCCTGTGCAAAACTTCTTCTTTCACACCACCATATAAACCCCCCCATGAAGGTACATCTATTTTCTTGTAAGACATGTTCTTCTCCTCTAGGCTGCTGACTCACCAAACTAGGAAATTAAGGTGGTCCCTTCCTAGAAGGACAGTACATCTGAGCTAATATGCTTTAGCTAAGAGAAAGAATAAGTGGGAACTTTTATTTCTGGTGAAAATGAGAAAAGAGCCCCCTCAAGCAGCATTGCAGTGAAATAGAAAGAGAAGGTTCTTCTACCCTCATCCCTTAGGTGCTTTTGAGGTTAGTCTCCATTCACTACCAGATTTCCCTTCAGAAGGTGTCCTGTCTTGCCTTGATTGTAAGACAAAATAGGACGCCTAGTAGTTGTTTCCTGTTTCTGCAGATGTGCCTTCACTATTCAAGGCCACATTTTTAATTTGATTCCAAATCCCTGAGTGATAAGAACAAGGTTGGAAGCTCATAAGAAATTATTTTGCTTAAATACTCTTTTGCTTCTGCTGTGAGTGGATGGACAGCAGTGACAAAATAAGGAGTTTCAGCTGTGCCAGACTGCAATGCTCCCAAAACTCCAGCTCCTCTTAGTGCTAAACCAGTGAGACACGCCAGCATGAACCCAGCAAGGTGACTCTGGCTGTGGTGGCGCCATTTGGGGCAACGCTGGGGATTCAGAGCCACACACAGATCACCTCTGCTGTGCAGAGGGATCCAGCTGTTAAAACCTTAAACAAGCAGAGGAATCTGAAGGTTCTGTTGGGGAGTAAAGAGAATAGTGGGAAAATGCCAAGAGATTATTAGCTCAGCCAAAGATTACGCATTTGCACTAGTAATTAAAGTATTTTGCATTGGATGCAGGCTTTGGCAAGTGCCACCAACAAAAGATTTCACACATGCATGCGTGAGCACAAGTCCACAAGAGCTTTCTTTCTGTCTCTCTCTCTTTCACACACACACACACACACTCTCACACACAGGCAAACAGAAAGAATGAAATAAGCCATTAAGAAATATTTCCGCATAATGCAATTATTACAGCTGTATAATTGAATGGGGAAACCATTGATCTGTAGTAGAAAGGAAATTGCTCTTTTCATTGTGTTCCTATGAATATGTGAACATTAATCTCAATCTATAATCAACGTTCATTTCAAATCTGATTGCGTGCCACTAAACACCCGTAGCTATGCTAACATTATGTTAATACGGTTCAACATCATAGCTCCCAGCTTCACAGCACAAATATTTTTCTTTGGCAATCAATAGTAATTTCAGCTGAGTGGATGGAAGTCACGTTTTAATGGTAATCTTTCCTCCAAGCCTCCAAGTGGAAACTCGACTGGTACCTTAACACGGCCGCAGTGCATTGCATGTAATCAGATAAATTAACCTAAAAGAGAGAGAGAGAAAACACAGATCAGGAATAAAAAGCGGCGCCAAGAAGCTCTACATTTTCCTGATGGATTAAAGTGCTCATTATCATGAGAGAGAGAGTGGATTTCAAGAGGGGGACTGAATTCCCTTGGCTTTGAGCCGTGGCTGGAGAGGCAGCAGGTCACAGAACGCTCAGCGCAGCCGGGGATGCCTCTGAGGAGGGGGAAGCAAAGCAATTCAGCCAGGGCTGAGCTGGACTCTGCTGCCGAGAGCCAGGCTGGCCTCAGGGCACCAGTGTTTGTCCAGGAATAAGGAGTCTCAGTTTTAATGCTGCAGTGCACTGCAGGCTTCCTGTGGGACCTTGGTTAAATGGCTTATTCTGCTTGTGCTTCGCTTGCCTGGTTCTGAAAAAGGACATAATAGTGCTCCGTTGTCCCCTGGGGATGCTGTGAAGATTTGGGGGTGATCAGTTCCCGGGAATGGGAGCTACAGAGCTATGATGCATTAGTTAGATCTCTCTTGGCTTTGCTGTTTCATAAAGGTAAAGCTGCTACTGCGTTATAGCAAACTGCTTTATTTCCTTAATGGCATCTATTTTTAGGTATTTCCAAAGCCTTTTTTTTTCTGCATTTGAGGGGCCAAGCTACTGGACTGAGTTCCTTAAAATTGTGCTTCTTTCTAAAGCAGGAAAAAAACCTTATCATTGCAAAGTCTAGCAAGAAAGTACCAGGTACAGACCAGTTCCATCTTCACAGCTATCAGGATCTCTATAAATTCTTGCCTCCATAAAGGTGTTCAGACATATGAACATTAGGATAGGAAAACATCTGCACTGAGTAAGACCAAGGCTTGTTTAGCCCGATATCCTCTCCTTTAAAGTGGATGGATAGCAGGAGTTTAAGGGAGCATGGGAGAAGTGATCAGACGTATGGAGATACTTCCCCACAGAACTCTCGCAGGACCTGATGACTCAGGTGCTTCTTGAGCTATAAATGTTTTCTTTATCGACAATAAAATGATTAATTTCTTTATCACATTTTTTTTCTTTTTTTTTAATTGTTGAGCATGTATTTCCAAGAAACCTCAAGGGGTATTTTTTGTCCAAGAGGTTTTCCAACCCCTGTTTGAATACTTTCAAACCCTTTGCACCTTCATCTTCCTCTAGCACGACTTCCTCAGACCTTCTGTGCTGCAGAAGTGAATTGCTTTGGAGTGTACTGATCTTAAACAAGATTTCTCAATAGCAAATATAGACTGTAGGTTGCCTTGGTAGTACCTATTTTGTGTAATTTTATTTTTGTTTCCTACCTTGAGGCAACTTTTAAAGAACCTGATGTGTAAATCTGTTATCTGCTTCTTTTTGGAAGTCAGGTCCCTCCTATGCTCCTTAATGGATTGAGGTGTATTGACTTGTGTACCCCAAAAGACCCTCCAAACAGTGAGTCACTTAAAAATCTTATCTCTGTTATTTTACTTAGTGCTGGATAAATTCCCAGTGACCCATTAATCCAGGGTTGCTTGCAAAGATGTTCTCTATGGGAGCCAATCCTCTCTGTTGTTACTCCAGGGTCCTGGCCATGGTCTAGCAGAGGTCCTTGGGACTTTGCTCCAATCCCAGGTGCCTCCCTGTTTTAGTAGACTAGTTTTAGGGGAGCAGGGACTTCCTGAATGGCTGTCATGTCTAATTTTGCAGATTTTTTAATGCTTTTTCTCTTTTCTAGTTCCCTCAAAGGTATGGGCTTTCAGCAACCTGCTCAGATTCACCAGAGAGGAAACCAAAAGCAGAAAGACAAGCTCTGAAGTGTCTACAGGTTCCACATGAACAGGTTCCTTTTGTCAGAACACACCAATTTTACATGCCTTGGGCCAAAGCAGAAATCCCTCAAACTATTTCATCTTTGCAACTTAACCATGTTGAATTTTCACTCTGTGTAATACCAGAAATTCTGAGTAGTGTCACCTTTACCCATTGGGGTTCTCCATAAGAAATGTGCAACCACTTGGTAAATTTCTGTTACTAAAGGTGTCCACCCAGGCTGCTGTGGTTCAATAAAGATTTCCAGTGTCTGGGTGGGAAGTGTGTTGGAATATGGAACTTAAATGCATCTTGGCTAACTTGGATATATCTAAGGTAGGCCCTTAAAAACAAAGTTATTAACAGAACATACTCATATGTGTGTAAGGAGTGAGGTTACAGCAAAAAGCAGTCCCCTCCCTCCTCTAGACTGAGCCAGTTTCAACTGGCCTCTGGCTTTCCCCAAGATCAGGAAGTTGAAAATGTGACTGAGAGCCAACCCTCTCCCTTCTCCTGTTTGATTCCTGTGCCCAAGCCACTGTGGATCTGACCCCAGGACCTCCTGGCTCTAAAAATGGATTTTGCACTGCCCAAGTGGCTCCTGTAAAGAGCAGAATTGGAAATGCAGTGTTTGTAGTTGTAATGATTTGCAGAAGAGGTGGGCCTTTGGAAACAGGAAAAATTGGCTGCTATCACCTCATGTGATAATGTGGTCCAAAGAAAAGGAGAACCATTATCTCCTACTTGCTGCAGATTATTCAAGGCTTCTAGCAAATGGGCTAAATTCCTACTGGTGTAAACTGGATTAGCTCCACTGGAGTCAGTGGAGTTGAGCTGTTTCACACACTGGCTTAGGATTTTTCCTGTTATGTTTGAGCATGGCAGGAATAAAAATTGTAGCATTACAATTAAAGTCCCTCCTATGCCATGGATAATAATCCATGCCTTTCCCTGTCCCCATGGAGCTGAGTTGTCTCAAGATTATGAGCCTTAGATGTTTAGAGCAATTTTGACTGGATCAGAGGCTATAGCCTCTGCTTTTTAACATTCTGCTTTTATTTTCAGGCTATGAAGTGTAATAGTTCACCATTTTGGTTTAAGTATCACAATAAAAGTCAGTGAGATGGAACAGGCAATAAGCAGCCGTTTTACATCAGTGCTGCTGAGACGGAGTGCTTAAGTCTTCATTAACCTACAGAGGAAGGAGCTACAGAAAAGACACTTGAAACAAAACACCAGGGAGGAGGTTCAGATCTCTTCTGGACCTGCACAGGCAGATACTTTGGGAGGCTGGTCTCTGGTGGGAATGTCTCTTCATGTCTGTGCTCTCATGTGATAAATAGGAGGGTAGGGAAGACCCACACTGGTGTGTCAGGGGCTGGAGTGCCTGGGATGTGTCACTGCTGATGGACATCAGGAGCTGAAAGCCAGGCAGGATGTACTGCAGGGACTTCATAACTCAGGGATGGCATTTCTGCATTTGCAGCATCTCTTTATTCTTCATTAGGCCCTTTATTCGAATTCTGAGACTGCTGGGTCTCTTCTGACATGCGGTATTCTGTTAATGGTCCATGTTTCTGCATATGGTCCAACAGAAGGTGGGGAACACAGTGGTAGGTGTAAAGATTTCAGATTTCCCTCAGCCCTTCCTCAGAGCAGAGAGTCTCCAGGCCTCAGAGCATCTCCATGGCCTCCTCTGGATTCACTCCAGCAGGTCCATATCTGTCTTGCACGTTACCTGCTCTCTGCTGGGGCATAGGTGAAGATGCCCTTGTGTGAGACTTCAGACTCATTTGGTGAAGGAGCAATAACACTTTCCCTGCAGCCCAGAAAGAGGAGAGCTCCAATAAAGGTATTGCTGCTTTCCCTCTTGCTGAACCGAGCTTTCTCCCTGGTCCCAAAAGTGCAGCATCCCTGCCCTGCTTCACACAACACTTTGCTGCTGCTTCTGTAAAAGGTCTCCTTGAGATTGCCTCTATTTACTCTTCAGTATAATAAAGATTGTTTCCCTTGCCTGGGGGTAGAAGTAGAAATGCTGAGAATTTACTGTTCTGGTTTATTGCTTAAAAGATTTTGCTGTGCCATGAGTGTGTCCCTGCCTTGTCCTGGGTTTTGCCATGTCAGAGCACTTTCAACATCTTCTGCAATCTCTGCAGGATCTCTTTTTCCTGGGCTTCTGTTTGAAACCCAGCAGAACTGTGACAAACTTTCCAAGAAAACAGCCACTCCCTGTGTTTTTGATTCATTTCCCCATTTTCATCCTAAATTTGCTCCTTTTCCAGTCAAACACCTTCTCCTGAATGCTGAATAAAGAACGATAATATGTGTTCGGGGTTTTTTTCCTAACATAAAACTACACAAGGAAAACCTCTGTCTTAAAATCAACAGATATACCTGTCTACTTCACTTATTTTGCTGCAGGAAAACACAATGGAATGAATCAGGTGCAAGGTGAACTACAAGGCTTAGAGTCTGTTCTGTTTCCACCTTCATTAGAGGCTTCTTAACCTGCTTACTTAGTGGGGAAATTCAGAGATATTTATTTACCTGTTATCTAAAGTCCTGATATTCTGTCACGTTACATGAAAATGGCTGGTTACAAGGAATTTTGCTTCCAGTTGGAATTGGAGGTAGTAATGTCCTGGAGTACACTGCTTTGCCAGTCTGCATTGCCAAGTGGAGATTTGCAGCAAGGTGGAAATGAAATGAAGCAATATTTTCACATCAAGGTAGCTGAACTTGGGCCACTCACCTACAGGTGGATATTCAAATTTTGGCTTCAAGTCCCTCATCTTATCAAGGGCAGAAAAGTGCTTTATTTGCATGAGAAAAACAACATATTAATGATAAGGAAGAGTCAGGGTAAATACTTTAAAGACTATGAGGTATTTGGATGCTACCAGGGTGAATATAATGTAACTAACTGAGATAAATGTATGGCTGGGAATAAGTAATAAAATAAATAAAAGTAGATGAGTAAGTGCTTCATAAAGCTCTGCTGTTTCTTCAGAGAACAATGAGCTTTCCTGATGTCCTAAGATTAGTGGGATGTGTGTGATCTTAGTGACTACCAAAGTTCATGTTAGAAAGTGAACGAATCACAAAGGTTTTACCTAATTTTTATTTGTGTTTTTTGGTCTGAATTCCTGACTGTCCTTGCCTTGAGAGACAAGGACATGCTAAAGCTGTGCTGAAGTCTGCATGGTTTTGAGCATAGACTAAATGAAGCACTTTCAACAATCCAGCCAGTGACTCAGCGTAAATCTTATACACTGCTTGGAGATAACATCTAAAATAAAAGTGCTTTTCTTCCTCTTTTCCTCACGGCTGCTGTTGTCCTATGAGAAAGGGCTCTCTGTGTATTTAAACATTGATGAACTCTTAAGTAAAGAATCAAAACAAAGAGAAAAAAATAGTCCCCAAGAGTGTGTGAACAGCAAGGGCTTCTCTTCCTTTGCCCTGATTCTTTTTCCCCTTCAAACAGCTGTAAATCTTCGTGATCTCTCTCCTTGTCCACCAACTCTGCTTGAGGCAAATGAGCAGGGACAGGCACAAATATTCAACCCTAGAGAGAGAAAATGCTAAAATAGTCCCTCTCCACTCCCACCCCCCATTTACTCTCTCCCCTCTCTGGGCATCCACACCAGTGCTGAGATGTCTCAACACATGCAGGGGTTTATCTGATTCCATTTTAGATCTCTGCTATTTGTTTTCAGGACTTAAGTGAAAATTTTATAATGGGCTGATCAAAGATGAGTAGAAACCTCCCCTTGTTCCCATCTCAATTTTCTGAATAGCAGCATCTATTTCTATCCATCAGGCTCTGGAAGAGGGAAACTGCCTCTCTCAAAATCATTTCCTTTCCCCTATTTTTAAATTCCAATAATTAAGAAAAAGGGATAAAATCCATAAGAAGTGAGTAGTAACACCATCCAGTTTGTGCCTGGAAGTCCTTCTGTGGAGGTGACAACACATCACATTCACAGGGAGCTGGGAAGCATCGCTGGGATGTTGCATTTATCCCACCCAGGGAGGTGGCTGAGATTTCCCTGTGCTTCTCTCTGCTCCCAGGGACACTGGCTGTACAGACCTGAGGCAAACACAGTGTAGCAACAACATATCTGCTGCAAACCACATCTATAAGATTTTAATGTAAATAGAAACAAACAGCAACTGAATGAACTTTTAAAATCAAGAACTGAGACTCCAGAGGACTTGGACTATGTGGCTTTGTTGTTTGCTTTTGTGACAAGGTTAGTTACTCCCTTTGTGCCAAAGGGAATTTTGTTGTTGCCTTTTAAAGAAGTGTAAGTTCAAACAATATTAAGATGGTCTTCTCTTTAACCCTGTTTGTCTTTTCTACACAAAGTACAACAAGAGGCAGCATGTCACAGAAAGACAAAAGGGCTTAAGAATTGGTACTTTTCCATGCTATCAGACATTTACAGGCCATGAAGATACACCTAGATGAGTATTCAGCTAAAAATTCTGAAGTTGGTTCAATTTTTGGCATTTAGCACCTGGGCCCCTGGTGGTTGTGCCTCAGTGGTGGATTTGAACACAGAGCAGGCCGGACACAGGAGTGACTCCAGATGGCCTCTGATGCAGTGAAATAGAAAAGAAAAATCCCTTATGAGCTGCTGAGTACATGGTGTATATTTTAATCACCAGTTAGATGGTCTGTGCAGCGAGCACTGCCAGAATATCCTTTTATTTCTCTATGAGAGAGCTCCTGCGCCTTTAACCGAGTGTGACAGTTCCTTAACCGCCGTGCCCCTCACCAGAGGTTCATTTTCTTCCCCTGGGACATCACTCAGAGTAATTGTCCCCAGTAATAATCAATAAATCCAAATTATCTTGAATAAAGCCAGATTTATTTAACACAGTGTAACAAATAGAAAACCAGAAAGAAAATCCATGTAAATACAATTTAAAGAAAACTGGCTTGTCCGAGACTATGGACTATGTAGTAAGCACTCCAGCTGGCCAAGATATTTTACAATACTGTGTAGTGACCAGCACATTAACCCTTTGGATTAAGGAAATTAGATTTTTTGACTTGGGAAAACTTCAGGCTGCACAGGACTTTCTTTTCTAAAAGACCCTCTCCTGACTAAAAATTTCTTAGCTCTCCACCTTGTTAACCTGCTGAGTAAGTAAGAAATACTAAAGATAGAGGTGGTTTTTTATATGGAAAGTATCTTTTTTTTGGATAATGTCACTCTGGAACTTCTCATGGAAATGCCTTAAATATTTTTCATTTTCTTCCCTCACATGGGAGGCCATTAGAAAATTCTCTAGAATCATCTAGTGGCCCTACAGCCTTTGAATTCTAACAGCACTGGGATCAAATTCATGTAGAACAAATTTTTACATCAGATTTCTTTCCCATACCTTAGAAATCAAATGCCATTCCAGGTTCTTTCATCAGCTGTTTTTTATTTCCCTGTTCCTGGAAGTCAAGTTCTCAGAGGCTGTGATTTCAAAATGCCATTTTCCTGGGACTGCTGGGTTCCAGTAATACTTCTCAGTTTCTGTGGTGACAGAAGTTTCTCCTAGAGCTACACTGCTGAGGCTCTTTCTCCAGCTAATTAAAATTTACACCCCCAAATTATCTCTGCTATTTGGTCTTTGCCTCAATCCCTGAACACACATCCACCGTGGTGCAAGTGAGATTCTTCTTCTCCTGGACCACTCCTTCAGTTGCCCTTCCCCCTCAATGTCCTTTATTATTTGGTTCACAATGTAGTGACAGCCTGCACCATTCAGAAATTTATAAGGGATTTCAGCAGGAGATGCATTTGTAATTTTGGTCTTCCAAGGATTGGGTATTCAGAGGCTGATTTTTCAAGCTTCCCTTGTAAGATGATTGTGCTGTGATGCCACCCTTGAAGTAGCCTTTGTTGGCATCCCAGAGATCAATTACTATAAATTAGTCTTTGAAAATTTGATGGCGACTTGGTTAAAAATGAGGCTTCCAACTTTGGTGGTTTAAATGTGATATTTTGTTGTTATTGTTACAATTTAATGTAGTGTTCAAGCAAGCAACTTCATGAGCTTTGGGAAACTGATTTAATTTTATGTGTTCATGCCTCCATGCTGAGATTCCACGAGAATTCAGCACTAAGGTATCAGGGCTTGCTGCAGCCTTTCCCTTTCCTCTGAAAGCCTTTAGGACTTTCATAACTTTGAGAATCGTTCCTCTGCCAAATACAGTTAAAATTAGCCAACTGTTTCAAAAGTTTCGTGTGCTTATGCACATGCCCAGAGCATGAGTGTGCAAAGCTTATTCCCTCAGAGAGCAGAGATAAAAGGAAATTGGCCACTATAATGGAAATTGATAAAAGAATTCAACATTTTTAACAGAGAAATTCAAGGCTACTCTTGTCACATTCTTGCTTTTTTGCAAAAAATTGTAGTGACCCACATCCTCATATTTGTTTATGTCACTGAATGCAAGATTGTGATAAGTCAAAAATATGCAGTGTACCCCAAAATAACTGCGGATGTACATAATTACCCCTCTGAAAACCTTGTTGGACCAGATTATTGCGCAGCCCTCAATGTGTGTATTTAGAATTTGTGGGCAGCTTTTAGCATGCACACAATTCTCTTCAGACACATTCCTTCTCACGCCTGACCTCCGTTTTACATGATTTTAAGCTGTTTTCCTCTTAACGTGAAGCTATTCCCAGTGCATTTCAACAACATATTTAGCATGCCATTAATTTTTTTCCCCTTCAAATCTCATTCCATCTGATAGCCTGGCAGCTCTGACTATAACCAGTTTCCTTCTCATTACCAGTCCTTTAACAGGGAGGAAGAAGACGTCTTCAGGGTTTCGTTACGTTTCTTCTTTCCCATTGTGAATTTCCTACTTTCCTACTTTGTCATAAAACCTCGGAGATTGTTGTTCACAGTATGCATCCCACTGACAGAGAGAGAAATAATAAAACCATAATGCTCAAATTGAATCAACTGCTGCCACTGTGTTGCAGATAATTGAGCATATTTTTAGACTCCTCCTCTGAGGAGGTTTTTACTTTTTTCTGTTAAGTCATTGTCTGTGCAGGTGTTTTTATTTGGGGGGCTGCTTTTGTCTTTGCTCTGTTTCTGAAGCACCAAGGGCACAAATGTTACCAGAGTTCTAACACAGCCTTTGCTGCTTTTCTTGGGGTTTAACAAGTTGCTACAAGGAAGGTCTGGTCCCATCTTTGCCCCCATATTCTGCTAAGTGTTAGTATCAGCAGAGTCTTAACAATCAGTTTAACAATTGTTAAACAATTTTTTCTTGTTTTTCTTCCCCAAGAGGTGCAGTTTGGCTTCTTGGCTCCCTTCTTATCTTTTCATGGAGTGGCCCTTGGAAGTGGAGTCAGGAGTGAAGTCTCATCACACTTGGCACAGGAGAGGTTGTTTCATTAAAAACAACTTTGTCTGAGTGAAAGGGTGAATTTAAGTTTAAATTTTTAAATTTTATGTGTTTCCCAAGGATTTTCTTTAATTTCCAAAACCTCCATTCAGTCTGAATTTTTAAATTAAAATATTCTGCATATTGTTCCAAAGTGATTCTTTGCATTTTCAGAATTGCTTTTCATTTTCAGTAGAAGATTTTATATGTTCATTGGCCAGAGCCTGCATTAGGACAGACTTCTGTTTGTAAAAGTACTTGAAGAGAGTTGTTTTTATATTGTCGTCCTAGTTTTGGATAGGAAAATATTTCAAAGTACAAAATCTTATGGCATGGAAAACACTTTCCTTCCACTTCACTTTTTAAAATAACTGCCTCTGTTGAAATACTATTCTGCTTCTTTTACTTTTTCCTAGTGCCCATCAATAATTCATTACATTATTAGGAAATGGATAAAGCTGGAATAAATCATTTAATACAGTATTTTCCAAATTCATATCAATGTGAGTTTGAGTGTGTGGGATACAAGAAGGTGATTACCATTTCCAGCAAGTAAAAGAAGCAGATGAACTGTACAAAATGCTCAGTAAATGCCATGAGTTTGGCAGTGCAACTTTCTGGCTCCCTGGACATGGCACAACCCAAATCACTAAAAACTGTTACCATACAGACCCAAGCACTGTCTGGTGTGGCTGTGCATGACCAGGCTGTCAATTACTAAAGGATTTAAACACTGTCCAGGGCTGGTAGCTGCTTTTTTCCTGAAATTTTAAGTGCAGCCTCTGACATTGTACTTTGTCATTTAAAGCAAGATGCCCCTCACACCTTTCAGCTCACATATATGGAGCAGATTTTTTAATAGAGCTCCTGTCTGTATCACTGGTGTGGAGCTACACCTCTGTGAGTGCCATAGTCAGCAATGTCAATCAGCTGAATAAAAGTGTGCATGTGCTGAAATGCTTTGCTGACGGGGAAATGCAGGCTGCAACAGCTTACAACCTGTGGAGACCTAAACTGGGACCTGAACATGAAAACTACTATAACATCCTCTCTCCCAGATAATTTCCCCACCTTTCAGTCTTCATGAAGAAAGGCTGCAAAGCCTCCCAAACATGCAGACTCTGCCCAGAAAGCTGATAAGGCCTCAGCCAGTGCTCACGGATATCACAGGAGCAGGGAGCAGCACGTGGTACCTTCCTGGTCATTTAGGAATTGCAGAAGGAGCTAAGCTGAGACTGGCTACTGAACTTGAGGTCAAGTTTAATTGCTCTAAAGTAGTGCCATGGGAAGGAGGGGTTTAGTTAGTTTCTCCAATGGAGCTTTCTGAAAAGCAGCCACTGACTCAGCTTATTTAAAACTGCCTTAGGAACATGTGGTCCACAGGGCAGAGGCGCCCACTTTAAAGAACTTTGGCCATGGATGTCCATTCCTGCTTGATTTACAGGAATGCGAAACAGGTAGTTGTTTGACAAACCAGAATGCATTCATTCCATGCTCTTTCCCCAGCTCATAAGCCATGCTAATGGTATTAATAAGGATTAATGGAGGCTTGAGAGAATTAGGAAAGCATCCTGTATGTCAGCCCTTCAGCAAAGCCATGTCTTAAGACTTATTACACTCACAACACTCCTCACCAAAAAGAAAAAGAAAAAAATCTAAAGGAAAAGGAACCTCAGACCCCTCCTGCAAGCTCAGAGCTGGTGGCAGAAGAGTTGTTCAGAGAAGGGAGGTGGAGGACCCCGAAGCCAAGCAGAGAAGAGAAGGGCAGCTGTGGGAGTGGAGGAGCTGGCAGGGCTGGCTCAGCCCCGGTGCCAGCGCCGCGCTCCGATGTGAGATCCAGCTGGCAAAGAGGAGCTGCAGAAACGCTGCTCTCTTGCTCAGCAGATCTGCTCTTAATTACCTGCCTGTAAATCAGGATTCATTTAATAAGTCTGTGGAGCTGGACAGTGTGTAGGCTACAGTACCTGCAAGCTGAATTTCTCCGCGCTGGCTATGCGCAGGTTTCAGCTGCTACTGTGAACATCTTTTCTCACAAATTTTACGTTTTGCATCACACTCCAGAACTGAAACTGTCTTAGAACATAAAGTTGAGTTCAGATAGTGATTTTTACCACGAACAGGAGCTTTTCAGCTGCAGCAGCAAGGCAAAGACACCAGCTCCCAGCTGCAGCACCAGGCCAAATGCTGCTCTGAAGTCCCCAGGGCTGAGGTACCAAAATGAGCAGGAGTTAAATAGTGTAGTACTCTGTGTATATGAGAAATACAAATGAGGAGAGCTTTTCTGAATGAAAGGAAAACAAATCCCAAACTTGATAAACAAATATTTTTAAAGGCCCTTGACACAGGTCAGTTCTAGGCATTAACAGTCCCTGGCAAAATTGGGTTAGATGAGACAAGTCAGAGGTGCTGATCCCAGCTGAAAACTCAAGTGCTGAGTGCTTTGAGTACCCTGTGTTGCTTTTTCACCGTTTTTCAGAGTTGTAGGATGGCATATTTTATTTCAGAAGAAATAAAATATGGTCAAGGCCCTGTATTGGTGACTTTAGAAATGTGTTTAGATCAGAAAACTACTTCCTTCTCCATTACTTTTTGAACCCCGCTAAAAGTAACCCATTCAGCTTTTGACTGCAGAGTTCATCCAACTTTAGGCCACTGTATTCTTCCAGCAGCAGCCCTTTGGCTTCTGCAAAGGATGAGTGTAAAGCCTTCTGTAAAGGCTGTCTATCACAAAAAAAATGAACCTTTTCCATCATTGTCTTCATTTCTAATTTATATCCATTGGCACTTTCAGTTATATTCTTAATTTTTGTCTCCTGAGAAAGAGGGTTTTCATACATCCATTGTTAAGTAGAATCACCAGGAATTTCCAGAACAAGGAGGGAAAGAGAAGAAGAAAAAAAAAATAGCAACCTTCTTTTCCTTCTTTTTTTTTTGTACTCCAGCCAGATGGAATTAGGGCAATTGTTCACTTGCAAGTACTATGGAGATTAATGAGGTCCAGAGGCAGAGCCATGAGAAAATAGAAATGTAAAAAAGTGAAGTTTCCAAAAATACAGCCTCCACGATACCATAGGGATGGATCAGATTGAATGTTTCATCTCATAGCCTGACTGGGCAGGCTGCCTCATGTTCTTAGCTTATTAAAAACCTGAACCCTTTTTTCACCCTCTCAGGCCAATCCCGGTGAAAACAGAGCTGATGCTCACGACTTGCTTGTCTGTAGCCAAAGAGTCACGGCCCTCACTCGGCCAAATGTTTAAGAAGACATTTAAACTCGTCTAAATGTTTTAGGCTGTTCTATTTGCATTTCTTTGGTGAGCTCACTTTGAATTAGCGAGTGTTGTTTTCCAAGTTCTGTGAGAGAGGGAGGGAGCACTGGGAGGCTGCTGTGATTAAACTGGGGGCAAGATTTAGATCTGGGCTTCCAGACTCTGACCACTTCACTGAGGTGCCCTGTGAGCCTGGCAGAACACCCAGGGACTCAACTCCTCCTCCTGCAAACACGAGCTCTGGTGAGATTGCTCACAATTGATTGGAATGTCTGAAACTACAAAGGGTCAAGTTTTCTTGTCTTCTTCACCAAGGTCAAAATTATTGTAAGCTGCAAATGCCAGGATTGCACCTTCAATCATTCCTGCCTGTGTTAGGAAGCTTCCCAAGACAGGGGAAGAGACTAAAAAGCTATCCCTGCAAAGGGCTTGTGCCATGGCCTTGCTTGCAAAGTGATTTCAAAGCAGCAGGGGTGATGTGCAAAAGCAAACAGCAGTGACCCACCTGCTCATGATCTATCCAGAAGGGCGTGAGAGGTCTTTCAGCTGTGTACTTGCACACACTAAACAGCCCTGATGTGAGATGTTTGGAGACAATTACTGCCCATTTGAAGTTCCCCAATACTCAAGAGTCGAGCCATTGGCACAAGAATACCTGCAAGAGTCCCTCACATTTTGGGTCCAGCTTTTCCCCATACCCATGGTCAGTAGAGCGTCCGAGTCTTAAAGTTGTGTGTGGAGAAGGAAAAAGGAGAGGGGCTTAGAAAATAGCGCATTTCTTTTCATGCCTTGGTCCTTTCAGGTGTTTTCTTAACAGTTCCTATTCTGCTAGCAAATCCAAGACAGGCTTTATTAGAGCAGGAAATACTGTTTAAAAGTGTTGCTTTAAACCATCAGATGTGGTCTGAAACTTGCTGTGTTAACAAAGCATGGAGAGGAAAACTCACAAGGCAGCTACTAAAAAATTTCAATACTCAATACATGGGACAGTTAAATTTAAAGCAGCTTAAATGACTCCTATGTTTTACCTGATGTTGCTGCCACACACAGATCTTGTCACTTTAAATCTTCATTTGGCAATTTTCTGTTCCATAACTGTAGGGTATATACTTGGATCCACAGAAGTATAATATTCTGACAGCTGTTTCCTTTGCTAGCAGTTTATTTAAGCACATTATTTGGTGCAATTTAGACCTCATTCAGAACTACTTCAAAAACTTAAAAAGACTCATTTCTCCCCCTGCTTGTCTGTCTGTCTGATACCACTCCAGTCATCAGAGCTTCCAGTTCACAGTATCATTTCAGCCATAGTTAATCAAACTCAAAGAGGAAAGGCATATGCTTTCAGGCTAGATTTAACCTTTATATGGGTGCCAGAAAATCTTTGGATGTAGAAAGAAATAAGAAGAAAATGCTTCTGCTGAGAATACCAGGAGGGTATCGCTTCCATTTATAAGGGCTGCTCCAGAACTTGGATTATATGAAGCAAATTAGCTGTTTTGAATGAAATATGATTTGGGTTTAAGACTCTATAGGAAATTCTTGTTCTTCATGCACTAGTCCCCGGAGCTCAGACATACTCTCAGACCTGCAGATATCCTTGGTACATAACTCCTGCTGAAAACAGTGGCAATTCATTTCCTCTGCAGGCAGAATAAGGAGGGTTTTTTGGAGTGAGGTTGTGGTACAGGAGCAGAAGGAAAGAGAGGAGTAATCTACACAGCATGGCAGAGGTTTGTGAGATAGGAGAGGTGGTGGAGGTGTTCCTGGCCTTGCTGCCCAAGGACTGGGAAGGAGCAGGGTGCCTAATGTGGCTCCTGAGATGGCACAGCACTGAGGAGTGGGGAAGGCACAGCTGCTTTCAGGAGGGTGCAGTACATACATGCAGGTTGAACAAAGACACAGCTCAGCCCAGACTCATGCCCAAGGTTTCCTGAGGCCTGAATAAGCATCATGTCTTGTTTGCTGTTTGAGCCTCTCTGCTGTGCTGGGAGAAACCAGGAGCTTTTGGAGTAATGGCAATGGAATCATTTTGCAAATCATGCTAAGGGAAACCCACGCCATGTTTCCAATCCGCCCCCACCCCAAAGCTATGCATGAGACAGAGAAGTCCAGGTCTGTGCCTTGAAATCTGAGTTTCCAACCTGGTTCCTGCCCCCTGGCAGATGGCAGAAGCTGTACATCATCATGCATCCCTCCTGAAGCCTCCAGCCCCGCTGGCTGCACCCCTGCACCTCCTCCTGCCCCAACCTGCGTGTGCCGCAGGAGGGGCTGACATCAGGCTTACTAATGTGGCTCCACAGCCAGAGATATCCATCTCCCAGAAGTAATTAAATTAACCAGATTTACGCAGGCTTTCACCGCATACTTTGGGTTTTCCAGAGGGCTGCCAAGATGTGGGGCTGAGCTTCGTGCTGGGAAGGGTGGGAAAGGTGGACAGGAAGCTGGAGGTGCCCATCGTGAGCACAGCGTGGAGGAGATGCCTTTGTCCACTGCCTCCAAGCCGGGTTTGCCTCTTCCTGGCAGCTGGCAAAGGACTGTGGAGTTTTGGGAGGAGTCCTGCCCCCGTGCAAATCTCGAGACAATCTTTGACTGGGGAACAGGTCCTTCCAGGTTATGCCTGCTCCTACCCTCCCTGTGCTATCAGGCTGCATCTGATGTGGGAACTCTTCCTCAGTTATAAACTAATTTGTAGCGGGCAGCAGAGTGTTTGGTGGTTAGAGGAGGGAGGGTAGGGAGGCCTCCCTGCTTCCACCAGCAGATGCAGGCATTTCAGCCGGCCCCCACAGCTCAGCCCAGCAGATTAAACCTGCCGATCTGTTGCTAATATCTGTATTAGCTCATTTTAAAGTTAGTTTAAGTAGATCTAATCTGCAGTTCAGTCACGGTGTACAGTGTGCACACAGTCATTTATTCAGTGCCACATCTTTCTCTTCTTAGTAATTTACCCAGACCCGCTCACCATGAGGGCACTAATTGCCTGGATGAGGTGCGTGAGATTTAGCCAATGCTTCAAGTATTTGGGCAAGTCGTGTTAAAAGCCCAGTGACTCAGTTTATCCATCTGTGTAATGGGGCATTCCCTTTGTCTCAGCGCTGTTGAAAGGCATAATGAGATCTTGCAGAGATGTTGGGCTGGAGGTATTCAGCGTCTCCCAGGGCTTGGTCATTAGGTCTTGATGAAGCCAACCTTGCTCATGAAAGGAGAGGCAGAGACTTCCAAGAGTCCAGCAGGACTGCTCAGATGAGGAAGTGCTGGAGAACTTGCTTTGTGAAGTTCTTTGAAGCTCTTTGGAGAGCAGCAACTAAAGCATGAGAATTCCTGCCCTTGCCAATTTTAATGAAATATGACCAAGTTTGTTTTAGTGGGGTTTACTTCAAAATGTCCTTTTGTGTCTGAAGAAAGCAAAGAGGCTTTGTCCACTTTGCTTGTGAGGTAACAAAAGTACTTGAAATGGAGCTGTAAAGGAGCAGCCTTTTAATTTAGTGGCTTTTGGTATCATTCCATAAATGATAGACTAGCAGCAGCTAGCGTTTGTCTCAGAATTTCCAAGGCAGATTTCTCCAATCTTGGGGAAAGAAACGACAGTGAAGAATAAAGTTCAGGAATATTAAAGCCAAAAATGTCCTTACAAGTCTCTTCTGTCTCAATTTTACAAATGCAGAGCCTGTGGACAGTGGGTGCTTGCCCTGGAGAAGTGAGTTACTGCTCTCAGGTCTCCCAGGAGCAGTGGCAACTCTGGTCTAACTCTCTGTGCATGTGTTTTTCTTCTGTCTGTTTCTATTTTGTCTTTTTTATGACTAGTACTACAGTGAAGATCTGCTTCCTTTTGCTCATTTTTCACAGCTTTCCATAATTCCTGGCCCAGTTAACTCTGGCCTTGTTTGGACATGCTTCTCCTACTGCAGCTCTGATTTTTACCATGGAGCTGGAAAATCAGATGGTTTCAAATGGCTGGAGGGTGCTGCCAAACAAGTGGGAATAAGCTTGAGGCCTCAGTCAGAATGTTTGGTATCACTGAATACCTTTGCTTTTAGTGTCTTTATGGGATAACATTTCTACCCTTATAAATGCCAGGCATGAGACAAGGGCTGTTTTCTTAGGGGGAGAAAAAAAAAGCAACACTATCCTGGCACAACTACTGAACACAACTTTCAAGGACAAGGAAAACACATCTTCTGGCATCTTTGTTCATTCATCCAGCTCCCCACCTGGCAGTAGATGTGCTCACTTTGCAAATGTCACTTTGTCGTAACATTTTGTCCTTTGCTGTCTACTAAATTTTATGCAATGACAGTCATGGTGAACTAAAGTCTTAAAGTCCTGGGGGCTCGTTCCATTCTCACATGAGGTTCTACCTAGTCTTTCCTGAATATTTTAATTCAGCTCCATGTCTTGAATAACTCGGCACTGCTTGCCTTGCAAAATCTCAGGTTTTATAGTGGGAAGGGGAAGAAAACAACTAGCTCTTTGCACTGCTCACACTCAAATAGTAACTGCAATGGAAAAGTTCAGTCTTTCAGCATCCAAAATTGTGTGGTACAACCTGGCCCCACTTGTTGGATTATCCCTTTCCCTACTGCATGTCCACATACTGTGACAGCAAATAAGCATGCATGCCTGACTTTCTGTCCCCATTAGCCTCTCCATTTCTTGTGACCTTCCAATCTCTTTGGTCCAGGTGTACCAGCAGGTTATCAGCCAGTGACTTAATGACAAATGAGCCCCTTCTCCACCTAAGCTGTCTCCATGTCCCCTGTGCTTCTGCGGTTGATGGAACACAGCTCAGGATCTGTTGCAAATTGTTTATTTTATATTGCTCTATCAGGCACCATTTTGTATGGCCAGGATTAATTTGCTGCCCAGGCAGAGCACTGGAGAGGAAAACAAATACTCAGCTTCTGAATAGAAAGGTAACTGGGAGAGAGATTGTGCGAGTTCGCTGAGCGTTACTGTTACGAAACATCTGTGCTGTTTTGCAGGATTGTGCAGATAACCAGAATGAAATGACTTGCCTACAATGATGGGAGAGAATATTCAAGATATTTCTATATCTCTCAGACTCAGGATGTTGTACCTCAACCACCAATATATATCTTTGGGGATTTCCCTTTCTGACCATAATATCAAAGCTAAAAACAGATCAGAAAAATGCCTGGTTTAAAATGAGATCTATTTTGTGGGTTGAGAGAAAACCACTGAAAAATCCCAGATCATTCTGCCAAGCCTGTGAATTACAAATAGCAGACATGCTGGCTCAAGCAAATCCTTAGTTGCCAAACGCTCACCGTTATCTTCTTTGCGATGTTCCTTGCAGGTGTCAAGCTGCTGTGAGCTTAGCAGACACCACAGATTTCCTTGGACAGGCTAATACCTTTCCTGAGAGACATCTGTAGTCAAGACACAGCTGGAAACAAATGTGTCCCGTGTCTTCTCTGTCATAACTCATCTTTCCAGGGAGGCTCCTGGAAGGACTCTGTGCTGTGGCTGTTTCTTGTTTAAGGCAGGACTAAGCACCATCCAGTGCTGAGGCCTTTCAGCTTCTCCAACACCTGGCCTGTAACATTTCTCTCCTCACCTGAAACGCAGAATTTCTCCTTCTCCCTGTTGGCTGTACCCTAGTGCTGAAGGGGACTTGTTCCTTGTTTCAGAAGAACCATGGTTAGGCCTCTGCCCTCTCTTCTGCAATATGTGGCTGCCACATGCATCAGGCTTTGTTGACTCATGTTAGACTGAGAAGGATGGTTGTGGGAATTTGGTGTTCTGCAGGTCAAGAGCCACTTTCAGCAGTACCTCTTGTTCTGTTTGTACCTGAGGGTCTTTCACAGTCCCATATTCCACAAGTGGCTGAACTGGCTGCTGGTTCCTGGGCCTCTTTTCTCCCCATCTGGGCTTCCTTTGCCCAAGCTCTCTGCTCTGGGACATGCTGATGGATAGTTACCCCTTCTGTTCTGTTGCATTGTGCTCTCCTGCAGGGACTGCTGAGGCAGCAACTTCAGAACGGGACCCTCTACAAGAAGAAATCTTGCACTTAAAAATCCCCTGTTAACAACTTTCAAAATATGATCCGTTAATCAAAAGCACATTGTTAAAAATACTCCCAGTGCTTCTCGTGCTAATTCCAATAAAGAATAAACTTTCACGGCAATCTGTAAGTCAAGTGAGTTTTCAGTAAAAGTATACACAAAGAAAAGAAAATCTATAACTTTCGAGTAATTTAATCGAAAGGATACATTTACAACTTGCCAAGTATATTTTGGGAATGATGTTAAACTAATGAATTCTGAGGAATGACACCACTTAGATTCAACATGATAATAAGCACAGAGATATCCCTTGTTGATCTCAATTTCTTCCCACTGGGAGCCTTATTAAGCCTGGCAGTGAGTCTCAGAAAGTTTTTGCTAGGAAGGGGCTGTTAAGACCAAAGCAATACTGCACCATTAGAGGTGGAAACAGGCAAAATATTGGGGAGAAGCAAGAACATTTTGAGTAAGTTGGGAAATCTTGAAAAGAAAAAAGTTCCTTTTGAAGGGCAAATCAGAGGAATTCTTAGTATTAAAATTGTCTTTGTTCCATGTTTTGTTCAGCCACTCTAATAAATAGAGGAATCATATAACTTTGGTGACCACTCACACATTTCAGTGGAGAGCTCTTGAGCAGAGTCCTGCTGTGAGCATGTCATGACCAAGTGGGCATAATTTGTTTGCACCATTTCCTTGCTGCAGAAATACTCAAGAAAGGCGAAATCATAAAACAAAGAATCATGATTATGTTCATGTAAAATGTCTGAGTAGAAAAACCAAGAAGATACATTCCTCCATAAGAAAAAGTTCATAATGAATAATTCAGCTTGCTTTACTAGTTACTGCAAGTCCTGCCCTAGTTAGCCAGGCTGGAGAGAGCTGACTTAATGAAGGCTACTGCTCTGACAGAGAAGAGAAAGAGCATGATTTCAGCAGACTTACAAATATATCTCTCTATCTATTTTTTAAACTTCATTAAGTGGAGTTAATAAAACGATAAAAGCACATCCTCAGTGTGCAGTACATGAGTGCTTCCATTAATTCAACTGTTGTTCCTTATGTTTAGAGTTAAGCAAATGCTTTTAACGATTTGCTAAATCCAGTCTCTGCTCCTTGGACTGGAAGTTACCTTTGCATTTGTCCAGCCCAAACAGTCAAGAAATGATAAAGGAACAACTCCTGAAATTATTAAGAGCTTGACCTGTCTGCATAATACTCATAATAATAACTCTTTTGTCATCAAAGAGATTCTCACTGAAGCCTGGGAGGGTGTAATTTTCTCGGGGGCCATTGTGCATGTGATCCACAATGCTGTCTCATCAAATAATCAAGCGCTGTGCTGCCGCTGGGATGTGTCAAGTTACACAAAGAAAATTATGCTTTTTGTGTGTCCATAAAACAAGAGTTCAGGGAGGCTTTTTAGGATGGGAAGTATTAAAAAAAAAAGGAAGAAATACTTTCCATCTCCAAATGCATGGCAAAAGAAGGAAAAAAATCCTTTTCCTTTATCCTTAAATCTTTCCCCTTAAATAACAATGATCAGAAGAAGCAGACTGTTGTGACAAAAGAGCAGAAAAAAGCACTTAAATGCACAACTCCAAAACAGACAAAGGATAATTACAAGGTAGATATGACATAGGTGAAGTGGCTTCTGCTTTTAAGGAAAACAAGATTAAGGAAAGCAGTATGGTTCTTTTTGTTATCCACCCAATCTAATCCCAGCTCCAAGCAAGGAGTGGCACAGAGGCATCACAGTCTGGCACTGTGACCCCAGCTGAGGAAATTGCCAGAGCAAGTGCTCGTGTGCCATTAGCATGGCATGCTAAATGAGCTTTGAGGGCTTTGCTGAATTTGGGGATTTGGAGCATTTTAAGCAGTGTTTGTTTAGGGCTGGATGTTTTTAATACTGTTAATTATTTGCAGTTAGAAAGAGGTTGGCACCAGTAAAACGTGCTCTTAGCTGTATGCATGCTAGTCTGGTCCTTAACACTGCCACTCTCAACTTATTCTGCTTCTCATTTTAATAAGGACAATATTTCATTTCTTGCTTTTATCTTCTGTTAGGCTTTAAGCTCTTGGGTTAGGGAACTTGAATGTCCTATCTGCAGCTATCTGCAAGTTATAAGCATTGAGGGGGAATTTAAGAAGTGTTCAGCTCCAGACCAGCTCTGCTCTGCTGGAGTCAGTGGGAGCTTTTCCCATTGGTAGGGTGGGTGGGACAAGTAGAGTAGATCTTGGTGTTCAGGGAAATTTCCTCCACCAGTGCCAATAACTCAGCAAGTCACTTTGGCAATGGCCAAGTATGTTTTATGGTTTTTTGTCCGTGTTAAGTTACTGAAAGTCTTGCTTTGACCGAATCCAGGATTAGATGTTTGCATTTTTAGAGCTCTCAGATTTAGCTCTCATTCCGGTGCACAGGCAGAGACTCTTTACTGTAAAATCTGTAACTTTGGTGTGTCAGATCATCTCACTCTGCCGAGAAGGAGAGTTTGCTGCAGCCTCCTCAGGTCAAATCAGAGGTCACTTTTCCAACCACAACCTGAAAAATCACTACAGCTGGGCAAATATTGCAAAAAGCATTTATCTAGGAGAGGCCACGTGTTTGCCTCAGTGACACTTGCTTTCTGCAAATGTTCATGTAAGCAACCTTTTGTTTGCACAGTAAAACAAAGTATTGCAGAGACCATACTCGAACTGTGCTCACTTGGCTGTTTAGAGAGGTCCTCCAAAGGCCTGGACTATGAAATTATATATGGACTAATGGAATAAAAACATTTGATTATCATGAGTCTCCTTTGACCACCAGAAATGGAAAAGAAAATCTCAAAGTATTGCAGGATTTACGATAGAATTATGACAGCTGGTAACTAAATTTAATATCTTTATGCTTTTTGATCTTTGTAAAATGGAGATAATACTTCTTTAATGCTAAAGGGCTGAATACAAGGATGAAATAATTTAAAACTTTGGGGTTCTCAGCTTTTGAACTGGCAAGGCCTGCATAATAGGTAGACAGATTAAAATGTTGATCAGTTAATGGACACACCAGTTAACAGATAAGCTGTTCATAGAATAAAAGAGAAAAATTTTGAGTGAATTTGGGTTTGCACTATTGGATTGCAGTGCTAGTGTCCAGCACTCACAGTCACAGCTTCATTCTACCCCTGAAGGCTGTAATTCCTTTACCTGTGGAAAATTTTTCTGTTATCACCTCACACCCTATTCTTAATCACCATTTTGCAGAAAAAACAATCCCACCTGTCCTTCCCCAGCTCTTTACACTCTGAGTTGTTCTTGTAATTTCTCCAGTTTGCATTGTGCAGGGATGTCTGTTATCCTGACTGTCTTTAACTGTCTCCTCACATGTGGTCTCCCTCTACTTCCCTCACAGTGCTGTGTCTTCTGACAACGTGCACACTTCACTTTCCATCCCCCTCTCGGGTGGGTCACTGATGCATGAACAAGCCCCCACCTCTGCTCCCAGAGGCACTCCACTTCTCACCTCTCACCGTTACCCCATCTGTATCCATTTATCACCACTTTCCAACTTGTCTAACCTCGGTTACTGAGCCATTCTTTTTTGTAGCCAATTGAGAATTTCACTATCAATGCCAGACTTATTAACCCTAAGTCTTTTATGCAGTATTGTATGGAGAAAAAAAAAAGCCTTGTGGAAGTCCAAGTCAATTATGTCTGCTGCTTCAGCCCTGTCAGCTCTCATCGTCACCTTCACTCCAAGGAGTTAATCATATTTGCTGAGGATGACCTACTCTTCATAAATGGATTCTGCTGGCTGCCCTTGCTTAGCTTCCCATTGCAAGAGCCTGTGTGTGGCATCTATAATCTTTCCCAATATTGGAGGATATGGTATAATGACTCTCTAATTTTGTCATTCCTCCAGCCCCCACGTGCCATTACTTTTGTCACCAGCAGGAACTTGAGAGTGATTTCTCCCCTAAAGGACTGAACCAAAATGACAGCCCCTGTAACAGGCACAAGCACACAGCACAAGGTGACGGCTGATGAGCTGCTGAACTCCAGAGAGAAAGAGTGGAGAGAATTTTCAGGCACCCAGGGTGAGTGAGAAGATGCTGGGCCTTGTCCCCGCCGCGGGTCAGGAGCAGAGCTGGGAACAGAGCTGGCTTTTCTGATGTCCTTGGGCCTTGCTCTGGCTCTGACTATTTTTATTCGGGAGCCTCTTGGCAATGGTGTCCTCCAGCACACGAGCAAAAGGTACATGGCTCCATGTGTATCATTGGGGTGCTCCTGTTAACAAAGGCTAATCAAGCAGCAGATTGGAAAAGCAGAGCTGACACGTGTGATGAATGCACGGTGGGGCAGAGGGTGATCGTATGTAATGAAATATGTCAATTCAAGTCATAATAAAAACAACGAGCTGACGACCTGACAGTGAGGGTGGAATCCATCTCAGTGAGGGCGAGCTGTCTGTGCCAGTGCCCACAGGCTGGGCTGCTCCTGGCGTCAGGGGAAGGAGACACGTGTCCCCAGAGGATGACCCGCCACCCATCACGGGCACTGAGCTTAGGGTGACCTGTCCTCCAAAGGGGCATGTCTTTACCTTCTGTTGAAGAAGCAGCTTTGGAGGCTGATTTTTAGCATTCTAATGCTAGGAGAAGGCAGAAAGGTTTTTCTAATTAGCTTGATGTAGCTAAACGCTGTTTTGGATTCCTCAGAGTAGCTGAAGTACCCCTTCTCCTCCCTACCCCACAGCACCATGCAGGATACGATCTGATCCCAAGGCTCTTCAGGCACAGAAGAGAGCAGCATTGCCTGTGGATTGTGATACTTGCATCAAGGGAGCTGCTAGACTGAGCTTTGTGTTCTTACTCCCATGTTACCCATAGTCCCAGACAGTGAGCTGAGGCTGTGGCCTTGAGGAGCAGGGAATCCCTGCTCACCCACAGCATCCAGCAAACAAGAAAATCAACCTGGAACTCCCACAAGGAGAGTCTCTTCAGTAGTAACTGAATACCTGCACTTCGGAGTGTCACGTTGAAAAGAAATGAGGCTGCTTGCCATATAAATAGACTCCAGGTAGAGGTTATATTTTGTGGATTGCAGTCTAAAAGGTGGGGGGGTTATACTTATTATCTATGATTATTTGTTAGAACTGCAGTCAAACCCAGGTTACAGTACAGACACAGTAACTGCAGTCTAAAAAGTCATATCAAGGGAAACTGAGCTTAAACTCCCTCCAAAAAGGAAAAAAAAGAGAGTGTTAATGATAATCCTTGCAGAGTAGGTTTGCACGTCTTTGTCTTCAATGGGAAATTTTTTATATCAAAACAGTCATTTTGACAAAAAGGATTGTTAAGTGTCACTTCTTGCTCGTTAGTCATGAAGTTGTCCTTAATATATGCATGTATTTCAAGTACTACATAAAAGTCACTCCACCAACACAACTTCTCTTGTATATCTGGACCTGAATCTAATTACTGCATTATATCAGTAGCAGCATAATAATTAGATTCTCATTGTAAAATGAGGAAAAGTTCACTGTAATTCGTGGGATCAGATATAAATAAAATACTCTAATTTTATTGAAATGGCATGGATCCACTTGCTCTGTGTTAACTAAGATCCTGAGACCTCCAAAGATCTTCAGAGAGCACATGAAATCTGGGCTTCACAACTTCTCTATTCCTAATTACACAAATTAGGAGGCTTGTGTTTTAAACTTTTGTGTTGGTTTTGGTTTATATGTCTCCTCTTCCCCACTCCTACTAACCGAATTCTAAGTAAAACTCTTTTCTCCTTTTCCTTTTTTTCCCCCTCAGTTCTCCATCTTCCTGTAGTTAAATGTAGAAGCCATGTGAAGTCTGTGTTGCCTTTCTTGTGTTTTCACAGCAGAGTGTTACTGCAAGGGAAGCTTCCATGAGGAGCCAGGGGCCATGCACTGCATTAGCATCTGAGCAGGCAGTGCAAAAAATCAGATCTGATTCTGCCTGTGGAAGATAAATGAGCCAGAGTCCCCAATGCCCAAGATTTGGTCATCTCTTTATGAGTTCTGAAGTACCTATTAGCAGCTTTGATGAGTGCTAGGGGAGATGAAGTCTACCTTGAACAACGTTAGAAAGCTGAATCAAATCACTTGAAATCTCCCAGAGGGAGAAACAGCCTGAACTGGTTATAGGTTTATATGAACACTCTCATGGTGGGGGAAAAAGTGAGCATTTCTTTTCTTGAAGAAAAACCTCCCAATGATTTACTCTTATGTATAGTAGCTACTTCTCCAGACATTTTATGGAAGTAGTTAGGCTGATTTGCTGAGGATTTATCCCCATTCTGTGTCTTTTACACCAAGAGATGCAACCTGCTAAGATGAAGCAGGTGAAAATGAACTTTTCATGTGCTCTGCCAAGGCCTGCTCAGGGTGGCCCTGAGGAACAGTTTAGGACAGTATGTCATTCCATATGCAGTCAAGGAATGTGGATCCTGTGCTCATGTGTGGGTTGCTGGACACAAAAAGAGTATGAGCACACAGTAAAAACTGAGTTACTCTGACTTAGCAAGTCACTGTATGTCAGTGGAGCCACAGGAACTGCTTTTGGATCTGTATTTAGCAAAGCAGCATTGCTGAAACTGCCTTCAAGCTTCTAGCCAGGGTTCTGCTTATTTCTGATCAGAAATGAGCTCATCTTCACTGATAACAGACCCTAAAACCATTTGCACACCTGTGCCTCAAATCTCTCTGTGCCAGGCACTTCAGAATTGGAGTTCAGCTTTCCTAAAGTTTTGTGGGGTTTTGTGTCTGTTTGGGATCAGAAACTGATACCAGAGCTCCCAGACATGGTTTACCAGTCTTTGGCAGAGGTGGCTGTGGCAGAGAAGTGACAACACAGCGGCAGGGGCAGTCACTCTGTGCATAGGTGGGGGCACACACCTCTCCAGCATCCTCCTGCTCACCTTTCCATTACAGGACTGGGAATAGCAAGGTTCTCTGAGCTTGATCCCACAGACTGGGTGGTAGAGAGGAAGAACAGTTGCATGCTTTTTTTGCAGGAGAAGTGGAGCCATGGTGGTCCTACCACCTGACCACAGTCACTGCAGAAGCCTGTGGTGCAGCCAGCCAGTATTTTCCAACCCCAGGAAAGTGGGACCAGAGGAGACGGATTCCTTGCTTCTGCAAACAGTTGTCTGCATGACTGTCCCTGCACTTAGTTTGACACAAAGGCCAAAATGAGTGAGCTGGGAAGACCTGATGTTTTTAGAGAGGCTGAAGATGTGGAGCACACCGCTATCAGTACCCTAACTCTGTTTGCATCAGAGATGCTCCAAATCCAGCCAATCTGCTGGCAGAGAACAACTCTCTCATTCCCCTCTATTACAGCTTGCATAGTCACTTGAGGCCTTTCCTTGAAACCTCAGTCTGGGAGGATGGACTGAGATCCAGCTGAATGCAGTTCATTTTCTGTTTACTGCATTCAGTGGATGCTCTGAAGCAGATTTTGATGCCAGACATCTGTGCTGCTTGCACGCACCCAGAAAAGGCTTGTTCTGTTGTGACAGAGCTTAGAGCAGGATTATTCATGTCTGATAGTGATGCTTGGTAGCAACTCCTGAAGCCTTGAACATTGCAGAGCATCAGAGGCTGTCACTGTCAGTGCTTTCTTCACTGCAGGGAGCTGTGTAAGTAATGCTCAACCTAATTTAGAAGAAAAGTGAGCTGGATTTGCAGCAAGAGTGATTTTTCTACAGTAGCCAGTGAAGAGGAACCCCAGGCAGTTGTGAGGAGATCCCAGCTGGGGCTGTGTGTGGTGACTGAGGGGCTTAGGAGGAAAAGTGTTGTACCTGAAGGGTAGTCACAGGGTGGGTGATGTCAGTGCTGTGCAGCAGATCCCTTGCCAGCAGCTCAGACCCTGCTATGTGCCTCTGGAGTTAGGAGCGTGCATATGGGGAAATGTTCTTTACTATTTATTTATCTGTCTATTTATTTATTTATTCGCTTATTTATTTCCAGGTGCAGGATAGTCCTTCATCTAAAAGCTATTACACTAAATCCCTTAGAGGGTTTTTGGGCTTCTCCTTTGCTCAGTGTTTTCATAACAGGTGCTTCTTGTTCTCTCTCTTGGAGCTGGGGTGGGATGGGTGACAAGTGAGTGCTGACACCGTAATACTGTGAGTCTATTTTGACCTGAAGAAAAAGAATCAGCCAATAGAAAGAGATTTCAGCTTCAGAAGATACCAGCTTTGCCTTCTGTCCTTTTCCCCTCATTGCATGGAGCAAATGGGCAGGGAGGAGTTGAACTTGAAGCCCAGACCAACAATTTCAGGTATATAAAATGATTTGAATGGAAAGCTTGGGATCCTTGCAGCTCCACTTCCCCCGGGAACAAAAGAACTTTAGAAGCACAAGGGGAAGCCAGAAAAGCTTAGTTAAGCCCTAATGATTGCTGAAGGAAGCCAGTAAAACTAAAAGAGGAAACAAGTCCCAGTATAAACCTACCCACCCTCTCTGACCTGAGGAGGTTACTTTGTGGGCTGTGGTTTTGATGCCTACAGTTCACAAAGACCCCCTCCTTCTCTCCTGACCCCACAGCCATGGTGGTGGAGGGTTTGCAGGGCAGAGGGACTGCTCAGCAGGAAAGGAATTTTCCCACTAGGCATTAACCAAGGAGGAAAACTGATCACAGGGTTTCCCGCAAGTGAGGCAACGCAAAACTAGTAATACAAACATCCCAAACCATTCAAAATCACAGTCCTTCCATGGCACCTGCTGCCTGCACAGGATGTCCCTCAGAACTGATGCCTCAGCTCTTTACCCTCATGAGAACTTTGAGGCAGTGTCACACAGGTACTGGCAAAACCCAGAACAGGGATGTAGCAGTGGAGAGCAGCGGGAATTCTGATGTTGTGAAAGGAAATTCAGACTAGTGGGAGCCAGCTACACAGCAGAAGGTAGTAGGTCCTATCTAGTTGGAGAAGTGTGAGCCCTTCTCTGGACTTTATTACTGCTTAGCACCTGTAGCAATCAAGGGTTGTTGTGCTTGCCCAGGACCAGGAATTTCTCTCATGGTGCGAAGATATCTGGAGTTGATTGTGCCCTGTGTTACCTGCCCTGATGTCCCATCCACTGCTCAGCACTCACTACAGGCTGGAGTCCCACTTGTCCCAAAGGCCTGATGGGTGGATTATCTTCCTTTTCTTCTTTGTCTGCATATGGCTGAAGAGTGATGAGGGCAAGAAAATCCTGCAGACACTACTCTAAACATGTACTGCATAGGAGAGTGTGAGAGGGAAAGGTTAATGGCTGCAGTGGTAGATATCTAATCCTGCACAGCATTTTTCCATAGAAAAGCCGCATAGGGTCCCTAAACTTTTGAGCTGCCTCAAGCAGGTTTTATCAGCCCTCCTTTGCATGCTCTGCTCACATGTATTCCAGATGTTGGTTTGAAGGGTAGAGGGAGGTTGCTAACTCTTGAGCCTGGTGGTGTGGGGTCTCTCCACCCACCATTTCTGCATATTTAACTGTTGCCTTGGGTTCCTCAGCTGCTGTTGAGATTGTCATTAAACTGTGTGCTCGACAAAACTCTTACCAGAGTATCCTTCCTTTCCAAAAGAAAGTTGTCCAGAAGACACCTTATATACCTTCTTCACAAAAGCACTGTCTTTTCCATACTGTGGTTATCCCAGCATTTAGGATTCCTCCAGGACAGAATGTTGATGAGTAGCTCCAGATCAGCCTCCAGCAGCCTCCCGAAGCCTTCCCAAAACCAGAGTGTAGTAACAAGTTCAGGTAGATCCCACTCATCCTTGTGTTATTGTAACACTTCACAGTGTTATCTCAGCTTTGTTATCACTAAGATAAAGCTGCAGATTTTGCAGGTAGACGATGCCTTAGGCATGGTGCCAGCAGCCAGAGGATTTTAGTAAAGTAAAGAAGTACAGATCAAAATCCGTTATCAGCTGCTCTAAATAAGAGTTATAATCCTTTGGGTTCCTCAGACACGGGCAACTGAATGCTCTATTGGGTTTTTACATCTGGGTCTCCCTAAGAAAAGAGAATTCTTGGAATAAATGCAACTTGTCTGACACAGTGGGAGAGCTTCAGGGAAACTATTTCTCTGCTACATTAAGGGTACAAGGCTCATACATGAAGCTTACTAGTATTAGAAATACAACAGGGGGTTGGTTTTGTATTAAAAATCTTGCTTTCCTTTTTTCCGCTGTTCTTCTGTTTCTCACTCTTCTGCCCTCTCCTTTGGCTTCTTTGTATTTTATTTTTGGTCCACTCTCTCTCATTTTAGTTGATAAACAGAAAAGGCAACAGCGCTGGAACAGTCAGTGGATTGTCAGGGGGCTGCCTTAATCCCCTGAAGTCCCTCAGGAATAGAGGGGCTGTGTCAAGTGGGCTTCAAAGGCAGAAGGTGGAATGAGGTGTGATAGGAAACTAGCTCTTACTAACTGGTTCACTTCAGGCTAGCTTTAAATAAATTGCAGCTCTGAGCTGCTTGGACGTTGACAAGAGGGCTGTGATATTTGCGGCTGCACTACAGAGAATTTCACCCTTTTAAAGCAAGAATGGGAATAACCTGAAAGGACTTAAAGCTGTAAAATTGTAAAGCAAAAAAAACAAAACAAAACAAGCTTCTCAGTGTGGAGGCTCCCTGGGCTTGTTCCTGGATTGCTTCTCTCATAGACAAACTTTACCTGTCTCTTAAGAAAACACATCCTGCATTCTTTGTTATTTCCGCTTGGTTTGGGGAGTGGCTGAGCTCTTTGGCAGCAGCTTTGAGAAGTGCCACAGATGTATTTTCCGGAAGAACTCAGGATAATGGGAACCGAGTTTTGGAAAAACTGCTATTTAGCACCAATTTGGGAGTTACCAGAATATGACTCTCTGAAAAAAACCCAACTAATCCCAACACTAGCTGCTGTGAAGTGAAATTCTCAGTCCTGGAGTACAAATTGAGCACTGCCAAAGCAGGATGTGGAATATTTAGGGATCATTTGGGTCTCCTCATCAGCTACCATTACCACCATGGATGTTTGTGGGTGTAAAACTGCACCCAGTTTATCTGAGCCTGTCAGACCAGGCTGTGGCCTGACTTTTTGTCCATTCAAACTAAGTCAAATCTTAAGTACAGCTTATTCCCAGCAGACTCCCAACACTGTGGATCAGGCTCCTACTCTCCAGGTTTTTAGTCACAGTTTGAGTATTATGTTCTCTCTTGCTCCCAGCTGCTTTTCTGTCCTTAATCACCACCAATCGAGATGCAGATTGTTGTGGATGTTGGCATAATTGCTGGTCCACTGATATAAATCAACAGAGAGAGCAATGGGATGGTGTAGATTTATATCAGATGAGGCTGTTTCATAAAGGTGACTGTTCAAAGTTCATCAACAGCCTCTGCATGTGTAGAAGCCTGGAATCGAGAAAATAATTTTATTTAGTTAAATAACATTTATGTTTGCAACTCCAGCAGTTGAAATATCTCCATTTTTAATAAATTTGACTTAAAATATGTAGATGGAGGTGAAGAGCTGTCCTCCAGTTAAGTAAAGATGGCTTGCTTGCCATTCATTTGGGTGACATTACATTTTCCTGGCTCTGCATGGAGGAATATGGATGGTGGAGAATCCTTGAGAGCAGCTACACCTACATCTGGTCCAACAAGATCAGCAGAAACAGATCCGTCCACACCTTTCATATAAATTACATCTGACCCTCAGTCTCCAGCAGCATTTGTTTGGGACAAAGTAATAAGATCCCCACAGGAGGAGTAGGAATAATCCCTCTAAATGATGATGGAAACAACCTAAATTGCTACCACAGTTTGGAAGGGTGGAATATGGTTTTAGCTGTAAGAGAGCTTTTCATTGCTCTGATAGGATAAAGGGGCCTTAAGGTAAATACAGTTGTAACTTCTGCCTGCTCAAGGGCTGCTTTGCATTCAAAATGGTGCAAATAAGCTGGTTTGGGTGATTGACAAGCCAGTTTATACACAGTGAAGAGCACTATGTAATTTGTGTACACTCATCTCTCCAACCACAGCCTTCCTCCAGTTTGGCAGTGTCCCTTTAGGGGCCACTCCGAGCCAGCACTGGTCAGAATAAACCCCAGCAAACACAGAGCCTGGGCACAAGGGGAAGGGCAAGGACAAGAACAGTGAGCTAAGTAAACACCACGGGAAAGAAATGCAAACCTCACAGTGGGCATTCCCACTGGATTTCCACAAGATGTGGTGCTGCGTCCAGCACATCCGCTGCACTTCCCATCACGGCTCGCCTCCCTCACATACAGGGCATTGTCAGCAGGGCCGTGACTCAAAGGGAGGTGAAGCCACACAAGAGTTCAACCAGAGACCAGAGGGAATTAGTGAAAACAGGAGGAACTGGCAAACCCAGCCCTGGCAGGAAAGCCAAGCTCACCTTCTGCAGGGTCAGGCTCCGTGGAAAACTTGGAACTCCTGGCCAGGTCTCCTTCCTACTGTAAGACTGGTCTTTTTCCACAGCTCTTCACACACCCCTGTTTTCCCACCTGGCTGTGCTGTGGGAAGGCTGCTGCAAGGGGTGAGTGCAGCCTGTTCAGCAGCAGCCACTCATAGCATTCCCAGGAAGATGGGGCAGGAGGCTCCCAGATGGCAGAGCTGGCTGAAAGGACAGAGCCAAGTTCAGTCATGTGCCACGTGCAGCTCCAAGACTGGAGGATGCCCTCCAAAATACCCTAATTAAAAAGTAACTTCAAATGGCAAGGAAAAGTTTTGGCTTTTTGGGGTTTTTCTTGAGAGAGAAAAGGGGAATCTATCTATCTATCTATCTATCTATCTATCTATCTATCTATCTCTCTATCTATCCATCCATCCATCCATCCATCCATCCATCCATCTCCATGGATACCTATGCAGATACACAGTTATATAGATATATGTACAGATGTGAATGCATCAAAGATTCAACTCCCCAGCTGTTGCTGAACCTGCAGCTCCAAGGAGAAGTGTAGGCTGTGGGAGTGGTACCCAGCTCAGACCTGCTGGGATGAGCAAACCAAAGGAGAGGGAAAGTCAGAGCTGCAGGGAAATGATGCCAGGGGAGGGGACAGATAAGGATGGGCCATGATCCTGCCAGTTCTAGTCTGTGCCCTGCTCTGTCCCTGAGGAAATGCAGATGGATGTCACCCCATTCAGACCAAACTGCAAGGTACAACCAATCCCAAAGACAGCCCATATCCCAGGGCTGTACCTGCTCATTGCCTGCCTTTCAAACACTGAGTCAGCCCTGCTGCCGTAGGAGTGTGAATGTTAATGACAAAGAGAAGCGAAGTCACAGAGCTGTTAGAGCCCTCCATGTTATCAGTGTGGATGTATCCTTCCTGCCTGGATGCTGCCAGCTGGCAGAGCTCCATCCTCCAGGGATGGTCTCGTAATTATGCAATAGTGTGGCCTTGCAAATATGTTTGCTGGCCCTGATGAAAGCTGCTAAGGCAGTCACTGACCAAGACAAGAACAGCAAAACTGTGTCTCTCAGGTAGAGCCCTTGGTGATAATTCTCACTAATTTTGTGCTAACTGTTCCAAGTTTTCAATATCTTGTAAAAAATTGAAACAAGAAAGGACTCCCAGGATAGATGAATGGATAGAAATCCAATATGCCAAATGCCCCACTGACATTTAAAATACTGCATATTCTAACCCAAATACTCATACTTAGCATGACAAACGTGCATATGATGACAGCTGCAATGAAAGGGGACAGTGACCAATGCTGGAGGACATTGGAGGCCTAAATTGTATTAAGAGCAATTCCAATTCAGGCCAGTTTCAGGTGGATAAAAGAGTTTTCACTTTTCAGCCTTTTCCAAAACTCCCTGTCTCCTGAAATCAAGTCACTGAAAGATAAACTTCAGAAAGCCACAGAAGCATTTATTCCCTTGAGAATGCAACTGAAATTGCAATTATTAAATTAAAAGAAATTTAACTTAGGGCACAGGCTGAGCCAGTTCACTCCTGTCACTGATTGGGGGGAGCAGGATGCTGGGCTCCCATTGCCTTGACCAACTAGACCACTGGAGGGGCTTCTACCTTGGATGATCCACACTTGGGTCCTTTCAGCTTACACTGGTAGTGCAGGATGGATGTGTGTTAATGATCGAGCCTCTCTGCCTGCAGATGAGTTCTTGCTGCTGGTTCTTGGGCAAATTGTCAGTGTCTCCACAGCCCAAATTGGAAAAGCCCCTCCATTAATTGGGAGCATTAGTAGTTTCCAAACAAAGAACTTCTTGGAGGTAATGACTCCGCATGCTGTGGTCAGGGAAGGTCCTTTTAATATTTGCCTGTGGAGTGATTACTGTATTTAATTTCACAAGCTTTTAATATTTTTAATCTTGCACTGAGAGGTTGATCCTTCTGCTATTGAAGTCAATGGCAGTTTTGTGATGGACTTGAATGAAGCTTGAGTCAGGACCAGAGTTACCTTTAGATCAAGGGTCAGATGATGTTATAAGCGATAAAGAACATGAATGGGAAAGAGAAAGACTGGTGAGTTGGTTGGACATTTCGTAAACAGGTTTGGTTTATGTTTCTGAAATTGTAAAGGTTTTCTTCATATAAACCAAAAGTCATTTCCTGTTTGAATGTATAAAATTTATTTGTCCTTAAAAACAGAATCAAAATTGATCATAGAGCTCTCACTCCATTCGTAATAGATCCATTTTTACTAGAATTTAACTGATGGAGAAGGCAATCACCCTGTGTCCATTTTCAGTTGTTTAGTTCCTAGACTAATCAGTGGCAACTTGAGAGTTTAAGGTTTATGACATAACAAAAATTAAACATATCTTTTTCTCAGACAATTGTTCTGGAGAGGGTAATTACACAAATACAGTCTAAGCTTATTATTTTTCTCTTTTATTTCCTTGTGCTATCTTCCCTCCTCCTCTTCCTTTTTACAGTACTACGTTTCCTACATGTGTTCAGTGAAGCTGAAAATGATATTT
Source organism: Corvus kubaryi (assembly GCF_017639235.1). NCBI lineage: Eukaryota > Metazoa > Chordata > Aves > Passeriformes > Corvidae > Corvus > Corvus kubaryi. The sequence goes on along the minus strand of NW_024580668.1, from coordinate 9,852,741 downwards.
TGATAATGGGCACACAATGAACATGTAAGAGGACTGGTTGACAATGTCAGACTTTGTTAAGGAAAAGAGGATACAATGAATAGCTATAATTGGAGTCATTAATGAAGGGACTGCTTTTTTTTTTTTTCCTGAGGAAGGCTGCATCTTAATGCTTCTCAGGTTTCCTTCTCTATTTATACAACACTGTGGAGGTCAAACCTAAAGTTAGGTCTTTCCTGGTGATGTGTAATGAAACTTAGGTCACTAAAGAATTTGTTGAGCACTTTTTAGCCTACATGTATTCTGTCTGAAAGAGATTCTGCCTTGCTTTTTGTGGGTGTTCTCCTCCATTCTACAATTTGCAAATGAAAAATTAAATAAAAGTGTCAAAAATCCTTGCATATCCCTGTCTGACATCATTTGTATTCCAGTACTATCTAGGAGTCTTGGTCTGGGACAGTGCTGGACAAAGAGATGTATAAACACACAAATACAGATAATTCCCATCTGCAGAAGTTTACAATCTATTTCTTATAAAACTTTATTTTAAACTTTAAAGTGGCACTAAGGCTGTTTATTCTCATGACTTCAAGAGGGCTGTTCTCACGAAAACTCACTTCAAAAATTAGAGAGACTTTCCAGTGCAGCAAAAACCCGTTGGCTTTCATTCCAATAGTTTGTCAGAGCTGGCTGCTCCCAGTGGTGATACATCTGTTGCATTACCCTTGGTTATCACAGGTTTTCCCAAGGCCAACAGGAGCAGCAAATTCAGCTTTTCCCTGCTCCCTGTTCCCATCTCAGCCCCTCATACGACAGGGACATCCTGGCACCAGCCTGGCTTGGGGACCATTGCTATTGGGGTGGCAAAATCCAGCCCCAGGCACATTCCTGGAAACCTAGAAGCTTCTGGGAAGGTCGGATTTGGTGCCTGGATTTGCTGCACTCTCCCCTCCCATGTTCAATAGCCGTGTTAAGCTCTTGCCCAAGCACCTCTAAAGTGGATACACAGAGTGTTTCTGCAGCTGAGAGAAGGGAGCACATCATGAAGCAAGTAACTGTTAATATCCCTGCTGATTTTGAGCCTGAAGAGCAGGTGCAGGGCAAGGAAAGGAAGAGAGGGAAAGTTTTCTCCTTAAGCAGCAGCAAAGTAGTAACGTTTTCCCTTGTTGCTGAATTGCTTTTCACTAGAATGGCCTGCAAAGGAAACCCACGCTTCAATACCTCCATTTCCTTAATGACAGAGAAATCCTGAGATGAGTTATTCAGTGTCCACATCCTTCCTGTTGCATGCATCCTGTCCACAGCAAAGGAGGCTTCTTAATAAAATAACTATTTTATTTTATTTTTTTTTCTTGTCCCCGCTTTCTCTCTGCACTGCATGTTGTGATTCACCTCTTCTGTCTGCCCAGAGAAAAAGAAGAGGAGGCCCAGCTGGTTGCACAGTCCATTATGCTCAGAAATGCCACTGCTGAGGGCCAGCACCCTGTGCCTTAAAGATTCAGCATCTGGATTGCTAGTGTGGGACATTTGAGATGAATCTGATATGATCTTCGGGCCAGAGGTACTGAAGTTGAGATTATGTCTATACTGCCATAGCCACTGAAGAGAATGAACCAAATTCCAGGTTCAGGTTCCCCTGGGTAAGAAAATACTCAAACCTACTCTCTCCAGAGGAGAAGGTTTGTTGGTGTAACAAAGTGCTGTTTGTTCCCTTTAACCACTTTTTTCCCTGGTTTTTTTTCCACTTTTATTTAATATCACCCATATTGTGATGGAAAATCTCCATGTTGACACAATAGCAGTAAGGCCAGAATACACACCACAGAGAGGGAAAAACAATTTTTATTTTTATTTTTACTTTTATTTTTAATATGCTGGATATGAGATGGTTTCCACATAAGCAGGTATCCATTAGTGTTTCCATATTTCAGACATAAGGCTGTCTAAAAAGCAGAGCAGTCAAGGCCTTTAAATAAATGCACCCATTACATCTAATTAAATATCTTCAGAAGATAAGGACAGCTACAAGAACTAATAACCACAGGAACAGGGAAGGGATGTTGAAAAACCCCAACTTGCCGATCTTCAATTTTCTTATTTTTAAAGTAATGCTATATTACCACATATGGTTCCACATGCAGTGTTGGGAAGCTATCTCTGAACACAGCTCTTTTACAAGCTGGTAATAACACCAGCTGTCTGTGTGGCCACAGGGAGGAAGGGACTGCAGTCGAACTGGGAATAGGACCCTGTGGACTACTTGAGCCCCAAAGCTCTAAAAAAGTCTCTTCCTTTCCTACAGCACCACCTGTATTATTAACTGGCATCTAGAAATGGAAGATGCTCTGGGTTTTTAGTTATCATAATTCCCTGGCCATCTGTTTGATTGAGGCTAACTTCATGATACTGCTGCTTCTGCCACCCTGAGCGTTGAGCCATTACACAAATAATGCAACAAAACCACTCTGCTTTCTGTTGCTGTTGGTCTTTTTCTCTAAAATAGCCAAACACAAGTATTTTGTTGTTCCAGCTCAGCAAAAGACACCAGATGGTCTTGAGAGACAAAGTGCAGATTTATTCTCATGATCTCACCAAAGTGGGGGCAGAAACTATGTCCACCTGAAGAGACATTGTCACACAAGTCAGTGGTGGGATGGAGAAGATTTCTGTGCTTCAGTGTAGTAGAATTTCATCCATACATCGTCATAATAATAGATATTATGTATATATGTGGTGTAATTATGTATTCATAGCAGAATTTGACTCCAAAGTGAAGTTATATGTTAAAGAACCCTGACTTCCTACCTTCTGTTTTCCACAGAAAATTGAGTTATCTTGCAGATTTACCAGCTTTCAATGTGGGCTTTTTAAAGACACCTTTGACAGTTATTCCTTTTACTCTGCATGTTTGTTGAAGGGAACTGGAGACAAAACTCTTTTTAGATGTATTGTAAAATCTCAGTCTCTGTATTCAACAACAGGTATCAAACACTGGTGAGTTCACTCGCTTCTGTGGCTTTTATATGACAGAAACAAAACTCTGGACAAACTCCAGCAGGTTGTTCTGGCCAGGTAAAGGCAATGATACTTAAGTATTTCTAGTTGCAACCTAAAAGATCACAGAATCAGAATCAGTCGAGGTGAGAAGGGATCCCTACAATGACGCTGAAGCAGCTGAGATGGGATCCTGGTGGTGGGAAATGAGTGTGAATCAGAGAATCTGCCCCTTGAATTATCCTGGTGGGTGCCAGTCTCCTTTCATCCACTGTGCTGGGAGCCCACAACACTTATAACTGAGGCCTTGGTGAGATGTATAGAGCAAAACTTAAGTCTCCCAGCACCTACTCCCTTCCCTAGTGGCACCTGGCGGGTGGCAAGGGTTTGATAGGAAGTGTCTTGCGGGATGGGAGTGGTGCAGAGCAGCACAGCTGTCAGAGCTGTTCTGTATCCAGAAAGGTGCTCATACTGCTCAGTAAATTGATTTCAGTACCAAAAGACTGTAAGAGTAGTTGGATTTTCTTTATGCTTTCCTTTGCTCTCTACTAAAGGTTGAATTCCCGACAACCTGATGCCCATGAGAGGGGAAAGCCTGAGTGGACACAGCTCTGACTGGAATGGTGGGACAGGGTGTGGCTGCACCATGTGGTGCACCACAGCAAAGGGACTCTGCTCACCCCTCCTGGTAAACTCAACCCATGTAAGGAGGAATGTTTTCTGTGCACCTCACACTCTTCTGTCTCATTCTTTGGAGGAGGATGTGGCCTGGAAACCTGTGGTACACCCCGTGTGTGAAAGGGTGTGCACCAGGGCCACTGCGTGAGTCACAGGATAAAATGTTGTCAGCAGCAGGGCACAACAGATGCTTCACTGTTCAGCTGTGGTCCCTCAGCAGGAGAAAGGTGGAAAAGTACCATAAACCCTCATGTGTGCTCATCCCCCTTGACTGGTTTGGATTTGCCTTCCAGTGGGCTGCCACAGCCTGCCAGGCCATCTATTTATCACACACTGCCAGCATCCAGGGTCACCCCCCTCACCCCTTAGAGGCTTGGGTTTGCTTCCTCAGAAAGATTTTGAGGCCCATAAAATAAAGAATCACTGACAAACTGGAAACTGATTTCTCAAAGTTTTTTGTCCGGAGACCCATCCTTTCTAATTCAGACAAATATTTTGTTGCTGCTTGGGAAACCAGCGCTCACAATGTCAGGGATGTTTTGGGTGAAGGACAAAGCACAGCATCAGAGCTGTTCTAGGATGTGGATGGAAATTGTCTGGTGCAAGCCATGTGTAAAGTACAAGCACAAAGCTTTCCTATGGGGACAGGCAGGGCTGAGTTAGAAGGGAAATGTATGGAAACACTAATGGATACCTGCTGCCTCCTTCACTTCTTCATGAATTGCTTCCCGCTCCTAGGACCAAACTCTTCTTTCCTCCTCCCTGAATGTAAATTGCAAGGAGAACAAATGAATGCAGAACTGTAAAAGCACATGGGGGCAGAACAGGGGCATCCTCAACCCTCTCACAGATCCATCATGTGCCTTTCGGAGCCAGTGGATATTTTGGCCCACTGGAGATTTTAATTTTTGCTCTTGTGCTCTGCCTTGCTGTTTACGTCCAAAAAGCAGACACCTGTGGGAGCTACTACTTTTGGACCAGAAAAAAAAGAAGGATGGTGAGGACACCTCTGCACTTTTTCAGACTGTGCAATTTGATCCCCCTGCACAGTTTGTAAACAGGCTGTAAAATACAGAACAGCAGTCCTCAGACTTAATAAATAGAATTTGGATTTGATCCAGCATTTTAAGAAAAGATAGTCCTACTTACTGCAATGGAGACCAGCAATGCCAAGATCAGATACAAATAGCTGTAATAATTTCTGTATTTTTAAAGTTTTAGCAGAGAATAATCATAAATCAGACCTTGAAAATCTCGGTGTTTTTATTCACAGAAAACTATCATGCGGCAGCAAGCAGGGCTGGAGGCAGATCACACAGCCAGGCTTTCGTTTGTAAAGCGACTGTCAAGTTGGAGTCTACATCCTCTCACACAAACCATCTGCAATCACATCTTGTCCAGTCTGTCTCTGTGCTCTGTGTTGAAGGAAGCCACTGCACAGAAATATTGTCACTTATCCCTGTTGTGTGGAGAGGCTCCACCTGCCACTTTATCTGGTTCCCTCTGATCCTTTCTGCTTTTCCCCGGCTTGGGATGAAGGCTCATCTTCAGCTATGTATTCCTTAGAGCTGATGCTCAGGTTGACACCTAAGAGAGGAGACAGAGCTTTGATTCTCCATCACTCTGCAGTTGGTTTAGTCTTTTCCACCAGTGCAGAATGGACTTGAATCCCCACTCAGGCAGAGCAGTGAATGGTTACACAAGGTGCACTGGCAACGGGCAATGAGACACTGGGAGTATTGATTTAGCAAACCCTGCGTGAATTTTCATTGTTTCTTTTAGAAATGTTCACAAAGTTTGGTGCCAAGAGCAAAGACAAACAAATTTATCATCCAACGGTGAAAGAGGAAAGAAAATCACCACTGTGGAAATTCAGTTCTGTAAGTTTTGTAATGATAAACATCAAGGGATAAATAAAATATTCATTTTATTCCTTGCTATGGTAGTGGACATATATTAGCTACTGGAAGCCTCAAAGCACTACTTAAGGGATTACAAACTCTGTACATGCAGCTCAGCAGTCACAGAACTATTGCCACCTCTAGGCTGCAGCCAGGCAGTCATTAACATGGCCTTGAATACTGGCTGAGGTTTTCTGGCAATTATTTTAAATTGAAAAATGACAGTTGATGGAAGTCACATCTAAATGTTTTACTTTGGAGGAGGAAGTGAATTAAAAAGGAATGTTTTACTCTCAATTTTATTGTGATTTATATTTAGTAAGTAAACATTCTGAAAATAAAAATATTTTAAATCTACACACAAATATATATATATAAGTATATATATATATAAAGGAAGTTCAGACTAATTATTTCACTGATATGTTCTGAATACTTTTAAATTTCAAATTCCTACTTTTCACCCAGTATTAGGATGGGAAAACTCTGAACTGAGAAGTGCTTGTGGATAGGAAAAACTGTTTCCTGCCTACCTCTCTTGGCAAACCACTATGTTTCTGTTTGCTGGTGAAACTTGAAAAAGCAACAGGCAACAGCTGGATCAGAGTTGTTCTTCCAGTGAGTGAGAAATCCTCCCAGGATACAGATTTGTTCAGTAGCATGTTCATGGCCATGGGAATGTTTTGAAAGGTGAGGTTTCTCTAATAACTCCTGTGGCTTCTTCACCGTGGGAAGGTAAGGGAGCGAAAAACATGCCCTCTAAGTCCCTTTCCACACTTGTGTTTGCTCTTCTGCTAGAAGAAAACATTTGTCTGATGGATTTTCAAGTGGGAAGTGGCTGTACCATTGCAGCCACACAGTGCGGCTGTGGAGACTCGCACAGGTTTTGGATACTCTCCATCTTCCATGATGTCTTGACCCTCTTTCCCCTGTGAGGAAGAATTCCTACAAAAATGCAGATCCAAAAACATACCAAATCACCTTTTCTGACTAAATCTAGAGGACCCATGGAAAAGTGTGTTCAGAAAAGGTGACCTCAAACCAGAATTCTGTTTCCACTGTGCAGAAGAAACCTGAATTTGGGTGTCTGGATTGGTGCTGTGAAGATCTCAACAAAGTGCTCATTTCTAACTCCAGAGTTCCTTTGGAACCTAACTCAAATGTCTCTGTTCCTTGCTCTGAAATGACTGAATGAGCATGAGCTTTGCACTTACCCACTCCTCACTAGTACAGCACCCACACATTTCACAGCTCCCACTAGGGAAAGGAGAGCAAAACCTTGTCAGATGCCTGGAGGTTTGATGCAGCATCTACCAAAACAATGAGTAAAGGCAACGGCCACAGTCATCTTGGGAAAGGAATATATAAACATAACAAAAGCAATTAAATAGTTATTTTCAGAGAGGAAGAAATGATATTGGGGCAGAGCAGGAAAGGAAAGATCAACACTGTCCTTTGAGGTCTCTAGTCTTCTGAAGAAACTGAAGAGACAAGGCTCTCCCCTCTGATCCAGGAAGATCTCCCCTTCTTGAGGAGACCTCTGACTTAATGTCAAACCCCTCCAGAACCCAGTGTTCAGATATCCAGAGTTCTGATTCAGGGCTTGATCCTCAGGTTTTAAGTCATTTTCACAAGACACCATTCTGATCTGTTTATTTGCAGACCAGGGCTGGAAACACACATTTCCTCTGGCGAGGGTGTTCTAAGCCACTTCGTGTTCTCAGGACACTTGGGAGAGGTGGATCTGGGAAGCACATAGAATTCTGGGTGAGGAAGGGCTTCCTTCATCAAATGGAGTGTGAAACCGACCTGGCTGGCTGGGAATCAGGGCCAGTTCCCGTCTGACAGCTGATCTTATCAGCAGAGCCCTGCCAGGAGATGAAAGAACTCAAGGCTTTAGCGGGTGGTTTAATTCCTCATTCCCCAAAACCAGCTCATGTGCACGCCTTTGTTCTCCTCTGCCCCCACAAGTGCAGGGAGGATCAATCCCAGAACTGTTTAGAATTAAGAGGGGACTTAATTTTTCTCTCTTGCCATCCCAGGCTTTCAGACCGGGGAAAAGGAAGGAGGGATGCAGGGTGTCAACAACAATAAGCAGGAGGGGAAAAGATGCCTGGCACTGGGAGAGTTCAGTCTGGGACAATTTGATCTCTCCCAGAGCACTCTCAGTGCTTGAAGATCACTGCTTTTGACACGTTTCTCTGGCTGCTGAATGAGAGGATTTACTTGGGTGAAATTTAGGCCCGAGGGGAACATGAAAATCATATTCATAATTTGAAGTGACATGTGATTCAGGATTAAAAAGCTGGCTGGCAGAGAAAAGAGCTGAGGTTATCCTTTTGAGCTGTGCTAATGCAGAAAACTGTGGTTTTAATCCTGTTTTAAAAAGGCCTAGAAGGTTTCCAGCTGGGGCAGTTAGAATATAAAGGAGCAGTAAAGAAGAGGAATCCCTTTTTCAAAAGGAGGGGAAAAAAACCCAAAACAACAACAAAAGATCAAGTTCTGCTTTTGTTTTTCTCTGATAGCAAGTGGCTGAAAGCTAATACAGGAGATTTTTTTAACTATCCTTCCTTTGTCTGACTCTTTAAAACACCACAAGCAGCAAGAGTGATCAGTGGGACAAGGCAGAGGTGACACTGGTGCTAAGAGGAAGGCTCCTAGGGGCTGGGACTGCAGATTCCCTCAGTTGGGGCATTTCTCTGGGGAACTGAGGATAGCTTCTCCCTTTCTGTCACTTCCCAGGAGCCCCTTGTCCCTTGCATTGAGCACAGAGCAGAAAGGTGCCCCCAGCCCCACTGGGTTTAGGGTTGTGTAATTAATCTCTGCTCCTTATCTTGTCACTGTTCCCAAGAGCCTCTTAATTGTAGCACAAGAGTAAGCTGACATCACTGCTTATTGTTCTTATTATACTAATTTCAAGGTTTTGGTTGATCTTCCTCTAGATCCTTATTCGTGTTTTTCTCTACCATTATTGTCTCTCCTTCTTTCTATTCTGATAATATTATTTGACTTCGTTCATCAGAGTAATTTTCAGCATTATGGGGCAAGAACTCACTTTTCAGTCCAGATGTTTCAAACATAGTAAACGGAAGTTCATATTCCAATCAGTATCTTACAACATGACATTTTCAAAGTTAGCAAAATGCTTCTTGAAGTAATGTGCAAGATGAACGGCAAATTGCACATTCATCAACTAACATGTTAGAAACGTGGTTTTTTCCATGTTTACCTCAATAGTTTCTGAAAAATTTAGGTAACTTCTCCTATAGTTTTTCAAAATTGCATTTCACAAGGGAAACTTCAGGTTTAGTTGAAATATTCTGTTATGATACACTTGAGTCGATTTGCTTGAGATTTTTTGGGGGGCTTTTTATCTTTTACTATTTCACCTAAAGTTCATTTCAGAACATAAATTTGAATGAAATGAAGTGAGAAAGCAAAGTCACTGTGATCCAACAAATGTCACATTATTTTCCTGTTTTTCATAGCGGGCTTTCATTCTTTCTTCTCCTCCAAAAAGCCCTTTTTAATTGAAATATAATTTTTTAATAAAAATCAACACTGACAAAAATAAACTTCTGCCCAGCTCTGTTCAAAGTCTGTCACTGGTGCACTGGAACAAATCACATTCAAGTTCCCTGTTCCTCAAGGTACCAGGTATTTCCTACATTTCTTTTCCCCCTTCTTGAAAACTCTTCAGCCCAGACAAAAAGAAATGATCCAAAGCTGGAGGAAGTCAATGAGAGCTCTTCTATGTATTGACTTCAGGTTTGGGGAAAGCTCTGGATCAATAGGGAACTATTATTAATCTAATAACCTATATATAGAATTTAAGTGTGCCATCATATGAGGTGTTTTAATCATCCTGTGGAATTCAGTAGAAGGTTATTCCATTACATTTTCATGACTGAAAAGGAACACTTACTATTTTTATCCCTCGCTCACCCTGTTGAGGCAGTCTGGCTAAGGCAGACACACAGCCTCTCTCTCCAGCATCACCACTGCACGCTGAAGTCCCGTCATGTGGGCTTGTTCAAATCCTTCTGATAAACAGGAAAATGAAGGAGAAAAAAAAAGATTAAAGACTGCAGGGACCTAACCTTGAGATAGGATCTGGCCTACAAAAAACCTTCCCAAAAGAGCAAGATTTGTGGGATGTTTCCATGGCTGTTTCCACACTCAGGGAAGGGGGAAACTACACCAGAACCTAAACCTCTGTCCCAGCACTGTTTTCACTTGTGAGCTGAACATATCTGATACTGGAACATTAAGAGACCATAAACATGAAACCCAGTGATGCTATTTTTTACTGAGACACTTTTCAGAGTAGAAGAGCACTTTCAGTGTGACAGATTGGCTGCAGGCCAGCAGATGACACGATCCTCTGGGGAGCTTTGCTACCATTCCTGGGTACACTAAGAGTACATCGTGCATATTGTATGTAATCAGGGAAGCAATTTCTCCCTTGGGTTCTTAATAGATTTTCCTGCCTTTACAGCTTCATTGGTAATTTTTGTCTGCTTTCTTGCTCCAAGTGCTGGCACATCACAAACTGGATGCTTTTGCCAATTGCTATCTGCATCGCTGTCTCCAAAAGGCACCATTTTGGGGGACTGAAGGGAAATGCCTGATTAGGTTGTACAGTTTGTTTCCCTGCCAGAGAAGGATAGAGTGGTACTGCACAGGGCTGCATTGACTAAGGAGATCTTGCTGGAGGGGCTCAGCCAGCAAGGTATAGCTGGAAATGCTGTTTGGAGCTCTGTGGAGGAAGTGCCATCTCCCAGTCTGGATGTGTAATTGATTGCTTGCCTGTACCATTACCACAGCTGTGGTCACAATTACAGTAATTACATGGGCAAATACATGCGCAATTACATGTTCCCAGTTCTGGAAATCTGGGCACAGGTAATTGCCAAAGACCACAGGGAGACTGCTCAGAAGAGGAGATGCAGCATCACCCCCAGGCTGGGCTGGAGGATGTGCTCACCTCCTGCCTGGTGCCTCATGTTTCCCATCTCCTCATTGTCTATCTTGGAGGGAAGCAAGCTGGATCCTCTCCTGAGTACCTCCTCTTGGACTTGCACACCTAGCCTGAGTTTCTGAATTATCTTGTGAAATCCCAAACAAAGGGGAGGCCAGCCTTCTTTGGATATCATTGGATCTGCACGGGGAGCACACTATAAATAGCATCACCACTCATTATCAGCTGCATTCCTTGAGAAACCCAAAGCCAAATGAGATCATCTTTTTTTGCAGGAAAAAGTCCTAGGACTATTTGCAGAGCATTTCTCTAGGCTACTCTGCCAGTATTATTTAGCAGCCGCCATTTCTCTTTGTGTAAAAGAGTTGACTTTTTGTCTGTCAGCTTCCAAAATGAGCTTGTAAATCTAATTTTAAGCATAAGATGTATCCAAAATTATCTAAAAATAGAAAAAAATGCCAAATTAGAAGCTTAATAAAAGTCAAATACATGATTTTTGAAGACAACATTTTGTGAAATATACTCACAATTCCATTGTTAAAAATAAAATTAACATTATTTCTTTTATTCTATCATTAACACACAAGTTTATAAAAATTGCATTAAGTGTAATTTAAAAATCCATCCTATATTGTGCTGCTATTTCAGTTCAGAGTGTTATCATGCAATCATTGCAAAAAAAATCACACAAACACACACACTCAGAATTACTGGTTCATTTGAAAACAACCATGAGTCTGTTTGTCTGTAGATTATTTTAAGTGTCCATGGTGATCAGAGTGCAATAAAGCATAATAAAAGACCAGTGAAAAATGATGAAATAAAAAACACTCTGCTTTTATAAGTAGACTGTTATGAGAAAGACCATTTTCTCTGAATATATAATTTCTATTCTGTCTCTTTAATTTACATGAATAATTAAAATAGATTCAAGCAATCCTATGCTCCTACGGTTTTTCAGGATTAGAAGAAAATGTGCTATAAGAAAAGGCTAATGAATGAATTGCAGCAAATCATAAGAAGGAGCCTGATTAAGGGTAAATGACTGGTCTGAGTTTCAAACAAATATTGAATGAAATACCTTCATGTCAACTGATTTTTTTCATCCCAAATTTCAAATTATACAAATACCTAACTTAAATCTACAGTCATGACAAAGAATAGGAGGGATAAATGTCCTAGAAATTCAGATTTAAATCCTAATAGTTGAGCTCAGCTTTCAAAGCCAATTATAGTTTCAAAGTGAATGTTTTTAAGCAAGATTAGCTGTTTGCTGTGCACTTCATGAAATATCTTGCACAGATAGCTTAAAGTGTAGCCATATGTGTTATATGCACATGTATAGGATTCAATTAGACTAATAAATTGGTATCTCATGTGGCCATGAGCCATCAGGCATTGTAGTCTAATTGGAGACTTTCAGTATTTTCCTCATTTTGGTTGTTTATCTACCCACATCTGTCTGGCCAGCAGCACGAGGGAACTTTTACATCCCCTTCTGGGCTGGAGGAATAACCTACAGACAGCTTTTGCAGAGGGGCAGAATGTGAAATAACTGGAAAGAAGCTCTTTTGTAGGAGATGTTGCTGGGGCACTTGATCATGCCCAGGAATCCCACCAGTGTTGCCTAAGGTTGGACAACTTGGTCTCCATCTCTCCAGAACCTGGGGTGTGCCAGCCTGGGTGCCTTCATCTCACCTCATTTACAGACCCCACTCCAAGCTTCAGGAAGTCTACACATTCCCTGGAGAAGTGTTGTCCAAGAGGCTTTTCCCCACCTATTTCAGGACGGGAAGAGTCACGCTTGGGAAGTGTTCACCCCTCCCCTTTCATGTTTGCATAGGGGAGTAACTGTGACGAAATTCAAATAACCTGTAGGCTGTAAAGTCAGGGCAGGTGAGTCCCAGCCCAGGCCAGTCCTGTCCCTCTCCGGAGGGAGCCGAAGCAGCAGCCAGGCTCCTCAGCAGAAACCAGCCATGGTGCCATATTCATGTCAGAGCCAGGCCTGGCTTTCTGAGACATGGCTCCTCTGGGAGCTCTGAGTCCCAGGCTGAGCCCTGAAGGCACCAACACAGCTCCATGTACAATCAAGGTTCATATTTTGCAGCACATTATCCTTTTTGGACTTGGAAAAGTGAAGCATGTCTGTTGCAGGCAGAGTAGGAATTATGATGAGCTTTTCCCAGCTGGACTTCTTGTAATCGTCGCAGGGATAAATAGTTTCTCGAGACTCCAGATCTTTTCCTGTCAGGCTCTAAGCCTCTCTCCAGCTCTTTTGAGCTTGTCAGGGGTTTTATTTACAAGATTCAGCTAAAAGTCTGTCCTGCTAGACTAAGCCAGGCTGTTTCTGCCTGTTCCCTAATCTCCAGGCTTCCTCCCTCTGCGTGTTAAGGAACACTTAGTTTGTTTAAGGCCTGAGGCAGGCGTAATTACAAAATTTAGGCAGAATCCTGAACTGACCCCAAAGGTCTTCCTACTCAGACAGAAATCATTTGTCATAATGAGCCTACTCATAACCTGCTGACCCTTGGAGCTCAATTAATTTCACGCAGGAGAAGTGCTGACAGCCTCTGGACCATGCTGCAGGAGGGATTTGCACAGTGGTGTCTCCCACTCACACAAGCCAATGTGGACAAATGGGCTTAGAAATGTCTCCAGAGAGAACAGGGAAAAGTGACAGGGCATTGTTTTTAAAGCAGAGTGGTAAAATGAGGTATTTCAGTGTTTGGTTGCAGAGTAAGTGTGTAATCCTTAGAATAATAAATTAAACATGGAGAAAGGCATAGCTAGGCTTGTGGGTTAATTTTATGTCCCTTAAAACTCTTTAAGAGACACTCATCTCTAAGAGAGAAGTGGGCATTAAATGGGCCTGATTTGGCAGCCTGCTGCAGCAGCTGTGTTCCAGAGAGTGCTGCCCTGCCAGCTCTGCCAGGCACAACACTGGGGCAGGGGATGGAGACAACATCAATGACCTACAGTGCAAATAACAAGCTTGGGCAGAACCCTGAAGCAAAGTGTCCATCCTGACTCCCATAGGCACAGCTGGGGGTTTTCTGCATCACACTGCTCTGAGTCAGGCCAGCCCAGAACACATTTTGGGGTCAGACCTTTACTATCTGAACTGCCTGGACTTGAACTCTTGGTCTTTCTCAGCTACTGGCATAACCTCTGGATTTTTGTATTCTTTTGCCTAAATAACACACAAATTACAGGAAAAATTGAGCTTTAATCTGAATATTTTTTATGTATGTTTTCTGGTCTTTGTCATCTCAAGTACTTCAAAGGAATATCTGTGCAGTTCAGAAAATGAAATTATAAACTGCCTAAACTACCTAAAATTAGCTGTCTCATGCAAACTGGGTGTGGGGATGACAGGGAACAGATGAGAAGGGAGTTGAGAGCACTTGGATCAGTGGATGTACAGCCAAATCCTGGAGCTAGTTGGTTTTTGGTTATAGTAGAGGGTTGCTCTGGACCCACTTGTGTTGGAATAGATGTTCCTAGCCAGAATAATAAAAATCTGGCCTGTACTATCTCTTGGCATGGTCCAGCCAGCCTATTTAATTAAGATGAAAAGCACAGTCAAGAAGATAATTCAAGAGACATCAGTCATCTTAGACAATATGAGGCAGTGATTTTTTGTAGCAAATCATTGAACCTGCTTATGCATTTGCGGGAATGCATGTGGCTGGACTGGATAATCCCAGAGCATCTTTCCAACAACCATAACTATTTGCACTTACATAGCACCTTTTGGCCATGGATCCCAGTGTCTATAAATCTGTAAGCTCGTAGGTTAGAGCTCAGTAGTGAATTTGAGAGCTGTGTATAAATTGTGTTTATTATGCACTTTCCTTATACAGCGCTCATAAGAGATTTTCACTAGAAGTGACTCCTGGACTGTGTAAACCCTGTGTGAGCTCAGCTGCTCCATCTGAAGCAGCCAGAAATCTGTCTGAAGGAAATCCCCAGATGGTACAAAATTGGCATTCTCTGTTCTTTGCCACACATCCTTTTGGCACAGGAGGCAGCCAGGGGGTGAAGCCCAGTGCAGAGTGATTCCGTGGCAGTCAGTAGCTGCAATCACTTTCTTTAGGTAACCCAGTCACACTTCTCTGTGTTATGCAAGAATGGACTTTGGATGCTGCTGGGTCAGACCTTCTGAGAGCAGGAAAGTGGCAGGGAATTGCCTCTCCTTCCTGTTCTTCCCATTTTGCCTTAAGAATAGGCTCACCATTTAGGACAGACCCCCCCCCCCCCAGAGTTATACACAGCCTATTAAATACTGCAAGTGTGCAAGAGCTCAACACAGCCCCCTCTCCCTGGCTCAATAACGCCTATTGTTTAGATTGTTTTACTGATGATACAATTTTCCCCTGTTTTTTGTCACAGTCTGACAACATACAGAAACTGGTTTTCCCCCAAACTGTTGTCTCAAGTGTTTTCCCTCCTGCAGATCATAGAAGATAAAAATAATGCATGTTGAGTGTGTGGAAGTGTGTATATATATATGATACACAATTGCTGAGCATTTATGACATTAATCTTCACTCACAAAGACAGAAGAGATAACTCATAAGTTATCCGTCTGCTCAACCATGAATACAAATGTCAGACTCCTAATGGAGATGTTGTCTAATGAAATATTGCAAATTATTGAATCTCCTGACCCATGTGCAAATTTCATTTCTTCCCTTTTGGGTTCAGATTGGGTATTTTTGAGGTGATGTTATCAGCCTTGTGAAGAGCAGATGAAAAGATTCTCTACGTAGCATTAAAGATCTAATCTCCATAGTGTGGGATGCCTGGGGGGATGCTGGCTGCCCACTCCCATGGCAGCCATAATTAAATGCATTTGAAATTTACATTAAAAACTAATATTTTGGAAACCTCTTCCTTTGAGGATCCAATTGAAAGGTGAAGCTAAAGAAGGCTATAAGAAACAACAGCACATTCTATAAATAGCAGTGGTGTAATTAAATCAATGTAAAGCAGATCAAGTTACTTTGGTGCCAACTCAACACACTTAAAATGGTTCAAGCGTTGTTTAAATAGGTTTAGCTTCATTTAGTAAATTAGTATAGGCAAGCCAAAAATTCTTTGTAATTTGCCATTGCTTCTGGTCTCATCAGCTTGTGTGTCACACTGGCTTATATCCTCTTCAGGACGCACTTACAGAGGTCCAACTTAGATCCTTATTCTCCCTTTCTGCTTTGGCCTACAAGAGGGGTGGGATTCGTGAGCTGTACATTTGGGTTGTTCCAGAGAGAAAGCTCGTTCAGAAGTGGTGCTGTGTCTAAAGGCAGCACCTTGGAAACCTCTGTGAAAGTTCTTAGGAAAACTTCCACATTTCTCCTTGAAGGTCCCAGCTCAGACCAGCAGTTTTCACCAGCAATAGTCCAGTCTGCTCACTGACCTGCTCTAGTTTACTCTCAGGCCAATTTCAGTCTAAATTGCACTTGCTCATGCTACTGAGATCAGAGATTTCTGCCACTCTGACCCATTTGAACTGATAGAAGTCCAAATGCTTTCCCACAGCTACCTCTGCTTGCAGATCTGAGGCGGCAGAAACCTCATCAGAAGTGGTGGGTGCTGGTACACAAAGTTTCTTTGCTCAGTTTAACCTACTGCTTTTATTTATCTGCTGGAGAAACACATCATTTCATTTTGCTGAATCCCATCATCTCCTGCAGGGCTGATGTCTTACTTTGAGTGGAGAATTGAAACTTGCTACAACCCAACCACCATGCAGGATGTCTCAGTAGGTGTAAAACCTGTGCCAGATAATCCTGAAGATTCAGCTTCATCTTTGCAAGGTACAAATAACCAAGAGATGATGGTTCAGAGGGCTGGGCAGCTTCCAGGGAGTATTTAGGGACAGTAATCCCTCCAGCCCACCAACACATTATGCAATAGTTGTGCTGATACCATCACGCTCACCCTCACATTTGCCCCGTGATGTAGAGATCTGTTATTATCCCCACTTACAGCTGCAGCACAAAGGATGAGGGGAGAATAAATGACTTGCCAGAAGGCAGATGGGGAGTCTATGGCACAGAAGATTATAGGAGCCAGGTGACCTGTGTCTTGGTTTGGCTCTATGCCCAGAAAATCTCCTTTTCTTCCAGTAGTTATTCTGCCTTCCTTCTGCAAAATGGAAACCTCTATGGAAATATCCAGCCCTTTAAGGCTGCAAAAAAATATCATCTAATTCCCGGGTTTGAAAAAAATACAAAGGAGCCCTTACTTACCCTATAAGCCTGGGCATGCTGCATAGTTATTCTATACATAAGAAATGACCTGGCATGAGTAGTGCCTGCATTGTGATGTGGCACAATTTTGGCCAGAACATTCCCACTGGCCTCTTTTTTTCCATTGCCATGAGTCATCTCAGTGTTGTACACCCAGAACACTGATGGTGTCAGTGGGTGCTGATCCCAATTACCTGGAGAAGCCTGATGGATGAGGCACAGCATTTGCATATGGGATTGCCCGCGTGGCACTGCCACTCCCTGCTGCAGGAATGTTCAGCGGCAGAGCCCTGCGACACCCAGCGTGAGCTCCAGCACATCCTCATCATCATCCACTGACACAAGGGCTGCACCGGGTTGTTAAATTCCTTAAGTATTTATTGGAGCCAGCAGTGCCTGAGGCTCCATCCCCCCCTTCCACATACCTAGCTGAAAATTACTGCCAGCCTTTGCCACTGACCCTTGCAGGAAGCGTTGAACCGATCCCCCCTGACAAACTCGGAGCAATGGCTCAGCCTCGCTGGGTGACCCCGGTGAGGTCAGCCTGACACTGGAGGCAAGGATTGATTGCAGGTAGCAGGTGAGACCCTTTCACTTGGCTGCCCCTGGGACGTGGCCAGGCACTCCGTGCTCCAGGCAAGACACACCATGCGTGGGGATGGCAGCCCCAGATGCTTTTATTAGGGCTGCCTGGCCACTCATTATCTTTTTAGGCTTATAATTGCTGGGTGCGTTGGTGCTTTTCCTTGAGCGCAGCTACTGGGGAGCAGCAGAGGTGTTTCATGCTTCCCTGGGCAAAAGTTGAAATGAGTAGGATCTCTCCCATCTCTTGCCTTTTCATCCTCCTCCTCCCTGACTGCCTCTGCTGTGGCTCCACTGATCTGTGGTGAAGATACTCCCCATTTACACCTCTGTCCAGAAGGAGAGAATTTGATTTGAAGTAGCTGTTGTCCAATGCAGTCGACTGGGTCTCTCTCCAGGGTTTATGGGAGCAATATTACAGTGGGAGTGATTCTGCTGCTGCAGTGGGATGCAGCAATATATGCTGGAACTGATATGTTAGGATCAGGAAAATGACATTTACTGTAGTAAAGGGAGAGGTATTTGGCCCCAAAATTTAGCTGGGAGTTGAAAGACATAACTCTACCTTCATCTGGAATCCTTTATCCCAGCTCCGGCTCTTGCGAAGACAAATAAATGCTTCTTCATGCTCACATGTTAATGGTGTTGTGATGAGCAAAGGGTTCATTTACCTTTTAACCATTGTTCAAATTAAGCTGTTAAAATCAGGGAGAAACCCAAATTCTAGGGGTGTGGGGTACACGTGATACAGTTCTTCACCTGCTCTCTGTAGCCTAATATGAGTGGGGTGCATTTCTACCCAATTTGTATTAAAATCAGATGGAAGACAAAGAAAAGGAGAAAAAGAAAATGCCTGGTGTAAATCTGGTCAGGGTTCTGAATCCCAAATCAAAGGAGCAAGGCATCCTCCATGATAAATGTTTTATGAAGAGCACACACAGCATGGTAATGCCCACAGAAATCTGCCAGTTTTCTCTGCTTTCCCTCTCTCTGCTCTACTTTCCCATCTGTGCCTCAGGTCACACAACTGAGCCTTGTTGCTCCTGTCCTTGCCTGTGGTCCCTGATTCATCACTTTTCAGACATCACTTTGCTGTATCTGGAAGAAGCAAGCAGGAGAGATGATGGAACTTTCACTGAATTTCCTCATCTCTGTTTGCACTTCTGCTTCCAATGTACTTGCCAATCTTTCTCACTTTTTTCACTCTGTCTCTTCAGTGATGTTCCTTTTCTCACTCTCATTTCAATGTTTAGTGTCACTTGGGTGGAAAATGATCTCACAGAGCACTGGGGAGGGGTCCAGGTTCTGCTGGCCTTAACTTTCCTGGGCAACTTCCATACGAGTCTGCAAACCTGTACTTTTGTGAGGGTCCATATGTTTCTCCCTGGAGCTGGAAATTGTGGGGATGCAATATCCTCAAGAATCTGATGGGATGAAGGATCTCCCAATTCCTTGGGCCCTGTGATGCCTTTCCTATTAGAAATGGGCTCCTGTTTTCCAGCTGGAGTAGGCCTAGCCATAGCGAGTATTTTTAATTTTAATTCAGCTTTTTAGGAATCCTTTCATCACAACTGATTTAAAAATTTGAGGACTCTTCCAATTTTTCCCCTCAGCCCCTTACCACACATCATAGCAGAGCAGAGAGAGGAGTCTCCATTCCAATCCTGCCCTTTCCTCACCTTTGCTTTAATCCCTTTTTCCTTTTCTGCATCAGAAAAGGATACAGATTGAATGGCCTGAGTTGTCTATAAACCCCCTTGGACTTACTTCTGCCAGCAGACCAAGAAAGGAATCTCCACGTTCTGGCACACCCTCATCACAGCAGAGTCCTGTGTCACAGCCTGACCCCAGCTCCCTGCCCAGACGAGATGGAATTGTCACCCAGCTCCAGCCAGATTCATGTTGGGGCAGCAGCAGCCAATGCAGCCTTCTGGACATACTTTTGTAAAGAGATAAAAATTGAAATTCAGTATATTTACTGCAAATGACAAACCAGAGTATAAAGCTGAATAGAGAAATTGCCTGGGAAAAAAAGCATCCCCTCAGGAATCAGATCATATTTGAGAGTGTAACTAGATCAGACAAGCCACAGCCAGTGAAACTACAGAAATGTACTGTGCACTGAAGAGCTGCAAAACACGGACAGCCTCTCCTGCATGCTCTCTCCTTGGCCTCAGAAACTTGTGTTGTGCTCTCCTTGCATTTGGAGCTGGACCAGTTTTAAGGAGAAGGCAATTTGAGCATGTTTGTCCTGAAGGCTGCTGTGCTGGGAATGGCATCTTCTTCTCAAAGTGTGTTTTCAAGGTGTGGGCAAGGCCTGGGCAGTCTGACCAAATGATTTATTGACAGGCCAACATCTCCACAGCCAGCACTGCAGAGCAGAGGGTTCTCAGGGTATTGAATATTTCATATCCACTTGATGAACTAGGTTTTGCATAAATTGCACCCAAAGGATCAACCCAAACTACTCTGTGTTAGGTTCTCAGCTCTGCCTTGAGATCTGCTCTGCGAGACATTTCATCTCTCAGCTTCTCAGCTCTATTTTTCCCAAGGCAAGGCATTGATTTTTCCTTTCCTCTGTACTTTGTCTCACCTGCTCAGATTGGTGTGGACTTTTACAGTGTTTCATATGAATATCAGCAAAGTGTTCTCCCAAGTTTAGTTTCAGCCTCAAAAAAAAACCACAACAAAACCCCAATAATAACTGGGAGTAATTTTTGCCATCTTGGGGAGTTGGGGTTTTTTTGCTTGTTGCTGGTGTTTCTCATTATTCTTCATTTAAAATCTGTCTCTTATCTAATATGGAAGCTACAGAGAGACTTTGGCC
This sequence comes from Corvus kubaryi, assembly GCF_017639235.1. Lineage (NCBI taxonomy): Eukaryota > Metazoa > Chordata > Aves > Passeriformes > Corvidae > Corvus > Corvus kubaryi. The sequence goes on along the minus strand of NW_024580668.1, from coordinate 9,832,548 downwards.
TTTGCTTTTGTTATAACAAATGAAAACTATGCTACTTATATGAGCAGTGCTCATCAGCGATCTGCTCAAGGGATTACAGTGTGAGCTCCTGGGGCCATGGGCTGAAGAAGCCTGTGAGCTGGGCTATGGAGAAATCTGAAAAGCAGAAAAGTGGAAATAAAGCAGTGATGCTGAGACAGGGGAAGAAAAATTTTTGTTCATTCTTTGCACCAAGACTTATGCTAACCCTGAGCATTTATTTGCCAGCCAGGTGGGGTTAGCAGTGTGAAAGCAAAAAAATGAGGAGGTCCTTTCATCCATGGTGGACAGCAAACCCCCAGAAGAGGGGGTGAGCCAGGAGGTTACACTCATGGAGGTATTCCTTGGAAAAAAGAGGTTTTTAGAGTCACGGTCAGTGAGAGAGAAGAATGAACATTATGGAAGGTGAAGTGAGTGAGACATCAGGTATTGAGGAGGTGGGAATGGAGGAGATACACTCACACATGGACTGCAGATATGAGGAGCGAAACTTTGATTGATCCAAAACACCAAAAGGAAACAGATTAAAAGAATCACAGAGAATGTGGGCACAGTTAAAAAAAACCCAAAACAAACCAATGTTAAAAGGTTTGAGGCCATTTTGACCTAAATGGAAAAAATTAGTGAGAAGTCTGAAGACAAACATGAACCATCCAAATTCTTCTCTCTGCTTTTGGATTGTACAATACATATGGGTTCCTACAGTGTGTGGGTATTGGTTTTATCTGGAATTTATGAGTTTTTCGACTTACTGTCAGAGCACAACTTCCCTGTGCTTTTTATATATATATTTTTTTTTATTTTTTACTTTTTCCCAGAGCTGAATGGGTGCATGAAGGGCACATAAAGGTTTATTGAGTAAAAGCCCTAAATGCTTGCAAACTTTTACTATTCTTTCAGGGCCTATAAATATTTTTCTCAATCCTTCTCTTCAAGGCAATAAAAAATTAATTTAGAGGTTAGCTGTGGGACAGTTGACATGAGTCTGGCTCTAATGTCATTTTGAGGTTAAGGAAAGTAGAACTGAAACAGTCCAGAGTGCCAAAATATTGAAATAGATAATGGCATGCTCCTGTCTATAGCCCATACCTATCTGTGGCATCACAAGGTGCATGGATGGTGAACAGACCAAGCACCTGTGCATCAGAGAGGTGCTGCCTCTCTCGGGCACTGCTGAAGTTTGCATTTGCAGCAGAGTAGTTTTCCTTTCAAAGGCCGTGGTTTGTACCCCAAAATGTGGCCAGACTCAGAACAAACAACATAGATGCACGTCTCAGCAGTGTATGGTGCTGGGCATCAGGGACACAGCTGGGGAGTCAGAGGCTCGACACACAGCTTTGGAGGCAGGGAGGTTTTTTCCAAATGCAAAATTACACCCAAAAAACAAAGAGCTTTAATTAAAAATAAAACAAGCAAACAAACAAATCCAGCAAACACACAGGAAGAAAAAAAAAATCTGTACTTATTTCACTGGCCAAATATATCTTTGCTGCTCCAAAAATGGAGAGTGTAAGGAGGTACCTTTACTTCAAGACTATCTCATCCAGATTGCTCACAATAACTTGACTCCCACATTTCCACCTCTGACCTCTGGATACCTCTGCAGTTTGCTGTGAGCCTCCAGCTAGGGGTTTGCTTAGCAAAGTGCATCCTCAGGACAAGAGGAGATGTTAAGAAAGCAAGTGAGAAAAGCCAGTGTGTGGCCCAGAGGTTCAGATCTGTTGCACAAGGCCCTTCTATTCCATGTGAGGGATTATGTGACAGATATCGATGTGGCACCTCGTAACCACTCCACATGGAGCTGTGCTAATTCCCTGTCAGGAGAGAGCCAAGGAATTAATGCAAGTTGACTTTCGACTATGTAAAAGATGTTCCTGGTGAAACAGCAGACGTCTTTTTCTTCCTTCATTTTCCCCTTCCTTCTGGGTCTCTCCCTTTTTGGTTTGCCACCCTAACCTGGGAGAATCATGGAATGATAGAACAATTTGGGTTGGAAGAGACCTTAAAGATCAACTCTGCCGTAGACAGGGACACCTTCCACTAAACCAGGTTACTCAAAGCCACATCCAGCTGGCCTTGGACACTTCCAGGGATGGGCCAGCCATGATTTTCCTGGGCAACCTGTTCTAATACCTCACTGTCCTCACAGGGGTTGTCCCTTCTGGCTGGTGGGTGATCAGCAATATCAGAGATCTGGCAGGTGTCACAGTGCCTGCCACCACCCACAGGGCCAGGAGGCTCCCTCAGGTGCCTCCGAGGGTTTTGGCTGCATTTGGATGGGGATCCACTGGCTGGGAGTGAGCTCAGTTTTCCCTGCTGTGTAAGTCAGCAAGTCCAACGCCCACGCAGGAAGCTGAGCTCCTCAGCAGAGCAGCCCTGTGAAACTCAGCAGTTTTGGTTTGTGAGGGGACCTATGAAAATATTTTTGGTGTCAGTTTTCCTGGATGATCCCAGCTTGTGAAAATTGAAGGCAAGCACCAACTTTCCTGTTCCGGAGCAGTTGTTGCTTCAAAAAAAATACCCTGAAACCAGGATAATGTCATGGGAACGCTCCTAAGGCCCCTCAGCTTAGAGGTGGTAGGAGGCTTGCAATAACACACTCACTCCTTTAAAAGATTGTTTTGGAGGTAAAACCACTTCCCATGTAGATGTCTACACTGAGGCAAAAAGAGGAGAAGAATGTCTACTTCACAGGGGGTTTTTTATATAAGGAAGCCCATTTTTAGTGAGAAAACTTCGGCTATCTATGAGTACCAGGCATTCCTTTAGGAAAGCTGATGTAAACATACATAGCCGTTAAAGATTAAATGAGATCCCACCTGTGTGTGTTGTGCGTTTATCTAATGAGATCACATAGGTTCTCCTCTCAGCACCTCCTTCTCTATGAATTCAGGCACCTTCTCTGCTCCAGCTAGGCCCCCAGACTAATATTGCCTTGACACAATTGTTCATTCAACACGACTGCTAATTTGTCAGTGGAGCTATCCCAGGGTCTTGCTCCAAGAGATATGAAAACAATAACCTTGTGACCAAGAGACAGGCCTAATGTTTTCACTGCTAAACTGTTGAAAGGGTGTTTTATGTGAAGGAGAGGGGAATGAGTCATCAGGCAAGGGGGTACAGGGTTAGTACTTCTGAAAAGGAAGAAAAGGAGCATAAAAACACACAAGTTATCCTTCCCTAATACAAATCAGAGAATTGATAGGCGAGAATAAAAGCAAGTATATATGAAGTGAGCCAGAGGAATGCATCAATCTGCAAATCAAACGAATTCTTGACATGGTTATTAAAAGTTTGTGTATTCACAAACACACGTGCGCATGCTTTGTCTTGCACACACATATGCACCACTAAAGCACTGGTGTGCAGCTCCCAAATAATTACCTTCTAATAACAAAAATGTGCCCCATTCCAGTAATGACAACTGCAGCACAATGAAAACCAACTGCCAGTAAAAAACAAAAATCATATTTCAAAGAAACACTGTAGATTAGCCCGTGGCTTTCACTAAACTGTGTCTCTCTGATTCCTGCTGGGTGTCACAATGGGCTGGCTTAACGCAGCCTGGCCTCTGAACTCAGCCTTACAAGCCTTGGATCCTTGAGACAGGACCCTCCCTGTCTATCTGATTTTCAAAGCTACACATATTCTGCACAATATTCTCTTCCCTCTCTGCCCCATTTGTCTGTGGCACATCTGTATGCCCCATCTCCCTGTTTTTTATAAAAGTCCTCAGAGTCTTTTGTGCATGTATTCCTTTCAACATCTGCAAAAGAAATCATTTCTCTTAGAAACAGTGTAAGGGTCGGGGAATATACACAATAGCTGGAAATACTGTTTAAGGCCCAGAGGGGAGAACTTTTTTTCTCCCATGAAAATGTGCTTTTGCAATGCAAGACAGTATTCAAACTCAACCCCCTTCTCTCCTACCCATCCCCCCCAAGAAAAAAAATCACAAGGTGGAACAGGCTCATCTAAAGCAAAATATACTTGAGAGAACAGATGTGGCAAAACAAAACCCATAGTTTTCCATGAAGAGCTGCCAAAAATAACATTGGCTCGGCAGACATGTGATCTTCAGAGGAGTTTGCTACTTGAATGAGTCAGAATGGTGATTCCATTTTTACCTCCTCAGTGAACAGGAAACACATTCTCCTTGAGCACCAAATTCTCCTGCAGTGGCCCACTTACACTGGATTATATCAGTCAGCTTTGCAGGTGCTGAGACAAAGTGGAAAGAGTGTAATGGTTTCCTCTAGTTCGAGAAGCTGAGCTTAATTGAGGCAAAGTCCAAAAGGTCATCTAGAAGTGTATGTAAAAACAGATACCTGTGTATACATATCTGAGATGAGGAGCTATAAGAGGAAGGGGGAAGCAATTTAAAATATCTATTTCCATAAAGAAAGATCTGCCCAGACAGTGCACTTTATTTTAGGTTACAAAGTTTGAAAACTTTAAGAAAACAAGTCTATGAGGTGGCTGATGTCACCAATCCAGCATCTGTCCTCGGGCTCATTATTCTTGAATGAAAACTCTTTGGTTTAATTTTTTACATAGATATGGAGAGCCAATGGCCTCAAAAAGCTTCAGGTTTGGGTATCCAACTCTCAGAGGTAGGGACTCTCAGAATCAGCATCTGTGTCCCAGTTGCTCAAGTGTTATTGTGAGGAAGCAAACTGAATTTTGATTTCCATGTCTCAGGAGGAGTTTGCAGAACTTCTTTTTGAGTATGCCATCAATTCCCCAGTAAAATAGAAAATGTTGAGCTGGAGTTGATAAGAAGGACAAATAGAAGTCTTTGCAGTTTCTTTTTCCTTAAGAACTGCATTCAAATGAAAGAAAAAAAAATGGAAGGTTCCATGAAAAACTGCTCCTCTCTCAAATGCCTTCCATATCTCTAGGAAGAATCATTTTAATTTTGCAATAAATGAACGTATGATAATCCAGTTCCTTGAGGGAAGCACAATGATTTTATTTGCCTTTGTACAAAAATCACAATGATCCTTATTGTATCTTCCCATTCACGCTTTTTCAGGTTTCCTGCGAAATATTTGGGAGATAGTTTCTGTATCCTTGACAAATGTTGCCCATATTGTCCAGTACAATACCAAAAGAGTAGAGAAAGTCCAGTTGTAGAGCTGGTTGTAGGCCTGGTGGACATTCCACCAAGAACAAAGATAAAGCAGGAGTTGGGAAATATTGGTCAGTTGGGTCCTGGGAAATCTACCTTTCATTAAAAGAATAAATTAATTAGAATTGAAATATCTTGAAAGCAAGTACTGAAAATAGCAAAATCATAGACCAACTCCAGACAAATGCAGTCTCTCATCAGACATCTGAAGTCATGTTGTTTCTGTTGGATGTTTCAACAACTTGAGTTGAAGTCCATTGCCAAGACTTTCAAAAACAACTGATGGGAAAAGGAGTTCAGAGGCTTGAGCAGAGCCTGATTTTCACTGAGTTTGGGGATTTAGCAGTTTCTAAAAATCAAGCCAAGAGCTTTCCAAATTGAGAAAACACATCTGACAATTAATGGCTGGAAAATGTGGTCAGCACAGTGCTGTAGGTGCTCACGTCTTCAGAAAATCAGTCCAAGGTTCCCTCAAGTTAGAAACCTGACGTTTCAAGAATGAGAAGTCTGTTTGGAAAATGTTAGCCTCAAACTCTGTTTTAGTTTTTCTAGGTATTCACATGGGAAGAAAAATATTGTCTAATGCCTAAATATGATTATTATGTAGTGTCTCATTGAGCTGAGAAAGTGCAATAACATGTGGGAAATAATAGTGCCACACTAGAGGTGAGGCACAGTTCATTGGTGAAAAGGCAGTGACAAACCTGTCTGCCACTGGCTTTCTAATTCAAAGGAGCCTCTTGGTTCAAGAAATTGTAGCTGTCCTGTGACACTGTCACTTTGCATCTCCTTATTGCAAGATTTCTGGGTTTGTGTTACTCTTTAGTTATTTAAATACAAATCTGATCTTTCCATACTCAGAGGAGATAAAGAGATCCAAAAGCACCAAGGATTTCCAAACTGGTTAGTCCTTCTTGTCCAGAGAATTCTGTGGGACTTGTTTTCTTCTTATTTTCCAGGGTTTTTCGATTTAAGAACTGACTTCAGTTAAAAAAATAAAAAACAGAAAGGCCATTTGTGTTCATGTCTAAGTGATAGGTGCCTTCACTGTAAGATTTCATATCTAAACAACCTTAATGAAACTTCCCTTCATTTTGATAAAGCACTTGGCAATGAAGTCTGTGCTTGCTGACCAACTCATTTGTCAGAAAACACCAATTCTTTCATACTTTCCATGGTCTTGTTTATAAGTTTTGGTGCACCTCTCCCTTTCCATCCAGCATTGCTCAGACTGTTTCACTGCGTCTAAGCAAAGCAATTCTGGACATTTTGATAGACCTTAATTTCCAAGAAGACAGAAGAAGGGGCCAAGATCAAAGACCAATCTGCTCTGGGGAAAATATACCACTTTTTGGGCTTCTTTCTTGGAAAATTTGTGGCGCAGCACCTTCCTCTTCATCAGGATCAGTGGGAGCTGCTTACAGGAGAAAACATAATCAGAACACCTGTATATACACAACTTGATAACAGAATCATTCATCATCTCTCCAGTTTCCTCCTCTTTGGTTTAAATTTAAAACAGACCAGAAAGTTGCTCTGTCACCTAGTTTTTCAAACACAAAGGGTGTTGTAATTAATTCCTGTGCATTACAAGACCGCGGAGATATTTTTGTACAACATCAAAATTATTACGTAATGTTCTGACACATAATGACTGATTATTTACTGCTGCCTAAGTACATCACTGTGCACTTGGGTGGCATCAGCTGATTGTTGATATACTCAATCTCTTCATTACTTTTTTAAATTATTTTTTTTAAGGTGGATCATTTTTGTTTATGACAAGGCTTTGGTTCTCCTCTCAATTTTAGAGGCAACGTAGCTTTTATAGTTCAACTTTTCTTTGTTCTTCCCTTTAAAAGAGAAATCTACTAAAAAATCATTTTTTTATTAAATTTTATAGCCCCAAATGTTGGAAACTGCAAGGCCATATTTTGCCACAAAAAAAATGAATCAAAAGAGAACTGAGATATGAGCCAGAAGAAGACTCCCAAAGGGCTTCTATCGTGACAGAGCCTTAGTAAGACCTATTTTCCCAGCTCTGGTGCAAGACTCTGCCTCCAGTCAAAGGCTTGACTGAGTTTTATTAAATAATAATTGTCGGTCTCTGCAGATCTATGAAAGCTCTGATATCCCTGCCCTATATTACATCCACAGAAAACCCTATTAGTACTTTTTTCAGAAAGTTTCACCATGAGGTCAGTATGTCTGAAGACATCTATATCACGTACCCAGATATACTGTTTTGGCATTCTCAGTGTGTTGAAGGACGGTGTTTCTACCCTCTTCTCCTGACTGCACACTCAGTTGCAGCCCACACGGCAGCTGGATGGTAGATGAAGCTCTGGGAAGCCAGAAGGAGCTGCATTCCTGGAAAATGATGAAACCAAGGATTCATTTCTCATTCCCATCGCTCTCATTAGCAGATAGCAGCCACTTTTATCGCTCCGAATATATTACTCAGGAGGCTCTTACCACATCAGGGTTGGATGCTGTACAAACACTCTATGTGTGCGTTGCTCCCATGCAAAGGACAAGAAAATCATTACAGCCTTGCCACAAGCACCTCCCCTTTCCTAAGGCACCCTTTCCACTCCCTCTGTGTGTCTCCTGTTAATCATGCCATAGATCTCAGGGACTGGTGGAAATTCAGTAAACACAGGTCTGATGCATGGTGATAAGAGAGACTCACAAACCAAAACAAGCGCAGAGGAGAAAAGCTCTCTGCCTCTCAAACCCCCCTCAGCAGCACTCAAAGGAAGTCTCACACACTTGATGACAAAATTGCGTTTCAAGCCCCAACAAGCAATTTTTGTGCCCCACTGTGAAGCGAAAAGACCCCAGCACCTTTTGCCCCATAAATTCAGTCAGTATGAGTCAGAAAATCAAGAGATGTATTATTGCTAATAAAAACAAGAACAACATGAAATATTTTATTCTTTTCTTTCAAAGCTTTGAGGCCAAAGTGACATTAGGAACTCAATGATAGGGCTGGAAAATTGAGGGGGAGGATTTTATTTTTACAGGAAAGATGAAGCTCTTTTGTAGTTAATTAACTGTATCTCTGGGAGTCAGGGTTAAGCCCAATCTGCAGGTAAATGCAAGATATCCTCAAGCTGAGGGGGCTGTGATATGGAGGTTTTCATGCAAAGAAAACCCCCTTTCTGCTCAGCAAATTTACCTTTTTTAACCCCAGAATGTCTGATTTGCAAAACGTGCCCTGATAAAAACCAGCCACTTATTGCAGCTGCCCTTTTATATCCCTTCTCCAGGAGGAGACAGACCCAGACATGTTCTAGGAGGAGCAGGCTGTTGTCTGTCTCTGACACCTCCCTGAAAGGTGGTGCTCCGAGAAGTACCTGCGCCGCAGGGCATGGCTGCTTTCCCCAATTCAGGCAGCACGTTCTAGGAACACCGCACCCACCCACGGGCTCAGCCTCTTCCAGCACCCACTGGTGCCACCCAGGTGATTGCCAGCCCAGAGAGAGGCTGTGCCTGATCCACCGCTCAGGCTCCCTGCGTGGTCTACGTGGTAGGGTGATGCCTGTCCAATGGCTTATCCGTGCTGGCAAAGGAGTTCCTTGTGTGATTTGTCAGTGTCTCACTTTCAAAAACATGTATTTACCTGTATTTCCAGAGGGGAAGGACAATAGTGTAGGAGCTGAGGAAGCCAAGGTTTGGTTTGTCATTCTAAGAAAGTCTTCTTGGGGGACCCTGAAATGACACAGTATCTCTGCACCCCAATTTCCTACCTCTGAAATGAGAATTGGAGCTGCCTTGACTGAGAGCTGTGTTGGAAGGACACTGAGGAACAGTTATGAAGTGTTTGAATACCACAGCTGGGAAGGAAAGGGAGCACAGAGACACATTTGATGATAGATTAACACTCCCTTTGCAGTTGTAAGTACGAGCCATCCTTTGTGCCATTCTTCATCTACTGACCCCAAGATTAAAAATTCAGTGGGTGCACCAAAGGAACCTGATTCTTTCCTAAAATGACTGAGCTGGCATGTAAATCCCTTAATGGTCTGGCTCAGGGTAGTATTGTGTCCCCTGATGGACAGGGCAAAAAAGCAAGTGGAACAAGTTTGGGTAACACCAAGGTATGACATGAGTGATAGTGGCGTGTGTGGTGGTGTCATCAAACACAATTCTGCTTCCAGAAGCTCCACCTGGGTTAGTTGTACTATGGGAGGCAAACAGAAGAAATTCATTAAAGGCACCTATACCCAGGAGATGCAACTTCTGCATCTCCTGGGTTATAGACTGATCAGAGTGTGTGTCTTTTTTTCAGAGATATGTTGAAAAGGTCTCAATTTCATTCCGCCAAGAAACAACAGTAAAAATAGTAATGAAATGTAACACTTGGCATTTTGCCAATCTAGATTTTAGAGGTTTGGGGAAGAATTTGAGTTCTCACAGGGAGGCCAGAAGGCAAAGATCAGCTTTAAGTGATAGAATCAGATGTTACACATATAAACCAGGATCCTTTGAAAAACAGAAACACCCCATTCTCTGAATGGCTTTGCCATGATGCGTCCTGACAGAGCCCAGAAGCATCCTCAGCACAAGGCAAGGCAGTGCTCAGCAGAAGCACACTTGAGCAGGAGGACAGAATCATTTTTCCTCGATTTTAGTGGGAGCTGCATCCACTTGCAGCCCGATAAATCTGTCCGAGTAACACAGCGCGTAGGGCCATGTGTGCCTCTCTCGTTCTCTCACACACACCTACACAAACACAGACACGGGCCAGTGACTCACTGCCTTCCCAGAAATCGGGGCTCCTTTGCTAGTTTAAACACGCTGAGATACTCTCGCAGCCCTGTGGATTAACCCCTGTCTCCTTTCCACACCATCACCTATCGCTCAGCAGCGCAGAACAGCCTGATTTGGGCCTGATGGGCACTCTTGGTGGTGATGCGTGGAGACAGACAGATTTTTTCATGAGCTCACTTGACCCTTCAGGGTAAGAAGTGGAAATACTTGTTGTGTAGTAAATTGAGCAAACATGACATGGATGGTAAAAGAGAGAGACAAGGGGAGAAGGCACAAATAACTGTGAGGGTTCAACATATTCACATGTAGAAGGAGGCTGGGATGGCTTCACCGAAGGGAAAGGGTCTGTCTTGAAGCAGCCAGAGCAGAGCTTATACCTGAAAAATCAACCCAGAGAGCTGAACAAAGACGGCTGATAGTCTAAAATAAACCAGCCTCCAATCCAGTTGGATTCCTAACATTCAATTGTCAAAAAAACCAGGATTTTGCTCCTCTGGATAGCACTTGAGAATGCTTTCATGATTTTATTTTTTTCAACTTCAAGGTTCAGAGGAGGAACCTGCTTTTGTTGTTGTTTTCCAGGTGAATAAAATTGCAAGATCCCCAAAACCCCATTTTTCTAGTCCAAGAGAAGCCTTAAAATATGTTTGCAATGCTTGCCAGGGTACAAAAAATGGCACAGGGCTGCTATTATTGCACAAAACCAAAAATATATCACTGGAATGAATGACAGATATTAGAACTTTCAAAATCCTTTGCAATGTAATATAATCAAACTCAATATCCTATTTTACAAATGTGATGTTAGGTTACGCTACTTCATTCTTCTCTGATCCTTGTAGTGGTATGTAAGGTAGAGGTCTCTGCTCATGAATTCACATTTCAAAGCATTGTGCAGAGCCCTTCAGTTTGCAGAACGGGGGTCTGGACACATTCTGGAAAAAACCTCTCTGTCCTCTCTGTCCTTCCCTGCCCTTAGGCCTGCAGAACATGTAGAACTTAGTCCTGATACATTAAGTCTCTGAACTGGGTGTTATTTCATCTCAGTGCCTCACCAAGGGGCAGTAGGTTGGACTGATTTGAAGCTGCTGTATTCAAATCTCCCATTACCACACATTTGCTCCATCCTGAGCTGGTCCTATTTAACAGCTGGTTTGACACAAAGGCACAACGGTGCCATCTCGGTCTGTCAGGCTCTCACTGGTCTGTGGCACTTGAGACATCAAGACATGAGCAGCCCAAAGTTTTATTATTAACTCTGTTGCTTTGACAGGGCAGAGAAGCTGCTGCCTTGGAAATGTCTGAGTGAAAACTGGTTCCAGAGTTTAACATTTCTGTGACCATCTTGCTTCAACACAGAGGGGAGCCCTGCAGTTTTCCAGGGTTTAAGGGTGAGGATGGGAAAGCTCCATTTCAGTGCTGAGCTTTCCTTCTCTGCGCTCCATTCGTGCTGGCATTTTACACTAAGCAGGAAACCTTCTCTCTCCTCTGGAGCACTGGGTGTTTCTCCCTCTGGGAGATGCATTCAGCAGATAGAGGCTGCAATCCCAGTTGTGCAACAAGGCAGAGCTTGGCCCGACAAGCAGGGAGCAGGCTGGCTGCTACAGACGGCTCCATCAAAGCATTTCTGTCCTCACCTGAAACTTCCCTCCATCACTATCCCTGCAGCCACAATGCATCCCTGCCCTATCGCTCCAGCAGCTTCAGCTGAGGCTGTCAATTAATTTCAGCCATGATTGTCGCAAGATAATCCATTCCAACCTGGAACCTTAACTCTATTTTAAAGGAAATTGTTTGTTTAGACATGTAGGCATAACTTCTATTACAGCTCTTGCCACTCTGGTTTATGACAGCTTCCCTGAAGAAAGAGATTTTGTTAGGAAAGGCACTTTTGGGGAGTTTCTGATGGTACACTTGCATTTACCTTGGGCTGTTGTGGTATGAAAACACCACTGAATTATTACACTTCTAACCACCCTGGCTGTATTATCAATAGACTGTAGAAAAAATCTGGCCCAAAGGGAAAGTACCAGGCTTGTCAAGGTTTAAACATATTTGTGAACCCAAGTCTGAAAAAAGAAGTGAAATTAGTGATTTAATCCACCAGCATCACATCAGTCAGACAGATGAAACGCCTGCAAAGAGCAGCACAAAGTAATCTGGCTATTTCATTCCCACTGAACGCCAATTTCCAACAGCCAGAGACAAAAGACATGAAAAAATACCCTAATGTAAACTGGCACAGGGGCCAGAGCACAAGCAGTTAATGTTAATTATGTATTACCCAAGCACTATAGATAGCACCAAACAGGAAGGGGGAAAACTCATAAAGCTATTAATAATGAACATAAAATTTGTAAATGCACTATGAGGAATAATTTGCATAGCAATATAAACATGATCTCTAATGCTGAAGAGCTGGAAACAGCACTCTGGTTTAAAAAAAAATCATTATTTTATATGTTTAAAGCTATAGTTCTATTTATTTATTTATGAGCATGTACTATGGTCTCTAATTCTCAGATTCCTGACTGTGTGGAACACAACCACTTGGCTGCTGCAGCCATTCCTGTTTGCTGGACACACACAATAACAAATCTGGGGCATTTGCTTTGCAATGGTCTCCGAGGGACAGTGGTTACTGGGGATACCTGTGTGTGTTTGAAGACAAAAGTCAAGAATGTCAGTTAATTTACTCTATCCCTGTGTTTTAATTTGCCTTATGAGAAGTCATTGCATTGGGTTTTGTCTTATCAAAGCAGCCAGATCTCTGTCAGAGTCAGCCCTCAGCTTCTCTACCGAAATAAGGAAATAGTAGCAGTGACTTCACCTACCCCATCCTTGAAGAGCTCACATGTTTGTCTCCTATGGAATGTCATCCTGAAGCTTGCTGGAATTACTCAAATATTCAACATTTTGGTGGGAATAAAAATTCATTCACTGTATGTGTAGTGTTTCAGGGGCCCCAGGATGTTGGCAATGTCCTGACCTGGCTGGGATGGAGGTCTGGACCACGAGCAAGGCACTGGTTCCCTCATTACCCTCATGATTAACCTCAAGCTGTTACATTTTATCATGGGAAAAAGGTGCCAATTTGCCTTTATTTTAACCAGAACTGTTCCAAATAGAATTAATTTAAACATGTGGAAACAAATGCCATTTGTTGTATAATCCCCAGGGTTCACCAGGCTGCTCTGGATCTGCTTAGGCTAACTCAAGGGACTGCAGGAGCAGTGCAAACCTAGGAGTTGATCAGACCTAAACCACAGGGTTAATTCATGTCTAAAGATTTCAGTGGAGAATCCTCAAGATGTGACAGAGATTTCCCTGTAACACAGAAGGACAAAGCTGGGAATGGGTCAGCATCTAAGGCTGGGATGGGATCATCTCTCTCCTTGTGTGAAACTGGTACAGAGCAGCCTTGCTCTGCTCCTGCCCCTCATCAGGGAGTACAGCTCTGCCCACTCCCCTTGGCTGGGGAAGTTTTCCGAGGGCAGTGCTAAGTTCTTCACAGCTGGAGGCTGCTTTTGCATATATTACAGACCCCTCTTGGTGGGTTGTGATTTGATTTTCCACAGAGGCCTCCTGGGAATGTGTCTCAGGAACAGGGTGTGGGGGAGGATGGGGAAGGATGTGGTCGCATGCTTGATCAGAAAAGCAATAATGAAAAGTGGATGGAGAAGGGGAGAGAGCAGTGGGAGTTTTCTCATCAATCCTGGGTCCTGTTGGGCCAGCAGCCCCTCTGGTATGTTTAGGGATGCTGTGTGCCTTAACAGCCTCCATTTACTAATGCAGTAATGACCTGCTGGAGGAGGATTTGGCTGCTGTGCTAATTGCATTCCTCTGCTGCACAATAACTTAACACGTTATTAAGATTCCACAGAAGAGGGTCAGGGAATTCATCTCTTTCCAGTGATCTCCTGACCCCAGCACCATCTCACACATGCACACACACACACACACTCTCCTCTTTTCCCCAAATCCAAATGGATGCTTTCAAAAGCTGGAAAGGGAATACTCCAGCATTTGTAATGCTGGTATAGTCACTTTTTTCCCCTTCATATTCAACATTTTATGCCCAATTATGAGTAGCTGCAATCTGCAGCTCTTCTGCTTTACACTGTTCTTGCAGAGCAAAAAAGCTCAGAGATGGACTCCATGGAGTAAGATGTCACAGCCTCAGGAGTGTTGAAGACCTCCCTTACCACAGCTCAGGTTTTCACAAGCCCACCCAGCTCTGGCAGACGGACAAAGCACCATAGAGAGATGTTTTTTTCCTTGAGAGTTTTGGTTTGGTTTATGGGTGGCTAATTCACAATCTGACCCAATATTGTTCTTCCACTGGATAAAAGGCTGAGGCACTGTCCTAACTCACCGGTGAGGCAGAGACCAGCCCTTCTCCTCCCAGTGCCTGCCCTCAGCCCTGCCCACTCCAGCCTTGTATCCTCTGCCCGTTCCAGACTGTACATCCTCAGCCTGCTCATACACCTGCAGCAGCTTCCCTAGTAATATATCTCAGCATCCCGTAGTTTCTTTCTTCAGAGATCTTCTTGAGAGCCTCCCCTGTACTACCCCATGTTCAGGATGTAATGATGGTATCAGGTTGTGCTAGATCTAGTTCTTATCCTGCCACTTTTAGGCCATTGGATTTAAAGGGGGAAGAGATTTTTTATTTTGTTTAACCCTTGACAGAATAACACATGCACTCAGTTCACTAAATAAATTAATAGCAGTAATCTTCACAAAAAATAATTATAAATGAAGGTGTGTGCAAGGTTAAAACTCACTGGATAGAAGCTTTCCTCTGGCTCTGTCTGGTTTGTACCATAATTTGGTTTATAATACAGTCTCTCCTGCTTTTTCTTTGTTTATATGTATTCTCACCTATCCATGTAAAAGAGCAAATAAAAGGCAGCAGGTTTGGATTATTTCTACTGCTGACATACCACAAAGCTTCAGCAATCATCCCTCGCCTGGAATGAATCAGAGAATCACAGAATTGTTTGGGTTGGAAGGGACCCTAAAGATCATTTGTTCCACACCTTCCACTACCCCAGGTTTCTCCAAGCCCCATCCAACCTCACCTTGGACACTTCCAGGGATGGGGCACCCACAGCTTCTCTGGGTAACATAAGCCAAGGCCTCATCACCCTCAAAGAGAAGAATTTCTTCCTAATATATGATCTAAAACTACTCCCTTTCAGTTTAAAGCCATTCCCCCTTTTCCTGTCACTACATGTCCTTGTAAAAAGTTTTTCTCCGTCTTTCTTGTAGGCTCCGTTCAGTATAGGAAGGCTGAAATCAGGTCAGGTAGCTCAGAATCAAGGACAGTGAGCTGACCTGAAAGCCAGGAGCACTCACATGGCCATCCTCCAAAGTCCTTCCCCTCGCAGCCATCTGCAGGGAGGTTGGGAGCCTGGACCTGTGCAGGTGAACTGGTCCCAGCTCATCCCAGCTCACTGTCACCCTCCCCTCCCAGCAGAGACAGTGCCTGAGTCATCCCATGGGCTGGATCCAGCTTGGTGCACAGCAACTCCCAGGAAAGGCAACTTCTGCAGAACAAAAGAGGCTGTGGGGTCATCAAAGTGAAGTTAAACTTTTTTTTAATTAAAAATTCTCCACGAGTGTTGGGGTTGTATTTGTTCTCTGCTGCAAGGAATGGGCTGGTTTGAATGCTGCCAGTCCTCTGCTCTACCATGATCATGGGATCATAAATTTGTTTAGGTTGGAAAAGCCCTCTAAGGTCATTGAGCCCAACCATTAACCCAGCACTGCCAAGGCCACCACTAACCCATGTCCCCAAGGGCCACACCCACACATCTTTTAAATCCCTCCAGGGATGCTGACTCCACCACTGCCCTGGGCAGCCTGTGCCAGGGCTGGGCAATCCTTTCAGTGAAGAAATTTTTCCTGATGCTAAACCTAAACCTCCCCTAGTGCAACTTAATGTTGTTTCCTCCTGTTCTGTCGCTTGATACTTGGGAGAAAGGGCTGAGCCCCACCTGGTCATAGCTGCTTTCAGGAGGGTTTGTAGAGGAATGAGGCTCCCCCTGAGCCTCCTTTTCTCCAGCTGAGCTCCCTCATCTCCCTCAGCCTCTCCTCACCAGACTCATGCTCCAGACCCTTCACCCAAATCATTCCCTTCCCTGGGCAGGTGCCCTTCATGCTCAGGTGCAGAACAAGTTGGTTTTGGATTTTCCCCAAATAAGCTCATTAATGTATTAGTCACAAACATACTTCAAGGACACTTGATCTCAGTGTCTCCACTTTCCTCTCTGATCATCTTCCAGCTTCTGCTTCAGCAACAGAAAACTACAAAGAAAAGAAATGGCAGACTCAACAAAACAAGGAAAAGCCAAAGATTAGGGCCATGGTTGGCTCAGCAAAGCCCAGCCTTTGTGCCGTGATCCCTCTAACTGTTTCCAGGTTACTCCCATGATATAAATCCAGGTAGTAAAACAAGGAAGGACCTCGTCTCTTCCTTTGGATAACTTTTTACGTCTCTCCTTGTGCTGAGTTTTAAAAAGTTGTGTTTAAAAGTAAAGCACAGTCATCTTAAATGATTAGCGTTTTATTGAATGATAATTAATACAACTGGGAGAAGCCTGACAAGCAGATCTGGTAAACAGCAAAGGAGGCCATGCAGAAAGAAAGGGAAAAAAAGAGCAGCAGACAATATAGGGGAAAACAGAGTGACTTCTGAGCTGAAATTTTTTAACAAAGAGCTTTTCTTCCCAGCTCTGCCATTCCCCAATTGCATTAAAGTGGCTGGCAAGATGAATAATATTTTTAGATTAAATATACTGGCAGAACAACAGGAACTGCAGCCCCTTTACTGTTCTGCTGGAAATTTCTGCTGCTGTTTCTGGTAAATATGGCTGGTGGCAGGACCTGGCTTGTAGCTTTAACCACATGTGGGAAGTTCATGGGGCAAAGATGCCAAGTCTAAAATTAACCCCCCTTAAAAAAAAAAAAAAAAAAAATGTAAAAAAAAGTGCCTGGAGCAGGGTGAGAGTGTTTAGGTTGTTATTTTTAGTTTTTCATTCTATTAAGACATGTAAAGATTTAGATTAATTAAGGATAAAAAAAAAATAAATCTCAACATTTGCTGGAGTGAAATGAATAAAACATTTCCATGGAATATTTTGGTTTTAAATCCTTAGACAAGAACCAAGTAAAAGACAGAGCGCACTAAGGGTGAGGACTCTTTGAAGCTCCCAGTATTGCTCTGGAGAATGAATTAAAGGTGTTGCCAGGTTTTGCCATGAGCAGGACATTTCTCAGGGCTCCATTGCTGGGACCCCATGAAACCCCACAAAAAACCTGAGTGTGATGTCCTTGGGCTTGTGGAGAAGAATTCAAGAACATAACAGGAAAGGATCAAAATCTCTAAAGCAAGTCAGAAGCACAGCACCAAAACGTTGGTGTTTCCTCATATTTATGTGTTTAGTCTTGTTTCTTTCAGAACTTGTGGAATATGTGTCCTGATTTCAGGGGCAATTTAACCCCTGAATTTTGAATTTATGAATATGGTATCAGAACTGGTGGTGCACATGCCAGTAAACATTTATTAGTAACTTTATTAATATCATCACTATCAGCAAGGCTAGTCTCAAAATAACCACTGCAACATCTTTCACTCCGTGCAAAATATGGGGGTTCATCCCTTCTTTGGAAACTGTGCTTTTATCTAGACTTCATGCTTGGCTCAGTTTTCCACTCCTTGCTTTGGGAGACAGGCTCTTGTCTCAGTTCCTGAATGTTTTGTTGTTTTTCTATTCTGTCCTTTGAAACAAAAGTCTTATGGGAACTGCTGTTGTAAAGTAGAGGTCTGTACTAATAAGGGATAGAATGGAGCTACTAAAGTACATTGTATTCCAAAGAAATACTAACATGGAACTACTGTGAAACCAGTATTTATCAGTTCCTTCATGAATTCCCACCTTTACAAATGATCTAAAATAGACATTTAATTATGCCTCTCTGCATATATTCTATCACTTTCTTTGTGTCAAATTCCTCCATGTTACTCACTCTGTGGTTTTAAAGCTTCAGTCAAAATACCGATGTCAATTTGCAATTTAATTTTTTTTTAATTAATAAAACCCTGTTAAATCTTTTTTTCTGGCAGCAGACATGGGCACTGCTGTACAAAATGCTACGTATAAATCTCATAGGAAACAGTCCCTGCTCAAAAAAAATATTCCTATGAACCATATTAATAACAAAAGGACATCAATATTTTTGTCAGCTTCCAGAGATGTCAGTTTAAGCACAAATATTTCCCAAAAGCTGCGAAAAAAACTAACGCAGCTCAGAGTCTGAGTGCAGATCTCTGAAATCCTCGCTCACACCTCAGCCCCTCTTGGTACCACAGTTGGGTGAGGAAGGATGGAATAAAATCCAAAAAAATCCATCTGATCTCAGACAGACAATATGGGAATCACATGTAGAGTGTGTGGTGATTGAGCAGATTCTGGCAATAGAAACATGAGAGAAATAATCACTTTCCTGGGTTGGGGGCTCCTGTTGTCATTCAATAATAAAAATCATCTCGGTGGAGAATTCCTGGCATAAGGCAATGGTGATCAATAACGAGTTCCCAGTTGTTGCTGGAAAAGGTTTCTGAGCTATTGCAGATAGGACAAAAGTGTTCTCAGTGCCATTACTGAAAGAGAAGTTTTAGATGTGAAAGCTAAAATGAAACCAAGCAAGCTTTCAATTAACTTCTCAAAGTGCTCCCAGCTCCCAGGTCAGGGCAGATGAAAAGATAAATATTGAATAAAGAGGGTTGATTTGTATTTGAAACATCTTAATGAACACAAAAAGTTATACGATATATCCAAGGAGTGCTTTTGCCTCATGTCAACTGCTCCTTTCTCCAAGCCAATGATGAGATCATGGCCCCTCACAGGTGATCAGTTCTTAAGAGTGATATTGGACAATTTACTTCATGCCCAACATCAAGCTGGGGTTCCCCCCGAACTCTGGAAAATCTGATTTTTCACTGATATGAGAGGAGAAATTTCTCATTAGAAAAAAAGCAGTTTTCTGAGAAAAGGGAAAATATATCCATTCCTAGATGTTTTCATGACTCTTGCTTCTGAGTATTGTGACATGGGCAAATCACACAGTTGCTGCTTGTCTATCATCAGTATTATCATCAGCTATGGTCCCATCTTGACTATGTAGGGAAAAAAACCTCAAACTTGATCACTGAGAAAGTTGCTGTTGCTAAACAGAAAGACAAAGAATTTTCAGAGCCTGAATAAGACATCTGCAGCTTCCCAAAGATTATTTACTTTCTCTCTTTATCCGGTAGTGCAGCAGACTCAAGAAGAATGCATTGGAGGGGTGGGGACATTAAGTGTGTATAAATAATATTTGAAGTTGTATTTCTAAGGCCAGAAAGGGATTATTCTAAGAACCCCAGTAAGTGCAGGCCCTGGGGGTTTTGCTTGAATAAAATCTTTTCCTTTGGGGGGAAAATAGATTAATACTCGTCTATGCTATGGATTAAATAAGCATGTTTAAAATGTCTCTAGGGTGCATTCTGATCTAGTGTTACAAACACTTATATATCACATAGTGGAATCATATCAACTCAAATAAGAGAATCACATTTTTGTGGGTCAAAAACCCATTGACATCAAGAGGGAAGCTTTCTACTGATTTCTATGAGGTTCAGCTAAAACTCCATAAATGGGAAGGCTATTTTATGGCTAGTTCTGCAAAATCAGTGAAGCACAGGAGAACTCTGGTTTGTGTCTCAGGCATCATTAGCAAATTCATGAGCTAAATTGTGACTATCACAAAGAGCATGGCTCCATTTCTACATCCTCCGCTGTTTGCAGGGTAGTCCCAAAAACTTTTAAGAACTGATTTGGGATTGAGATCTGCAGGACAGCAGAAATACCAAACCCTGTACTTCTCAGTATAACTTTTAAAACTTGCAGCCGTTGCTTATTCCCTCCTAATGACCAAACAGACAAACCCAATATTTTTTACTTACTGTTCTCAAAGCTTCAAAAGACATCCAGAGTACAAATAATTCATGGCACTAAGATGCCATGAGCTGAAACCTTGAAGCTGCAGGAGTTTTGCTACTGACTTCATTGGGCTAGAATTTCACCCAAAGAAATTACCACAACTTTCAATAAATGTTGTTGCGTAATGTTGAATTGTCTAAGACAGCTCTTACAAATGAATTAAGCAGAATTAAAGT
Source organism: Corvus kubaryi (assembly GCF_017639235.1). Classification (NCBI taxonomy): domain Eukaryota; kingdom Metazoa; phylum Chordata; class Aves; order Passeriformes; family Corvidae; genus Corvus; species Corvus kubaryi. Next base: position 9,812,398 of record NW_024580668.1, on the reverse strand, counting down.
TAGAGAAAGTAGAAACTGAAGTTGTGGAAGAGAATACAACAGTAACACTCTAACAGTTATAGTTTAGGGGCAACTCTCTAAGACCTGATTTTGACACGACAGTCTTGCATGAAGTGACGGTAGAGTTTTACTCAAACAAATAACATTTTCTTAATTTTCTTTCCCCAGCAAAGTGTCCCAAGCATGCTTACAACCAAGATGTGACACGTTGACCAGAAGAAGAGAAAGAATGACTCTACACTTTCCTCTCATGTCCAGCCCATTCCTTTTCTCTCTCAGTTTAACCATGTCATTTTGTAAGAGTTGAACATGAAATCTCACATTGCTTTCATATTGAGTCCCTTTCATGTGTATGTGCCAAATTATTCTCTGTGAGTGGGTGCATGGAGAGGAAGATCAGGAAATGTCAAGTTCTCTTCTTTTTACTTGTCGTCTTTTGCTGGTTTTATTTTCTTTTGGTTTAATGCTTTGCATGCGGGTCTTTCGTGTTTTGCTCCAATGAGTGAGAGTGAAAAAGAGAAAAAGGGAAGGACGTCAAGTTCACTTGTGAAATATCTCAAGATGAGCAACAGATAAAATCCTCAAGAAAAAAGCAAACACAAAACCCCCAACCAACAAAAAAAAAAAAAAAAAAAAAAAAGAAGAAAAGAAGATAACACAAACCATCTCAGAGCCTCATGTGCTGCTTAGACTCTATACCGGACCTGCAGTGTCTACTGCTGGATCCACTTTTCCATCTCACGAAAGAACAATTTTTTATTTACAGTGACCAAACCAAACTTGGGCTTTAAAGCTAAGCCAGCACTGTTGGGCTTTATCTAAACCTTCTCACCAGCTTTTCCAGCCCATGCCTTTGCAGCAACAGGCTTATTGTACTCGTTCCCTTTTCATCCACTCTCATCTAGATTTGGGTTGTGTGTTAGAGCTGCCTGCATGGGGAACAGAGGTTCTCCTTTTTTCTCTGCAGCAAGAGGCAGCTGTCGCAGATCCCCTGCTCTTTAATCTTCCTGTTTTATAGAGAAAGAACCAACTCTTATTTCTACATGTTTCTTGGTCCAGTGTGATGCTGTGGCCAAGAAGACTGCCCATGTAATCACAGCTGGATATGAGAAAACCTAAATAACAATGAATTGTGGCATGATGAGGAGTTCAAGTAAAGATCAAGTCCCTTTACTCTCTTTTCGAGGGCTGTACCAGCAAAAAGCAAAAGGCAATCTCGGGGAAATAGTGAGCAACAGTACCTGCATACGTTTTAAAGCAGCAGGGTTGTCTCCACTGGGCCACTCCAAGCAGCTCCATGTGAAATGAACAGTGATAACCCTCAGAAAAGAACAAGGACCTAAGTTCTGTCAGAGACTACATACAAGGAGAGTATCCCAAAGCATATCCCAAAGGATATCTCTCTCTTTCAGATCATGGTACAAGTCAGTATGCAGAATATAGGGGTTGACAACAATAATTGATCAGAAATTAGACAATCAGTTGACTCAAGTGGTTACATGATTAATTGCCAGGGTCCAAAAATGCCATTAAAAGCTGCAAATGATGTGAAAATTTGAAGTGAATTTTAAACAAGTATACATTTCCTGACTCAAAGGCACTTTAGCCCTATAGCCTGCAGCTTAGAGACATCTATCTGGCTTTCTTCCGTCAATCGATACCATTAAAGCCCTAAAAAAAATCCTTTCTCCATATAGTTATAAAATATCAATTACATACATTTTCATTAGCTGAATGCAGTGATCAGGGCTGATACATTGGTTGTTTGTTTCTCAGTGAGGCACTGCTGGCATTCTTCCAGCCCCAGCCTTATCCGGTGGGAGCATTCTCTAATCACAGTGATGGGGACCCGCCCACCTCTGCCTGTGCCCGGATCATTGGCTGTCAGTCACTGAGCACAAAGTTGGGGTGCCAGGCTCGGGTTCCTCCTGATCATCACCCCCACAGTGCATTAACCCCTGGAGTCTGCAGAGGATTTTCTGTGCAGGATTTAAAAGCTCCGAGCAGACACTAATGAGTTATGCTAAACTCACTGACACTCCTGTGGAAAGTACTTTAGCCTCTGTTTCACTGATGTAGACGTTTAGATAGAGGAAAGATAAGTCACTTGCCTGAGGCCATGCACTGATTGAGTATCAGAGACCAAATTAAACTGACATTTCTTGGCCCTCAGCTCCGTGTTGTGGAAGTTCTGTCTTCTGGAGAAACTGTTGAAAGAGAAACTAAAACACATCATCCCTACATTAAATATGCCAACTGCTCTGTGCTGTCCTATTCCTTTGCTTTTAAATGCCACCCTGGCAGCACCAGCACGCAGATATCTCTACGCCCATGAGAACACATCTCCCTCCTCCTTTTCAGCTTGACTCTTTCCCATGTCCACCAGTGTGCATTGACGTCCAGATCACCTTTATGTGGGCCAGCACTCCACTGGAGATCTTTTCTGAAAAAAGCGTGAGCTGAACGTGTCTAGAAGCGTAGAGATATTTTTAAACCAGGCACAAACGTACATGGCCACACTGAATGTGGTTTTGGAAAATGCAGCTTCGTTTTCATCCAGCACTTCTCAGAAACAGCACAAGAAAGGGAAGGCAGTGGAAGAAGGTTTGTTCTTCAGAAGGAACATGTTAAACAAACAGCATTAATTATTACAGGGTTTTATCCTTGGGGGGAAAAAAACCACATAAACAAGTAAACAAACAAAAAAGATGACACACCTCTCTCACAACCTGCTGGAATTTATGGCTCTGCAAGACTCATTTCCACTGATAACCCTTCTGCTGGCAAGCTTGCTGGCAGCCTGCTTTGGAATAAAAGGTCTCCCTAGTTCCCAGATCCATCCTGTGTGAGTTCAGAATTAGAAATTGCAACTGAAGTCCTAATGGGAAGGGACAAAGGCATAACCAAAATACTGCAGAGGGAGAAGAAAAGTCAGTGTTTTACTGCCGTAATGATGGACACAGAAGGGGGCAGGAAAATATTCCCCACTGCAAAACTGTTGAGTATGCACGGACTAAAAATATTTTTATTGCAAGTAGAAAAATCCATTGATTTTTTTCCCCCAGTTTTCAGCAACCATAGAAGCTATCCAGCTGAACCTTGTAGGAAATATCTGCATGACAGACTGGAGACTTCCACTTTTTGGTTGTTAGAGAAATGTTTCCCTTGTTGGCTACTGCGAATTGAACGTTTTCAATTACCAGGGGTTTATTTCTTTGGAGGTAATTAAAAACCTGATATTTTTCCTTGAGGTTTCCTTCCATTGTAATGATAGAAAAATACACCTAATGGCAGATGTCAACTAGCTCTTCTTCAGAGCAATTTGTAGCTTCCCATGGTCACCAGACCTACAGGTTAAACATGTTTTAAATAGACCCAAGAGCTGCTTCACCATGTGGTTATACATGAGGTTATACAAGGTTACATGGGCATGTGTGCTGGAGATTTGGAAATTTGACTTTGGGTGGACCAGAGTGCAAAATAGAAGAGACCATGTCCATGCAATCCGGTGCTGACCTGGTGCACAGAGCCCAGCAGTGCTGGGAAACCTGCACAGGAGGCTCCTCCACGCTGCCCACGCAGTCAGCTGAGGCCTTTCCCCAGCACATCCATCACTTCCAGTAGCTGGGTCACAGGACTGCCCATGGCTCTGTGCCTGCCCAAACCAGACCTGTCCTCACTGCTGCTCAGGCACTGCTGCAGACTGCGCTTCAGTCCTGTTTAACTATTCCAGGAGAGAGTGTGGTTTAAATCTGCTCTGTCTCTTGGCTTCTGCTCCGCATCTGCCAGGAACTGAACGTGCTGGGGTTACATCCCCACAGGGATATGTATTTATAGGTAAGCCCACTGCCTAGAGCCATAAAAGGAACTGAGTCAGTGCACTGGATCTGGCCCTCCAAAGCTTGCAAGTTCTTCCAAGCCCATGTCTCACTGGAGTGGTTTTGGACAGATGGGAAGAAGTGAGATGTTAAGTGGTAAAAATGACACCATTTTTGATTAAGGGAAATGGTGAAGTTTCTCTTGAGGGCAAAAAATTGTAAATTCCCATGAAAATATATCTTCCTCAGAAACTCCTGAGTACAAGAAAACAGAATTTTATAGGGCTTTTTTTTTGCCAAGGAGCTGTGCTGATGTGACTCATTTGCTCTCCCCAGGCCAAATGTTGGTTGATGCCTAGAAAGAGGTTTAAGCCTCCCTACAGACTCATTGAGGCTCTCCACTAGAAACAGCATCATAGGCCAGGTTTCTGCTGAGAGAAACCTCTCCACAGTTTCCTTGGGCTGTCCACAACACGGGCAGAGGACTCTGTGAAGTTTCTTGCACATCCAACAGAGCTGTAACTGTTCTGAACACCTTCCTCCATTCTGGTCTGTGCCTCATGAAAAACAAGATTCTGTGTTTCTGGAAAAAAGCCTTCTATGGAAGTTGCAAGAGATTGAGTGCTTGTCATCAACAATTTCACTTTATTCTCTCTGCCTTTGAGCCAGTCAAATTTGATAGGCAGGAAGAGGCCTTGAAAACATCACATTTCTCCAAGGTTTGCAGAAAGACTCCTCCACACTCTTGCTCCATCCTGCTTTTGCACAGGGGCAAGTCTCCATTGTGGGGAATTTCTGCCTTCCTCTGTCCCCCCGGGGTGGGAGGAATCAGGGACCTCGTGCTCCCTGCTCAAGCTGTGCCCAGGTGAGGGCTATGAGATATAAGGAGCAGAGGGTTCCCCACAGACACACAGGCACGTGCATTGAAATCAGAGGATCTTGGTCAATTTTTACAAGCAAACCAACTCTGGACAACATCTAGGGATTTTTAACACCTGGTTTTCTAATGATGTGTATTATTTTGTAATCAGGAACAAACACTTCACAAACATGCTCTCTGTTGTTAGACAAGCAAAACAGATCTTTCACCACGTGTATTTTTGAGCTGATTCTTTGTCTGTACTATGACTATGATTATTTCTATTATTATGGTCATCACTGTTAACATGAAGCTTTGATACTTTTAACATGTGCCTGGCTTTTTTATTTCCTTAGATATTTTCTGTGCTTTGCCATGTGCTTTCCTCAAAATACTTCCAGACAGCTTTAGACAACAGAATCCGCTTCTTCTCCAGCAGGACTATAAGTCTGTTAGAAAGCAACACCTTTTTCTCCACAGAGAAACCTGTGTTCCTGTTACCTAGGCCTTTAACACATCTATTGAATTTCTATTAGAGGTGATAGCAACAAAACTCTTGTTGAAAATGTACTATGCACTGCAATACATCTGCATTTTTCTTGTTCCCTGTATGAGAGGGGTTATCACCCATTGTCCCAAAACAGTGATATGAGGGCCGTACTGGAAAAGGAATTCAACCTTGTGCTACAGCAAGTCTGACATCCTTCTTGCTACTATTGATGATGATTTCATTTCTCTAGAGCTTTATTACTGTTGGAGCATTGAATGGTTTGGATGTGAAAGCAGCTGTGATCAGATATTTGAGTCTCAGGGTTCAGCTCATTACCAGCTTTCCAAGTTGTTTAGGTGTCTGTCAGTGTTGTGTGGTTCCAACTGAGGAGGCTGAGGTGTCTGAGCTCCTGCTCCCACTCAGACTGGCCACTAGCAATCAGAAAATCTCAAATCCACAGCTCATTGTGGTCTTTCTAGTCAGGATGAAAGGAGAAACAGACAATGGAGGTTGTATTTGACTCAAGCACTGAGGTGGGTTCAGCAAACTCTAGAACAAAAGCACCACTGGAGCAGCTGTCGGAACAGCATAAAAACTGTGTTTGATCTCCCCTTTGCTTCCAAGGAAGGTTTTGCAGCCTGGATGTCTTGAGATGAGGATTTCTGCCAACTGTGACTCAGGAAAAGAATTTAAATGTGATGGCCTCAACCTAGTCCTTGGTGGAATATTTGTCCACATTATAAAACCACTGGACACAATATGGAAATGCAATTGACATTAAACCAAATGATATAATCCCATCTAATGATATTATAATGAATCCCAAGTGAACTCAACATGATTGGGCAAGTATTTCAAAGTGTTACTGAAACACTTTTTATAGTGTAAAGGTCTGCATTTGCCAACCAGTGGCCAGACACACAGCACAGACTCTCAGAAGTTAGCCAATTCCCACCCTGTAAACCTGCGGCTGCTTCTTAGAAAAACATCTTTTTTTAATTAGCACTTTTACTTTTTGAAGGATTCAAAGGCGTTTTTTGAAGTGTGTTTCATTGTTTTCAAATACATTGCTCCTATTCCCAATTAGCTATTTCTGGTCTCTAGTGAAATCCCCCGATGAGTAGAAGGGGATTAAATTTCTGTAAATCTACCATTTATGAACTTGTGAGTTGCTAAATGATGTTGGCCTTTCACCTAACGGCTGCTTGAGCCTGACATGTCTGTATGGTTTGCTGTGTTATTCCTCTGCTCTGGTGTTATTGTTTTTACTAATTTTGCATAAGGTACATTCTGGCATGGCTCTAAAAACCTGATCCAAATGTATGTGAGCACAGCTGACCGTCTGCTTGATTGAATGCCTTCCAAGTGCAATTTTCAAATCTTTGCTCTGGAGAAATGGGGAGGGAAGAGAGAGAGAGAGAGCTTTCCTTCCAGTCTGGGATTGCATCTTCATTTTTGGCCAGCTTGAGAAATTCATCCCTACAAATAAGAGACAGATCATTTCTTAGCTCAATGCTACTCAAAGGCCTGGATGTTCTTGAAAGCTGCCCTTGGGGTCCCTCTAGATCACTTGAAATACTGAATAACATTCACAAAATTTGGAGATTGTGTCTGATGTCTTCTAATGTGCTTCACGCACAAGCCTGAAATAGATGTAGAAGGGGTTTTTTGATTCAGCAACATTTGCAAAAAGCATGTGTTTTAAATTTTCTCTTTATTGATCTAAATAGCTGCAGAATATTCAAGCTGATAGAAAAAGAAACTCTGTATATCTGGCCTTACTGCAGTTTGCATTCTGTTTTCTGATAATTGTTAAATTCTCTTCCATTAAAGTTTGCCTGGAAACATTGATTCTCCAGAGTAACAGGACAGTGTAGTCACTTCTCCAGTTGTATGGGATTGCACAAATCTCCACTAGTGACCATCTCAGCTGCAGGTGACCTAAGAGCCAAGATCCCATTGAATGGAGTCCAGGGTCTTTCCCCCCTCCAGCCTCTAGGGCAGACAATTATTCATCAGAGTTTTAAGAACACAGTTTAGAGAACAAAGCCTCTGTCCAACCTGGACTGCTGCTCCCAGAGGATCTAATCTTTCCCCCTGGCTAATTTGAAGCAAAAGCATCCTTAATTTTCAGACCTTTTGGTCTGAACTTTCTCACCCTGTTAGATCTCTACAAGGTTCACCTAATGCTCACCCAACACCCAGTCACCCCAGCTATAATCCTGCCTGAACCCCTCTGGGTTCCCTCAGGAGGAGCTTACAGCCCTTGCACCTTCACTGTGGACCAAGACAGGTCTTCTGCTGCCTCCTCTCATATTTGGTTCTGCGACAAAGCAAAAACAGCCACCCAAAAAACAAAAGGCTGTGAACTGTATAGAGCTGTGTTATACACTGGGGCAAACACGAGGGCAGGGCACTTTCAAAGTGCCTTCCCTCTTGATTAGGAAATTTAAGACTTGCTCTGCAAATATGCCAGAGACTCTGAACTGATCAAGCTGAGGTTACCTGATGCCAGACAAATGTTTGTCCCCACACTCTCAACCACAGTGTCCTGCTCTCAACAGCTTAGTCTACCTGGACCCTGGATTTAAGAAGATTAAAATGGAAGAACACAAAATCAGTGATCAAAATGACCCCTCTTTTCCTTGAAACACAATAATTCTTCCATGATCTCAAACATCCTTGGAGATAGCAGTGGATGAGAAGTGTGTCTAGCAGGCAACTTGAAATTACCCCAACAGAACTTGCATAACCACTTAGGTTTCTACACCAGACCAATACCTTCACTAAGACTACTGGAATTCATTTGAGTGCTTTGGAGTTATTTATATCCAGTGAGGATTTCCCCAGCAAAGAGAACATGAAAGATGATCTTGTCCCAAAATGCCTGGAAAATGAGCAATGAGCACTTTCTTGAGAAAACAAAGGGTTTGCCATCTTTGCAAGCAATTGGGGTCCCTTCATGAGGTATTCAGCAGAACGTTTCTGGTCAGATGTCTTATAATGCTTTTGACTACTATGATAATGTAAGTGGCTGAAGACAAAAACAGATTGATAAATGTGTTAGGATCAAAAGTAAAATTCATCACTGTTTGCAAATCTCAAGAACAAATTTAGACAGAGTTGTTGATATTTCCAAGGACACAGCATAAAGCAACACCAAGAAAAAATCTGGGAACTCAGTCTTCAATCTCTGTTTCTGAAAGGACAAATTCAAAGAACCTTACTTGGTTTTTTTCCTGATTTCAGTGATTCATTGGACTTCTGTGTTGTCCCTTAGAGTACAAATCCTGTATGTTTTAGTGGGAGAGTAAGCAATTTTCAAGGGCACTTTTCCACCCTAAGTGAGGAGGAAAACGTGTGATTACTCACAGATATATATCATGTTACCAAAGTGTCTGCCATTGCCATAAGGTATTGACTACCCCATGATTTTCACCTGTGCCTTTTGGGTTAGTGAGTCTGTGTAAGAGCAGCTCACCATCACACAGCAGCAGTCTTTCAAACAAACAAACAAGAATTAAAAAAAAAAAAAAAGACAGAAAAAGGCATTTTGCCTGAGAGGAAAATAACAAACCAAGAGCAGGCAACAGCCAGACGGTTTTAGTTTTTTCTTGAGTGAAGTGCTGTAGGTACAGATTAACTTTGTTTGTTCGATACTTACTCTATTTTCCTTTAACCTGCTCTGAAACGAGGACTGGAAGCACTTTGCTAAATGGATTGAAATTATTCTGGCTTCACAGCATGCCTTGTAAGTGCCCTGGTACTGTCTGTGGTCCTGCTGTTTGGAGACTGCCTGGAGTGATGCCCTTTCAGGGGTTTCCATAGATCCCCCTTCCCCTGCTATGGCAACAGCACACCCGTCTCTGCTCCTCCGCAGTTCCACGGCTCTGTTTGCACCTCCAAGGGACTGCTCCTTGGGGAATCAGACCTTCCAACGGCTATGAAAGCTCTGACCTGCCTGGGAGCAGAGTCCCCACAGAGTTTGTGGGACCCCAGAACAACTACTACCTGTTGCCATGTGTACGAGCCGCTTGAGCTTTGACATCTCATTCCTGAGCATAGGCTTGTCCTGGGAGCAGGGAACAGGCCACTGTGAGTCTCTTTATGGCACTTTGACCTCTCTCCTCTGCACATCATTGTCTTCAGATAGGTGTTTCCCTGTCCTAAAAAAGGCAGCGTTGGCTCCACGGAAGCTGGGAGATGCTGCAGCCTCTCCATGGCACAAACTCTACTGTTTGCAGAGAGGCAGAAGGACTCAATGACATCATGTAAATTAGATGCACCTCTGCCAGCTTATTGCCTCAGCGGGTCTTAGCATCTGGTAAAAAGAATTCTGAACTCCATCCATAGATATTTTGTCCACAGTCTCATGTTTCCAACAAATTTTCAGATTTTTTGCTGTGTTTAGAACCTCTAATTGTGGACTAATTGCACATCTCCTGTGGGCTGTTACCTCCTCCATCCCCCTAGCCTGGCAGATAATCTTGTGACAACCATTTTATGTGAATTATTTGCCAGACATTCCTGATATTTTCTTAAGCTTTTGAAACTGAAAGATAGCTAAGGGAACGATCTACACACATGAACAGTACTCACCTCCCCAGATAAATGAAGAAAGTTCCCACCTATTCCAGGGGGCCAAGGACAGGTGGTGGGAGACCTCATTGCTGTTGTATCAGTGCCTTGTCCTCCTAATGACTTCTGTACAGTTTGAGGCCCAGAGATGGAACGACTTTTGCATTCACTGAATTCTCAGTCAATGTGTGTATCTGTTGATTTAGTGTTTCTCTTTACCCTTATGTGGAGGAAAGTTGCCTGAGGCCAATACAGTACTTAGAGGTGCAGTGTTCCAGGAAACCCCCAGCCAGGAAGTCTGGCCTAGACCCGTGGCAGTGTCCTCCCTACCAAACATCTCTCATTACTTTTACCCCCCTGCCTTGAGTTTGATGTGAGCTGCCCCTGTTCATGGTATCAGAATCACTGGAGAAGATAAATATAGGAAAGAGGAGCTGAGAGAGATGCAAAGGTAGCATTTGGCCAATCCTCAGAGATCCTACACCTTCCCTCCAACCTTCACACGATATTGATGGTTTCATAACGGACATGCAGGAATATGGGATCAAAGAGAATATCTAAGTGGTATTGGTTCTAACTACCCAAGCTTAGCCATGCTTTTATCTTTAAAAGCCTTGGAGAAACAGCTTCTGGTTTGTTTTCCGTTTCATCTGATGCAGTTTGCCTTAGTAAACGATTAACATTTTGTGATTACATGTAATAATTCCACATGCTGGGGCTGTTGCACTTGGTGTTTCTGAATTCTGTACATCAGGCTGAGGTGACACATGGGGGGCTGTGACCCTGGCCCTGGCAGCTTCAAAACACCTTAGGTCATCACTGTTAAGAAAATCTTTTGGTGTTCAGTCCAGTATAAATTGCCTTTTTTGTCTTTAATTGAGTTTTTTTATATTACTATATTGAAAAAATTAGGATCTTTATTCTGTAGAGGAGATCTAATACAGGGGACATTGTGGGGTACAGTTCTTTTCAGAACAGAAGTTAAGATGCTTTTATAGTCATGCATGGGAAAAAAAGGGGAAGAGGAAAGCATCTATAGCTTTTTTACTAATCTATACCTTCTAAGACTCCATTTTGTGTCCCTATAGCAATACAATTTGAGGACATGCTTTATATTACTGTCATTTCTCAGTATTATAGACACTGATCATTAAACTCCCAGAAACTATTACAGTTTGTGAACCATTTACAAAAGTAGTTGTTGAAATGTGCAAGCCATAAATCAGCAAAAAACCTGCACCTAAATCAGTTTATTTCTGCTCCTTTACTTAATCCGTTTTTCCCTGTTTCCTCCAAAGAAAATGTTGGTTGTGACAGATACCATCTATACGCCAGGGGAAAGGAGCAAGCCCCCAAACCCCTGACTGCGAAGTTTACACGCCAAAAGTGCCTCCCTCCCCCGCCGTTCGGTGGAGCTGACTTGTAGCTGCCAGCCAGCCCGCAGGACGCCTTGTACCCCCAGAACTGGAAGCCTGTTCGCTTTCCAGTGGCTGCGTGCCCTGCAGCATCCCTGGCGATGTGTCCCGGCGGGATCCGCTCCGGCAGCCCCGCCAGGAGCAGCGCTCCGAGCCCCGGGCTGCACCCGCATCCCTGCGGCTGCCCGAGCGGCGCCCGAGAGGGGCGATCCTGCCTGCTCCGGACAAATGCGGACAAGGAAGGGAGCAGAAATGCGGGCTAGGGTATAACTGCCGGCCCTCGCTTGGAGGAATCAAAGGGAAGCAGTTGTTTTGAGTGGGGAATAAAAGAGCAGTGCTGAAGTGGCCGTGGAGTGGCTGGTGTTAACTGGAAAAAAGGGGTGATGCTGGTTGCAGGCAGTGGCGCCTTTGAAGGCTCCACAAAGCACTTTATTTCCATCATTTGTTCCCTGTCCTTCGCGATGCAGAATAGCTCTGCGTATGGTGTCTTTTTTTGACTTTCTTTCCCCGCAGTTTTTTTAATCTGCAGATTTAATCCCATTTCAGTTCAGTTTGTGGCACTCTCCCTGCCTGAAGGGGCAGCTCTGAAGGACTAAAAACCTGGTGCTTGAGCTGCCAGCTGAGGAGACAGTTGGCTCCCTGCAGAAGTGAGTCGGGGTGTAAACTTTCACAGCAGCAAGGTAAACAGCTGAAGGGTTTGGGGAGCTGTCTTGGAGCACGAACCTGACCCCTGAGCTAACACAACAGCAGAGAAGTCCCCAGGGACCCTTGTAGGACCAGATGTCAGGCCGTGGAAATCAGTTTTATACCGATTTTCAAACATCTGCAGCATGTCTTGTTAATTGCTAGCGGATATATTTTATGCTTCTAAAGTTTCTTTATTCACCTATATCAGTATGGAATGGATAGGAAACAAACACAGACCTCTTCATGGACAACCTGCCTACAGGTAGAAGGGTTACTTCAGTTGAACCCCTGTCTTGAAATGAATAATTGAACCATCCATAGCTATATCCATGTTTAAACACTCTTACCACTGCCTTCTGCCAGCATTCAGCTGTTAAAAATAGCGACAACATACAGTAGCTTGAGCCAGCTTTGTATTTACTTGGGTGTGGTTTACAAGAGATATTTATTGAATGGTTTCTGATGGTCAGCAACCACTGTAAATAAATATCAAGGTCTGTGTCATTCACGAACAATCGTTAAAAATCATCGCCAAACTTGGCCTGAGTTGTGAATGAAAGATATTTAGAGTTTGATCTCCTGGATGCTGTGGTGGGACACAGTGCACTGGACACTGCAGGAGCTCATCTGTGACAGATCTGTGCAGAGTGTGTTACCTGCCCACATGGGATGATGCCCAGGAGACTCTCCACATTAAAATGGGATGTTTGCCAATGCCACTGACACCCGGGCCAAAGCCTGCTGCAAAATTTGCTGCTGTGCAGAACATGGACAATTTACTAGCAGTGCTGTGCTTTTGCAGAAACAGCTTTGGGAAAAGTACTTTTAGTCATTATTTACAGAAAACCTGGGAAAGAGCAGGACTGTCTGTTCAGTGTACATGGATCTCACAGTTCCAGGTGTCTGAGTGCTGGTGAGTCATATCTGGTGCTGTTTAGAGGGTAATAATAATGATATTCCCAGGATAAAACCCGGAAAGCCATTGGACAGATGGGATAAGAGCTTCTCATAGGATAAGAGGGATTGTACAGATAAAGCAATATGTCATTTCTCTTAAGCACCTCCCCTGGTGCTCCCCAGGAGCAAGCAGCTGAGGTGAGATCTATATTTTACTTTGCTTCCAGCTCACCGTGCTCCTTGACCAAATCATTTAACTCCCTCATATTTCAGCCAAGCAATCTAAAGAAATGCAAACTTACCAGAAATGGGCACATTTAATTGAAGTGCTGGTGAGGAGTACAAGATACAATCCCACACATTATGCACATCCAGCCTGAAACGAGCTGCAAACCTTTCTTTTTGTTTTGAATAGTGCATGGGAAACTTCGTTCCAGAAACCACTTTAGGTCACTGTCAAGTATCTAATTTCCCCGTACTTCTTCTAGAACACTGCATCATGGAAGTTGCTAATTTGTGAAATAAAGGACTATAGAAATGAGTCACAAATGCCTACTGATAGTGGGACATACCTGTAAAAATGTTATTACTATTTCTACATTTACTACTAATGAAATTAAGCAAATCAACTGGATGATAGTTTCAAAGTCTGTATAGAAACAGAGAATTTTTCCTCTAAAAAAAGGTTTCATTTCCTATAAGAAAGGTTCTGCATCTGCAGTTTATTTTGCACTTCTGCTCTGCTCTGAACTGCACAGCTCTGTCACCAAGCTGGGAGTGAAGTCCCTGTGCCTCATACAAAAAGACTGGAGAGCAGCCTTGTCATCTTCTTAGTGTATTTTACAGCAGCTCAAACGTACAATAAGCAATTTCTTCCTCTTAATCAAAGGCCAGTTTCTCAGTTAATACTTTTCCACATCACTGAATGAAGTGGAAGAGTTTTGAAGGTTTCTGAGGTGTACAACAGGAACCAATGCAGGACTTCAGAAGGTGCCTTGCTCCTTGCAATATTGATCATGCAGCCTTTCAGAGGGAACATTTCCAATTTTTTTTTTTCAAATAATTAAAGTATAATATTTTACAGCCTGATAAAATTTACAGGGACCCTTGGCAAGTAATTATAGTGCTTCTTTAAAAGAGACCCCATAAAAGATGCATGATTAGAAAGTTAAGGATCTGGATAGAATTACAACGATGTGACAAATAATTTACAAGCAATAAACCATCCCAAGGAGAGGGGGAGGGTAATTAAAAGAAAAAGGGGGAAAAAAGACATTAAACTAACCAGTGATGAAATATCACAATTGAAATAATAAATTTGCCCCCTGTGTTTAGTGTTAAGTTTTTGTAACTACAAATTTCTGGGCTTTGGCTACAGAAAAGATTCTCTCTGGATAGAAAAGCTCCAGCTTGATGTTGATGTGAGGCATTTCTTTTCATCAGAGGTTGTTCTGAATTTGGCGCAGTAGCTTTCATTTTATTACTTACGTAAGATAAATATTCTGCATAGATGTTCTGCAGTACTAATGATCCCTAAGACTGTGCAACAGTAGCTTGGAAGATTTTTATCTGCCTCCAGATGTTGGCCAAACTCATTTTTTATAGAGCACATTTATTAGGTTTCAGCTAGGGAAAAAAAAAGTGATGGATTCCAGCTTAAAGCACTCTGAGATTTGGGGAAAATGCAAGTTTGGATCTGGATTGGAATTTTGATGGCAGAACCCACATTGCAGGAGACAAAGGGCAGCTGTGACAGAATGAATAAGGGGAAACATTCTTTCTCATTTTTTTCCTCATATTAATTGCTCCCCCTTATATCAAGGTCAAGCAACAATCAGCACCAGCACCAGACCTACAAAGAGCAGCTGCTGCCACCATGACTGGTGACCATCAGCTGTCCTGAGCTGGGGAGGGGATCCCAGCTCCCACCCACACCAGGAGATGGAGAGCAGGGGTACAAAATGGGCTCCACCCAAAAGCGATGCAGAGCATGGCACACAATGACCCCTGTGTGAAAGCCGTTGGCAAATGGCACCTTAGACCAGGCTCAAGTGAGCAGCACAGGATCCATGTGGATCTTCCTACTCACCTTTCCCCTCACATGGACAAAAAAATCAGTCATCATCCAATCTGTAAAGAAAACTTCCTTCGTTTTAATTCCTGTGTCGGCTCTGTCTCCTGGAGCAGCAGGTCCTTCAAAGCAAACAGCAACTTGTTGTGCTGAGACTTCAGCTGATTATAGAGCATGGAGACTGATTCTCCACCAGATAATCAATTGCATCCCCCATTGCTTTAGAAAGGTGTATCTCCTTTGAGTCAGTCTGTATTTTTATATTATATGTATGATATATTTGTATTTTATTTATATATATTTCTATTTTGTCTTGACGACTTCAGTTAATATCTCAGAAGCTCGAGTAACTTTGTGAAAAAGGGATCTTTCTGCCCTGTTAGCACACATGATAACCTGCAGCCTTTTTAAAGATATTGAATTTTTTCATTGAAACCCCTTTATTGATAATTCCACATTAGATCATCTGAAATGCTGCACGTCCTGGCACTGAGGATTTTACTCTGGTCCTTTTGTATCTAAGGAAGCTTCCCAGAGCAAAGACCTAAGTCGAGACAGGCTGAATGGTGAAGGTGTAGGAGTATGAATTCGGCACCAGGTTGATTTTAGAGGGCTGCTGATTTATCCAGCAGTAATTGCAGAATCAAGCACATTAATCAGATTGATTTGTGCACATCTGTTTTTCAAGAAAACAGATGTTGGATCAGAGGAAAAAGAAGTGCAATTCGCCTTAAACCAACTGACGTAAATCAGGAGTCAAATAATTGAAGATACCTGCAATAGATGCCCTTGGCAATGAGAGAATAATGATGCCTGAGATCTCATGGTCCTTAAGAAGCCCGTTTTGGGACTCAGGTTATTTTATTGAATCACTCACTTGAGTTTCCCCAATTTCTGTACTTTATTGATAGAAGAAAGGGTTTTCAATGGCTTTGTGAGACTCCTGGTGAGACGTAGTCATCTCTTCTCATATTCTATACTGGCAAAATGGAAAAGAATATTGTAAAATATTTCCCTTCCGAGCATATCTGATAATCCCTCTCTAAACTCCTTTATCGGGGCAGACTCTAATTTATTCACAAGTGACAGTGAATTAAGAGGGATTGGAATAAAGTGCATTTTTGCAAATAAAAGGCAAAATTACTCTACTTCTCTAGAACTAGCAAAATGCTCTGGGCTTATCACCTCCTGCAGATGAACTGAAGAAATGATGCCAAGGCCTCAGTTGTCACTTGTAATATCAATCAGAACTTACCTTCCCCATGGCCTGAGTGCAGAACAGCCAGTGAATAAAATCAGAAAGAGAGAAACTACAGGAGAAACTACGGAGATTTCCCAAAGAAACACCTCTCCTGCTTCTCTCATTCTAGCCCTAGGATCCAAACGTTGTAACCCTGCTGCCTTATTCTTGCGGTTTGTTGAGTGGAAAATGCACATGTGTTCAAACAGCTGTACTGTCGGAGGCTCAATCCGAAATGTAGCACAACATCTGTAGGACAAGAGAGAGGTGTCAAGTGAAGTGTGTAAACCTCGAGCTAACGACACGGCGCTGCGCTGACAGAGCCTTCTGTCGGGGCTGAGATTCCCCTCACGCAGCGTGGCAGGCGGCGCGACGTTTTCCAGACGTTTGCAGGGACACCTTCTGTGGGATTGCTCTGCTTCCCTGCCCGCGCCTCGCACACTCACATCGCCGGCACTTGAGAAGCGGCTTCTCAGCAGCTCCGCGGCAGCAGATTGCAGGATCTCGCCTTCTGGGGGCTGTTTGTTCGCACCGTGTCTTCTGAGCAGCTTGAAAGTGGAATTTTGTCACTCTTCAGCCCTTTCCTTTTCCTCGAAGGATTCCTGTGAGGGTGAGCTCAGGGGTAACACATGCCCAAGGAGCTCTTGCTGCACTCACTGCGCCACATTTGTAACTCCTGCACTGAAAGGCACTGGTGGTATTGATGGCTGGGGCAAGGGAATTCCATCACAAAATTTTTTAATGAGGCACAACTGTCATGCTCTGAAACCACATAGCCTCTTTGTCTATCCAACAGGCAAATTGAAGGCAAGATGTTTTTCCAGTTGAAATAAACGCAAACATATCTTTTCTTTTTCTTCTTTAATCTGATTGCAAGAACAGAAATGGTACAATTGCAGTGCTAAAAATGCACCAGCTATGGAAGAAAACAAGAAGTATCCCAACATAAGAGAAGTATTTCATCCTTGTGATGATCCCAGCATCAAAGGCGGGCTGGGAGCTTCCCCATAGTCTGAGAACGTTCTGATCCAGGGTTTGGCTCCAATCTTCGAGTAACTTACAGCCATGTGCTAAGCTCAGATCCAGACTGGAGTCTTCCCAAAATCTGAGGAAGTTCAGACCCAGGATTTTGGCTTCAACCCACAGCTAATTCAAACCAAACTGTCATCTAGATTCTAAGTGAGAATGAGTCAGAAAGGCCCCAGCAGCTGATGAGGTGTCCACGCTGTGTAATCACCACGTACAGTTTGGCAGCCAGCAAGGGCCCTGACTCAAGAGTGGAGATCATGGTGGCACCTGTGACTTGCAGAGCTTTCATGGCCTTCAGGACCCCTCTGTGTGCCCAGCACCCACAACATGATCAGTGCATCTTGGAGGAGGTGATGGTTTATCCCTCTGCAACACCTGGACTTCATCCAGGTTTTGACCAACAAGTTTAACATGTTTAAATGAGGACTCTTCATGAAATATGGCCACCTCCATTACTACATGACAGGAACAATTTCCTCCTGCACAGTGAGAAGTTACTGTGTGTTCCCATCTTTTTCCTTGCTCTACCTGCTTGCTGCTGGGAGTGTCCTGTCTGAACCTGTTATCACTCAGGAAACGTCTTTATTCCAGAACACTGGGGAGACCTAATTCACTGACCAAGGCTCCCCTGCATGGCCTGCCGTGCCCTGGTGGCACCCACTCACTGCATCCCTGTGGCCTGGGGATTCCTGTAGACCTGCAACAGGACTGGGTCTCTTCGTGTGAGAGAGGTTTTACATCAAATCAGGAACAAACACATCAAGGATTGCTCCTGTACATCCTCATTTGGATTTCAAAGCAACTTTTTCTGAACAACACCCTGCACACACAGTTCCTTGTCCCATTCTCCACATACTTGGAAGCAGCTATAGCCAACTTTGCCTTTCTCATGCAGCACCCAGTAAACAGTTTCTTCCTGCTTTCATTATTAACAATATTTATTATCAGCACTGTAGTAATACTATTAGACCCTTGTTATGAAAAGTGCTTTGCAAACATTCAGGAAGACAGTTTTACAAGCTATTCACCCCTCTATCCAGAGCTTGGGATGGTGGCAAACTTTAGTTGGGCTGCTTTTTCCCACTAGCAAAGAGTGCTCAGGGAGGGAGAGGACAACTTCTCCTCTAACTGCCCCTTGCCCCAGTATCTCTATTCAAACAGGAGAGGAAAAGCAGTGTTGTAAGAAGAAAGCATATACTTGATAGAGAAGTTTAAATAGAACAGGACTTCTCCATTTTACGCTATCCCAGGATTTCAGCTTTTCTAGAGAAAGAAGAAATCTGTTTCATCCAAAACCCGGTTGCTCCCTTCCTGCACCCCTAACATAGGGCTCAGATGCCCATCATACAGTTTTAGGGAAGCCAGAGCCTTCTGGGCTGGCAAACAGGCACCACGAGGTCAGTGCTGGGCTCTTCGTGTGCACAGCACCTTACCCTGGAGGGCAGGGGCAGGTGTCTTTGGTGTATCCAACAAAAAGCAGCCGAGCTCCCTCACGCAACTCCAACCATAGCACAGCCACGCTCTGCTCTCCCAGAGCGCTGCCCTCCTGGGGAAAAACTCTCTACCCTGGAGGGTGTTGACATAGGCAAATGCCAGGAAATGCCCAGCATGGGTTCTGTATATAAAGGGGCACTTACCAGAGTTTATCCAGTGCTTTTCCTCTGAGAGGAAAGAGTTAAGAAAAAATAACCAGGCACAGAGTGGTGTTTCTTATGGAATCACGTGTGGAGAGAATAATGCAAGCAAACTACTTTCGCAACGATGCTGAGGTCACTCGACCACAAGCCTCCAGCTCTATTATGTGTGAGGGAGATAATGGGGCAGAATTATGGGCAAAAATTCTCGTTCATGGGAATCCTGTCAAACCTCCACAGGCCTTGGAGACACCTGGAAGAAGATAAGCATGATAATTATTTTCTAAAATAAGAGGCACTTTTTGTTCTTTCCCTCCACCCACCCCCGCCCCACAGCAAGTCAGCAGCCTGTTGTGGTTTTGTTCCACGTGATTCCTTGAAGAGAGACAAAATGCAACATCCTATCAGAGTGAATCACATAACTTGGAAATGACCCGATTCACACGTTTTTTCCATTCCTTGTCACTGATGTGAGTCTTAAAACAAAAGGAGAAATAATAGGTCCTGATGTCTAGTCTGTGAATTGGAGTCTGTGCTCCATTTTTCAGCTCAAATTAAGGCACAAGAAAACACTTTGTTTTGCTGAAGAGTCTTCTTTTCGGTTATGGCTGAACGCCTGCACAGGGCAGATGCTCCAAGACGTTTTGGGGGGTCAGAAAAGCAAAAAAGTGACATCTGTGTGACTCCAAGACATGGAGTGCTCAAGGTCTGGTCCCTGCTTCCTCATGAAACATCTGATGGCAGGGTGCAGCCAGAGGGTTTCGCACAGGCTGTGCTCTTCTCTGGATGATGATACCAACCTGCCTCAGCCTCAGCACTTCTGACCCAGATGGGCCCTTTTTCCCTGAAGGATTCTCACCACTACACAACTGGTTCAGAGAGACCTTCTTCTTCTTAGCCCTTACTGCTGGTTTCAAACATTGGCCACAAGCATCTCACTGGGCATTTCTTTGGGTCAGAGACTGTAACGTTTTCCCTTTTTATGAAGCATCAAGTGTCATCTCACTAAGGAGATGCTCCACAGAATAAATCATGGACACAAATAAGAAAATGGCATATTTCTGTATCTAATTGCATAGAAAAATCTAACTGATTTCTTATTGCACAGAGAAATCTTCATGATTGGGGCACTGAAAGCCAAATGATGCAGCTTCTTTTGCCTGACAAATGTATAGCGAAATACTGGTTTCCATAGTCAGCTGAAAATTTCCTGCTGACTGGAAGAAGGACTCAGGCTCCCTACAACTGGAATGAAGTTGCATAAGAACCTCATTAGAGGAGTCAGCCTGGCATAGGAGGGGACACAGGATCTGGAGAACATGCAGAGTGCATGCTGAGTGCTGCCTTTGCTTATCTTGGTTTCAGTGGCTCACTCAGCCATTCAGACTGACACATGTATTTTATATACATATAAAAAATACAACCTTCCAAACCAGTGTGAGCCCCATGGCTGGCATCTGCCCAGGTCCAGTGTGCCAGCTGCTGGAAAGTTGCTCTTTTCATGGTTTATTGGAGTCATTCACACAGGGGTGGGCCAGGAAAAGAGGAGGAGGGAACAGGGAAAGGGACAGCAGGATTTCCCCCTACCTTGTTTTCTTCAGTTTGTTTGATATTTGTCATTATTATGTAATTTTGTTTGGGGCTTTCAAAGTTGTTGGCACCAAATTTGGTAGCAGTCCTGCCTTGCTTCTGTGGAAAAGCCAGAGGGTTGGTTCTGCTTGGGGTTTTTTATACTTATGTAGTTTTAAAAGGCTTTCTTCTAGGACATGTACCACATGTTTGGAGCAGTAATTGTTCCAGATGTGCTTGAGCTTAAAATCTGGGCCTAAATTATTTGGAAACTCTGTGAATTTGAGATGTGGCTTTGCAGCCTCTCTCCAAAAGGTTTTTCCTCCACAAAAATAAATGTTGTCTTCCAGATTCACTTCTGTGTCTGATCAACTTTTTCATTTTAGAGATCACCCAGGTCAGTATGGATGGTAAAATCACTGCAGCCAAGCTGTGCCCAGGCCAGTGAACAGCCAAGAGCTGGATGGAGAGACAAGGAGGCTAAAGGGTTTTTAAGGGTAAATGGGCACAGCTAAAATGACAGTAGTATCTTGGGTATTGTGACCTACAGCCCAGTGGTCCAGGCGTGCTGTTTCCTACCCAAACAGTCCTTTTACATCACTGGCAACCAAAAAGTCCCAGTAGATCTCATCTCTCCCAGGGCACCACTGTGAATAACTCCTGATTTGTACTGAAGCATTGACGCTGCATGGGTAAAACCAAGGTCAGGCTTTTCAGTATTATCCTAAACTGGACACCCACTGGCTGAAATCCACTGTGCCACAGAGCGTGAGCTCTCAATTCCATAACATTTGGATATTCCTTGCCTTAGAACCAAGAGTTCTTGTGTCAATGGATTCTTGAATCCTTACTGAATGTGTGATTCACATGTTCATGTCCAAAAAAAGGAAAAATAAGTACATATTCATTCATTTAAGAAAATAAAGCCTAAGAATAAGGTAATGAATGAAGGGGGCATAACATCCCTTGGAGATGACTAAGGGTTTATAGTTAATGTGTGGTGGTTTATACAGCCACAGAAAAAAAATACCTGTGGCCTCCCACACAGAGCAACAAAAGTCGTGCTGGTCTGCACCATAATCAGCTGTGATGGGTTCCCACAGTGTCTGCTGGAAGCCCCAGTCCAGTGCAAGGGGAAGGAGACACAGTGGTGGTGTGTTCCCTGAGGCTGGAACACAAGTTTTGCACAAAACAGCTTTTCCTGTATGGTCATACCCCTGTGTGGGGCAGAGGAGGCATTCTCTGGAGTGGAGTGGGGTGCAATAAGCAGTGGCAGGCAGCTGAGTTGGGAGCAGCTGGGTTAAGTTTAGGTGTAGCTTGTCCCAGTGATGAGCCCAGTGTTTAGAAGAGAAAGCACTGTTCACTCAGGGCAGCACACAGTGAAATTCCTGCCATCTCTCAGCCTGGAGGAACAGAAGACTAAGAGGGAAAATCCTGCATCCAGCTCCGTAGCTGACAGCCATGGAGCTTCACTGGTTTGGAAGTCTGAGGTCTGGTTCAGTCTCTGCTCAGGTCTCAGAGAAGAAGAGGAGCCAAAGGCAGCTGAGTACAACTGGTGAAAAGGAACAATAGAACTCCTTCCACTTCCCCTTGAGCGTGGTGTTAAACGTGGACAAATCACCCAGAGAACTTTTTAGAGACACTGTACCCCACCAAGAGGGCCTGGGTTGTCAGTCCTTCCTGCTCTGACAGACTGCAGTGTGTGTGGGGCTCTGGGGACTTATATTTTCATTCCAGGTATTTGTGTTTACTTTTTTTTTTCTTTTTGCAAGCACTTTGAATCACTCAGGGAGCTATTTGTGGGGCTGAAATAACATCAGATCAGACCTTCTCACGGTTCTTCAGTTCCCTGGGAGCCAAAACATGGGGGACAGAACAGATCTCACAGTATTTTTTGCCACACAGATTGTACCCAGGGGAGGGAAGGGTAGAAGTCCATTAAAATATATAATCATAAATAATGAGATATTTAGGTTTAGGAGGAGTTTCTGAAGAGTTTTAATATAAGGTTAAGGACCAAAAGCTGATGGCAATTCCTTTCCTGGTTCCATACATCTTACCTGGTGTTCCCCACGTTTTGTACAGCATCCTGTGCTTCACTGTTGTTGTTTACACCCCAAAAGCACACTGGAAGGTGCTAGCTATGGAATGGACTTTCACATTTGTAGGGAAGATGTGATGGATCTGTGCCTTATGGAACTGCTTGAGAGCTGCTTCAGTGTGGATTCCTAGGAGGATCCACTGTCTGCTCATCCTAGCTTAAAGGGATGTCACAAGAAGACTTTAACCCCTTTTAAAAGAGAAGAGTTTCAACTTGCTTTGTTTCCAGTCCTTTCCAATGCTTTGTTACAGAATAAACAAGCAGATAAGGCATGGAGATACTTTGGATTTAAAGTGCAGCCTCAGCTTTAGGATGAGGGAGGGATTTCAAGTGTCAGGCAGTGAAATGGTTCCAGTGTGACAGTAGCTTTTAAAGCCCTTGTGCACAGATCCATCACACTAGAAAGGAAGGTAAGAAAATCAAGACCTGATAAAACCCACATTGAGAAGTAATTCCCTAAAACCCCTCCTGCCCTGGAGCAGCCAGACCAGGGCTAGCAGCACCAAGCACAGTTCTGTACAGCTGAACAGGAGTACCCTGTGGAAACTTGGCATCATTTTGTGCCACTGGAACAGCACAGAGGAGTTTCATATATATGAGCCACAGAGAAGCTAAACTTTCCAATGTAAAACAGCTCTGATATTTTTAATATTGTAGTTTTGCAAAGTAGATAGGAGTAGACTAAACAATAGCAGGAGTGTTAGGATTGGATAAGGGAAGATGCAAAAAGGGAAAAATAAAAAATATAAAGGAGAATTATTGCGATATTGAAAAAATGCAAGCATGAAGATATTGGGATTAAAAATGTTTGTGATTTAGGTCCTTTTATAAGAAGTGACTAGAAAAAGTTTGAAAGCATAAAGGAGGAAACATTATTAAGAGGCTGGTGAGATAGGCTGAGAGGAAAATGTGGAAGGGAAAGGAAGGTAGGGGTGTAGCAGACTGAAAAAATTTGAAGAATCAAAGGCAACTAAGGGCAGAAAACATTTTGGTTTCAAACTGTCCCATTTCAGAAAGATGCCACTAAATTCTGTAACAACCAGCCAAGCCCCAGCCTTTGGCCTCAGCATATTCAGTTTTTTACAAAAACCAGCAGAAAACATTTGCATGTTTCTGCAGTTGTCTTTTCACTGAATGTGTCAGTTCAGGACTGCCCCCATTTTTTAAGATCTTACCTCTACCTTCCCCAGGCACAAAAGTTTTTCAGCTCTTATGGAGCTCTCATTTGGGTTTGTCCCCAGGTTTTATAAGCAAGGTGGCATCTAGGCTCTCCTCTCTTTAAGGCAGTATCCTTCAGGGCAGGAGCTGAAGCCATAACTTGCTTCACACCAGCCCAATGAGGAACCATCTCTGCGTGGCTTTTGACATGCAGTCCAGCCATGCTGAGGGCTCAGAAGCCTGGACAGCTGTTAGATTTTGCTGTGAAGCCATCAGATTCTCCCTTCTTCTCGGTGTTATGAAATTTCAAGCCGCTAACATTTTACATCACCGATACACGAAACAAAAAGCAAAAGCACTGCTCTATTTTTAAGCAGCAGATAGAAAAAAATTGAACTGAGTTTTCTTAAAACATGGAATATAACCTTGTATCATCTGTTCTCAAGAAACATCTGGAGGACAATAACCCACCCTGTACTCCTGCTCTGATCTCCACAAAAAGCTGGCATGGGCACAAACACAGGCCATGCTGGAGGAGCAACGTGATGGGGGTGAGTTTGTGAGTTAAACTGCTGGTGATGGGAATCTGACCTCCCTATTCCACATATTTGGGGGATATCCTGCAGTAGGTCTAATCCAGTGCACCGGACTGAAAGCTCATTAGCAATTGAAGTCCTTCAAGGGCACCCCTTTTGGTTGAAATTTCCCCCAAACTAATGTCATTTCCACACTTCAAGGCTGTTGTGCGTTTCAAACCTCAGCATAGTAAATTAAGGTATTTGGGAGATTTCCTTGAAAAGGGAGTTGTGAAAATGCTAATGTAGAGGTGTCTATTTTATTAGTAATCAGAAAGCAGCCCAAATATGCACAGTTTAGAGAAGGAAGGTGTCCTTGTCAAGAGGAGCTCTGAAATCTGACCTGGCTTCCTAAGTTACAGAAAAGTGACTTCTTAAATACCAAAGGTGTGATTGTGAGAACGCAGCCCCATTTAACAGCATCAGTTTGTGAGTGTAAGTATGAATAATCACGAGAGTCATGCTACAAATACCTTGATTATATTCCCTACATGCAGAAATTATTGTTTCAGGCCTCATTCACATTGTGAATATACTCATAATGAATAACTGTTAACTTAATTGTTTACCTGGCAAAAATAGAAGACAGCTCAGTCTCTTCCTTGTTTATTGAGACAAGTTTTTCCATGAGCAAGACAAGTAATGAATTTAGGTTTCTATGTGATACGTGGCTTTCTGGCTTACTTGAAATCTAGGAGAGCTGCATCAATGTTTCTTCCCACAAAAAGTGTGTCTGTGAGAACGGAACAGTTTTGAAAACCTTTAAGCATAGGAGGAAATCTTTCAGATCCTGTAAGGGAGAGAAAACTTCACTGAGAAGCGAAGTCTTTCTTGTCTAGGACTAGAAAACCGAGCCAAGACTAAGCCCCTTGTACTCTGTAAGGGCACTAGCTCTGCTCGCTCCCCTTCCTCTCCCCTGGTTTTTACAAAACCTAAAACCTTTGGGACCTCTGCTGTTTCGTTGAATTTGGTTGCATTTGGCCAACAAGTTCAGATGTTGTTGAAGGTGGCTGACAGCTGAACACTGGCACATAGCAAAGTTTGCATAAGCTTTGTATTGTTTGGGATGTGCCCAGCAAATCAAGCCCGGATTTTTCAAGTATGTGTGGGGGGTGCTGTATTCCCTGTTTCTGGGGAAATGAACACTTTTAGACTGCTTCAGGGATTCCAGTTTGAACAAAGTAACTGTCCTTTTGCGCTGAAGCTACGCAGATGCTCCTCCATCTGCCCATTGTCATGGCACCAAAAATGGAAATTCTTTGCTCCAGCCCCCGGCGTGTTTGCTCAGCCCGTGCAGCAGCGGGGCCTGAGCAGTGTCTTTTCAGATATGTGGATCAAAGCAGGAGGTCACTGCGGTCAGCCAGCAGCCGTGGTTACCACCACACCCAGCCAAAGCATTCTTCCTTCTCCTCTGCTGACAGTCAAGGCTGACTCCCTGCATGTGACTCCCCCACCATCCCCTCCCCACCACAGGTTTCTGGTCTTGCACAACTGACACTACAGATTGCGTGGGCAAATTTGTCACACTGCAGGGCAAGAGTCCCAGTAAACATTTCCCCTTTTCCCCATCCTCTCTCAACCTCTCCCCCCAGCACACGAGTGCACCCACCCACCAGAGGTGCTGGCAGCTTTCCTCTGCCCTGCTTCCCCCAGGGAGCCACGCAGGAAACATGCAAAGAGGTATTTTGCAAAATCAAAAGGCTAAAGGTTGTCCCCTCAGATTTGTCATAGGCAAAGGAACATGAGTTAATTTTTCCGGGAGTTCTTGAAAGCTAAGATGAGAATGTATATAATTTAAAGAGAAAGAAAATTGGTGGGAAGCAAATAGCTCCTTGGAAAATCCTCAAAATGCAATGGATATCAACAGAATGTTTCTACCACTCTCGGGAAGTACTGCCAGCCCACATCTTTCTGCTAACTCCTAATGGGTCCATTAACTACTCCTAAATAATGATGGAAACCATATGGGTGCACAGGTGGTCTCTCAATAAATACCAAATGAATTCAGTATGATCACCATTAACACAATTAATACCCAGCCAATCTACAATGATGGAACTAGTAAAATTAAGTGCTACTATATTTCCTCAGTCCTATGGCAATTTTACAATGGAAACAAACAAAAGACTAGAGTTAACTTTTTTTTTTATTGCAGTTATTTGGTTTTATTTACTTACAGGAGGATTTTAGGCTTCTGTGCAACCTGCTGTGTCTGTGCTCTGTGCATTTTGAGGTAAGTTTTGACTCTGAGCAGAAATAATATTGGGAGAAATAATTTTTAAAATATATGTTTGTTTATTTTGGGGGGAGAAATTACATGTATTTGGGTGTTGAAGCACAGTGCTTCCTACTTTCTGCAGAAGGCTGTAAACACAAGTAATGAATATAAGATTGCTACAGCTGCTCTTTTTATCATCTAAACTGTGAGTTCATCACTGTTCCCTGATGGGACTATTAGTGTGGTCGGGATTTTAATTTTCATTTTTTTATATTAGTACTGTTCCAGCATATATGGTGGTCCACCCAATTGTCAAAGGAAGGGGAACATGTTCACACATGACCTTCTGTAATGAAACACCTGATGTAGGCCCACTATTGTTATGATATTTTGGGTTTCCAAAAAAGGAAGAATTCTGTTTTTATTTTTTAGAATCAGATTAGTAACCTGGTTTAGGTCAGATTCAGCCTCCATTTTCATGTTTCCCTTGAAACCACTAGCTAAGCTCCCTAGAGCTGAGCAAGGCTGTATCAGTTCCAAAGCCTGTGTGGTCGAGCACAGGTCAGATTGAACACCCTGGGGTTTATCCATTTTGACAACCAATGAAAAACGAGTGCTTTACATTTTGAAAACTTGTGTCTGTTTGTCTCCAGAGCCTCTTTTATATGAATCACTTAAGCCTGGTTTGTGGGCGAAGATTCAGAGAGAAACATTTTGGATCTTCTTAACATTAATAAAGTGGGTTCTGTTCTGCAGGGCATCAGGGTCAGGGAAACATTGTTGATGACAGCAAAAACTGAGTATGGCAAAAGTGTGACTTGAAATCGGTGCATTTCACCACTGGGGCTTGTGAGAGAAAACCAGTGTCTCATCAGTTTCATGGGGCAGCTCACTGGGAGTTTCGGGCTTGCTGCAGCTCGTGCCAGGATAAAGGAAAGATTTCTCAATGCATGGGTGCAAGTCCTGTTCTGAAAAACACAAAAGACTCCTTTTTTGGTGCAGCAGTGAATGAGATGGATCCTTTGTTCTGTGGCTGGAGAAATCCCAGGAAATCTTGAGTTTCAGGATGGACTTTTGGATCTGCTCTGCTCAGCTAGACAGGGATTTCAATCTTACACTGTCCCTGGGGTGTTCAATTTCTGCAACTTCTCTGTGCCCAGATTGAATCTATCTGGCACAATCAGAAGGACCCATGCAACCCCAAACTGCCTATGATTACACTTGTGCTTGTTATTCTTTGTGTCCTGAACAACAAGCCCTTATTTCTATTCATTGCACCCGATTTACACCCAAGGAAGCTTTACCCCAGAACGATCTGTGTGAGGTTTGGGTGAGCTGTGTACTTGAAACTTCCCTAAAGTTCTGTGAAATATGTTACATGTGGAGCACAAAGCTCATTTCACAGTTCCTTGCTAACTTTTCTAATAAACTGTCTCGCATCTATTGCTCTTGAGTGTTTCTGATTAACTCCAAGTATTGATGCTCTTGTTCTTGAAGAGAGAAGTCTGTGTTTCTAATTTGAATAACATAATTTCCAAGTGTATTAAGGTAAATAAGGACAATGCACTCTTGTTCCAGAACTCAGATGCCTGTGAAGTTATTCATCAATCTCTTTTTCATTTAAATTCACACTTTAATTTGTGTTTCAAATGCAGATGAGGCCTTAATTAAATAAAAATTCAGCAGATGGTTTCAAATTCTCTGTTCAATTTACATTTCTTGTACCTCTCTAAGTGCTGGACTTCATCTTTGGAGACAGAAGCATTACCATTAGACCTCTTCCTTTAAACAAATGCATAGAAATTGGTAGGCTGGAGCTGTCTAAAGGAATAAATTAAATATTGATTACCAAATCTGAAAAGCCTCAAGTTTGTTTTGATAAATTCCCAAAACCTTGTCTGGACCTTCATGGATGATCAAAACTCAAGTATGTACCAGAGGTCTCATTCTTCTCCAGTTAAAAAAAAAAAAATTGGAACAGTAGGCAGCTTTTATCCTTAGGCTTTATGATGTCTTTGATTATCAACAGGTCCAAGAAGCTAATTTGGCAAAAGTGCCAAATGGCATGGGGAAAAACTCTCTAAATGTTTTTGGTCTCTAGAAAAAGATGCTGTGTTGTTCAAGCTCAGCACAGGAGCTAAGTGACTCGGAGTGTGTTTTGTTCTATCTGAAGCTGTTCATTATTAAGAACTGTGAAAAAGGAGAGTGATAAGCAAAATTACAGGATAAAACCCTTCTATTATCTCTGAATCAGGACTCTGCCTGTTGAATATGTCCCATCCTTCTCTGACTGGCTCTTAGGAGAAAATCATTTTCTTCTGCAGCAGTTGCCTCCTCCAGAGGAAATTATGAAGGAAAGGAAAACACTGCTTGTCCATTTATATGACTTCTGAGGTGGAGGTATAAAATACCAAAAAGTGCTTTTTTTCCATCTAGTCTCTTGATCTTATGCACTTACTGTTGGCCATGACCTTGCCACAATCTCCCTGATAAAATTGGGCAGCATTTCTTCTTCTCACTTTAGTTTCCCATTCAGCAATGATTTACAAGCCCACGTACATTCACTCTGTCATACAGGCTTTTCTACCTCTGCATTGCTTGCCATATCACTGGATTACTCAGAGCTAACTCATAAATTGCTTCCTTTCAACTTCCTTCCTTTGCATGTTGTGCAAGGGGAGCAGCCCCGCGGCAGGGCCGTGGATGGGGATTCCAATTTTACACCCTGCAGCTGTAGATCTCCATTCCTGCCCAGCCCACAGGCTTCATTTATTTATTTTGAAATAGCCCCAGCAAATGTGACAATATTTGTGTATTTCGGCAGCCTGGGGAAAAAGAAATCCACCCAAGCTCTCCCTTAAAAGAGATAACCCCTTGTGAGTAATAAAACCTTTAATAAAAAGTAAGTTGATGTGTTGCAGATGTCTCCAAGAGCTGAACACTGGGTGGGCATAGTGGAGTTACCAGGTACAGGGAGACAAAATTTGGGTCAGAGAAGCGATTTGACAGCTGCTGGGATTGAATGTGAGTGAGAAGGGTGCCTGCAGGACCCAGCTGGGGTTTGTGCTTAGGCAGAGATGCAGCGTTTCAGTTGTGTGGCTGAAGAAGGGCTCTGGTTTATGTTTGCAGCTACTAAAATGTCCTTATTTGTTCTGACTGGAAAAGTATTCCTTCTGAACAGGGGAAATGTTATCAGCTTGGCTGTCCTCATGAGATTTCTAGTATCTGTGGGTATATGCAAGAAAGCATTTCACAAAGCAAGTTCCTCTTTTGGGATCATGGGATTTGAATCGGTTTCTGCGGCCCTTGATGTTCACAACATCTGCTGGTTGTATGTTTGAAGTTCCAGTTTGGACCTGCTCTGGGCTCAGATAAAAGAGGAAGAGCATGATGTTGCACTAAAGGAGGGTGCCTGACATGAAATCTTGAGCAGTCACTTGTAGCAGGGGGCCATGCTTTGTCCCTGTCTTGGAGGAAGAACACGCATTCAGGGAGCCCCAGGACTCCAGGCTGCTCAGAAGTCCAGATTTCTGCCAGAGTCAGAAGAATCTAAGAGATTTGTCTCCTTCTCAAGCCAGGATGCAGATATCAGTGTCATATTTGGGGGGGAGGACGGGGATTTATCAAGTCTGGGTAGTAAATTGCTTAAATGTAATAAACTGCGCAGCACAATGAATGCTTGCCTTAATTCCAGCACTCCTCATTTCCCAGTTAGCTCAGAGCAGGCACACTGAAAAAAATCAATGTTTTCTTCTTACAGTGACTGTATTAAGAGTACAGACATGCAGGGCTGGGGGGAGGCTCACAGGCAGCTGCTGTCAGCTGTGCTGTGTCGTGCTTAAATGAGGATCAAGACCTGGTTGAAAAGAAGTGAAGAGTTCTGCTGCTCCTGGTCCTACTGGGAGAACATCACTGCTCTGCATGGCTAGAAATCTTCTTCTCACCAGTATATTTCTGTTATTTTGTGTCTGGAATTGGTTTTTTCTCAATTAAGGTTGTAAAACCCATGCTCATGGACTACTGCTTTATTCCCTGGCCCATCACTGGCTGCAGTCATAGTCCACGTTACCTGCTGGGGTAGCACACAGAATTTTCACTGGCATTTCTTCCTGTGTCTGATTTTTTATTTGACAACATTTTATATCTTTACAATATAATCAACCATTTTGGCTTTTTGATTACATGAAGGAAGAGGAGGAACTATAGGTACTTTATTATTTCTAAAAAGAAAAGAGGTCAGTTACCGACACCTTCACCAATTTTCACGCAGCCCCTGCCAGCTAAAATTCCAAGCAATTAAATTTGTATGAAAATGGAATGGAAAAAAAGCTGAGTGTAAACTGACTGATTTTTCTCAGTACAGACATTGCAGTACAGGACAACTTAATTTTGGAAACTGAGGCATGAGAGCAATTGTGATGCCAACAGAGACTTTCTGAGGTAAAAGTACTTTTTTGTTTTCCACTGAACTTTTTCCATGATCTCTTGATGAAAATGTCACCATTTAAGAAAAATGAGATCAAATAATTTATCTGATTCTTGAAGAAGCCATCTGTGCAGATATGGTTAAATCTGGAGTGAGTTCTGGTGTAGAAAGTGATTCTGAGAGAGCCATCGATCTATGGAAAAGAGGGAAGTGAAGATATTCACTGCTGGATAAAAATAAACTACTTGAGCAAGCGATGGCACTGTCTGTTGTGGTTTTCTTTCACATGATACCTTGAAGAGGAATTAGAGATGACTTGGAAAAGGCAAGGTAGGGCAAAGCCCCTCAGAATGATTCATATAATTTCAAGGCGATCTTTTTTCTCACGTGCAAATCTTCCATATGTTTGACATGAGCCGAGGGGAGGAAAGGGACAGTCTGTCTTGTGCCATTCCCCTGCCCGTTGAGCCCATGAATCAAAAAAATGGGCTTTGTTCTGACTTCAGCCACACTGAAGTATATTAGCCTAGGCTGGGTCAAATGTTTTTAACCCAGGTTGCCTACAATATATATGTACACAAAATTCTTAACCACCTGCCTTCCCCTGGTTCTTCTAGAGGAGAGAAAATATGTGGTTTAGACATCTGAGGGGGGAAGTTCCCTTAAAGCCATGAAGAACCTCACCAAATCATCCTCAAATATGTCCCTTCCTGACTGTCACAGATGGAGAAGGGAGTCTCTGAGGGTGGACTTCATGGAGTCGAAGGGTAAAGCTCTCACCCTCAATGTAAGCAAGAAATAAAAGGGAATCAGGAGGTCAGAAGATAAAAGTAGAGCTCATAGAGACTCCTGGAAGCCAACCAGCAGTGACCCAGGCAGACACTGATCTGAACTCAGAGCATCTCGGGGAGGCTGAAGGACTCCTGGTATTCTACCAGGGTCTCTGCAGCCGTATTTCAGAGTTCCGATTTCTTTATGATTTCAGCCAAGAGGGAGGGGCTCTTTCTCTTTGAAAATGGTATTCAAACATTTAGTCCAGTGGCTTATTCGTCCACATGCCCTGGGTTTTGTGCGTGCACACACGAGTGTTCTCACACAACAAGCAAATGCACGGGAGGCAGGGAAGAAAAGAGGGATGGAGGCAAAGCAGATCCAATGTATGAGCTGTACCCTTGTAAAAGACATATCAGAGACTGTGTGTAACTCCCAGATCACCACATAATGTGTTTATCTCCCTTAGAAGCAACAACACCTAAGCCCACATGCTGATCCCACAATCTTGGAAGCTCGTAACGGTTCATAGTGAAATCTTTGCCTTTAGAAGAAAAAGGTTTGAACATCCAAGGGCTTGTCTGGGCTGGGGCAGCCTCTTTCTGTGCTGCTCTCTCAGCTGTGACAGCCTTCCCCCAGGGCTTTTGGTCTGGCTTTCATTAGGAGGCCAGCAACAACATTGCTTAAAATCAGAAGGGAAATCCAAGATGGCAGCTGGGGTGGCTTTGTTGGGTGAACACTGCTTGTCTCAAAGATACTGGCCAAACAATTAAGCATTTTCCTGCTGTTTTCAATATCCCATTCCTCTCTCAGAGCGGGGTCTGCTTTGGCTACACCCATGCTTGGCCCACTGGGGAAATGGGAACAAGGTCTGGTGTTCTAGGGATGATCTGCATGTCTTTTACTTACTTCAGTGAAAACACTATCAGCCCAAGCCGCTCAAATATCAAAAGACACTGAGACTGGTTTAAAAAAATGTATTTTTTCCCCAGTTAAAATAAATAAATAAAAAGGCTTCCCTGTATTTGCTTATTGTTTTTGGAATCTACACAATGACTATTATGAAGTCCCTCTCTATTGCAAAAACACCCTACAATTTCAATTACTGAAATAAATGAAGGCTGAGATTTTCTGGGTAGATGCAGGAGCTGGGGACTATCTGAAAGAGCACTGAACCCCACAGCTGTTGTCAGCATCACTTCTCTGTGCTCTTGAGTATCACGTGGAGCCGGTGTAATTCCCCCTGCTGCTCTGCACAGCACTGCAAAACACATCCTGCAGCCTTGGGACAAGGAAAGGGCTGTCACTGGGAACACAACCCTGCTCAGTGCCAGGAATGGGGCATTTACCCCTGTTCATTACACCCTGCAACGTCAGCAGCACAGTCCTCAGGCAGCAGCCAGTGCTCCTAGCCCTGTACCTCCTCTCTCCATCTGAAGAAAAGACAAAACTCTTCACCATTTCTCCTTCTTCTTCTTCTTCTTTTCTCCCCCACAAAGAAGAACTTGCCAGGTCTGCATCTTTTTTCCTGAACTGTTTCCTCTTTCTGATGTTAAAAGCATCTGCTGGAGAGCTCAGTTCCATGCTGAGATGTCAACTCTCTTTCAGCAGCAGTGGCCATGTGGCTGCGCTGAGGGCTGGCAACGGCTCCCAGGGCACTACAGGACGTTGTGTGTGGAAACTCTGTGAGGAGCAGGACAGCTCTGCTCTGACCAGGTGACACCAGAGGCTGCTTTGCCAATCTCCAGTGCACAGCCCAGCACGAACTCACCCACAGGAAAAACAAACCTTCCTCTGGGTCTTGTGTATCTGTTACAAGGTTCACTGGCCTTCGAACTGGAGCTCTGCACCTTGCTGACCTGCTTGCTTGGCTCCCACATGGGACCTGGGTCAAGTCCTTTGGCTCAGATGGGACTCGGGCCAAGTCCTTTGGGCTCAGAGCACGAACAAATCGCACTCAGGTTTGTACCCAGCACCTCTCACAGTGTTGTGGCTGATGCATTTGTCCCACAACTCAGCTGGATGCACAAAACCAGTGCTGGGGCTGGGCACCAAGCAGCTAAAGAGGAGTGGAAAACAGTAGCAGCAGGATTCCCTCAACCCAACTGACGTCAACTCAGCCCTTTTACGCAGGATGATTCACCTGTAGATGAACCATTAAAGCTGTATTGGAAATAGCTTTTGTTTCCTGAATAGATGTTTGAAGTTTTGGTTGGATTTTTGTCCTCGTCTAAATCAGGATGAAAGGGAAAAAAATGAAATTTCTTTGCAGATCTGTGATTTAAATATAAGGGGAAAGGCTGGGCCAGTGGAATGATTCCTTTTTTTACGTTGACCCTTTATTTTAAATTACTATAAATTAATGTGAATTTCAAACACAAGACTAGTTTCAAACAGAAAATGGAAATTTTGCTTTTTGAAAATATAGAAACCACACCTATTTTTTTCTCCTAAATATCTTTTAAAGACAGGAATCAGAAACCAGCCCTTTCCCACAAAAAGGTCTGGTTTTTACTGAATTTGCATTTTTGACTGAAAGCCTTGTTTCAAAGTCTTGAAATTAGATCATGGTGAAGCAGCAGTTGTATCTAATTGGCCTCGAGGAAGAAGAAAGCTCTGTGGGTGGGATCCATCTCACCTACTTACAGGTGTTTAGTCTAAATTATACGTCAATAGTCAGGGGCACCTCCAAAAGGCTTTTCTCTCTCTACTGGTGGTTAAAAGTGCCTAGAGAGGTGGTTTACTCTTGATACCCACTTTTTCAGTGGTTAAAACTACATGGGAGAAATCCTATCCTCGTTGTTCACACTCTGGCTGAGGAGGGAAGCTCAGCATCACAGCTCTGATGACTTCAAGCTGGGACATGTTGGGAGAAGAAAAAAGGAGCCAGGTTCTTCATCAGTTCTTCAAAAAGGAGCCAGATATTTTTAGGTGGCAGAAAATAGAACAGTTTTGTGGAGAATGAATCAGTTGAAGGAACACTTCTTATTTCCATGGTCAGGTAAAACTTTAAAAATCTAAGTTTTTTCTAAATGCTCCTTGGGATTTTTTTTTAATTCCTTTGTAATTTGTCTCTGATTGTAGATGGATTTTTTTTTTTTTCAGAGCAATGTTTATTTTTCTGCTCAGCTGAGTTCTTTCTCTTTTTTTTTCCATCAAAGTACTTTGAATCCATTTGTAATGCTGCGTGCAAGACAGGTAATATCACCTGCAAAATCCCCATGTGTGACTGAAGCAACCTGGTATGGAAACCAAAAGTGAGCACAACAGTGCATGCATTTTGCTTTATTTAGTAGTTGCTAAAAGGACTAGGCTTTTTTTATTGTGGTTATGCTTTTCCCTTTTTGCAGGGGTGCTTGGCTCCTGTAAGCTTTGTGACCAGTTTGCAAGGGGCAGAGCTGTAAAGCCATTTGCCCTTTAATTTGAGATGCAAGGCCAATTAATAAACAGAAATCTTCAGATTTCATTTGCAGACAGCTATGCTGGGTGAAGCTTGGCCTGTGACTGGAACCTTTTGGAAAGCATATGTAGGAAGTGAACACAGCAGACTGGGTTGAGGAGCAGACATTTATAAGACAACCTTTCACCATCACCATGCATAGAGAGTAAAAAATATTCATAATATAAACAGCCCATTGACCAAACCCTGATGACTTCGATGGTGAACTTCTTTGAAATTTATGGTGATAAACACAGAGAGACAAAGATCAGTGTTATAGGACAGCTCAATGAGAGCCTTTGCACACACTTGACCAAAGAATCATAGAAATGTGGAATAGTTTATGTTGGCAAGGACCTTAAAGATCACCCAGTTCTAACCCCTGCCTTGGGCAGGGACATCTTTTGCTAGACCAGGTTGCTCAGAGCCCCATCCAACCTGGTCTTGAACAATTCCAGTAGAAGTAGCTGGTGGAAATAGATCTGACACTACGGGGCTTTCTGTGCACTGAGTGTTTGATGCAAAATAAATTGGGGTTTCCTTTTGTGTACGTGGAGTTTTACAGGGGTTATATTTAGTTAAGACTTCCCACAGGAAAAAAAAGAAAGCAAATTTGTAGACTACAGAAGTTGGAGAAGTTTCTGTTTTTTGTTTGTCTCAAAGAAAAGAAAGAGAAAGGATATTCCTCTGTATGTTACAAAACAATGAAGTTGTCCGTGTCTACCAATACAATACAATGCTCTCTTCCCATTCTCACATTTGGCCTGTGCACAGGACATGGCTTTTAGCACTGCAATCCCCACCTAAGTATGGGGAAGGGTTTCAAAAGCATCTTGATCCACTGCAGAAATCTTTCCTATTCCACATACTAGGGTGCAGAATTCCTCACAATGATGTCTCCGGCTCCCTTCCAGCTGCGCCGTGGTCGGTGGGGAGGCAGCTGGGCAGCCCCTCTCGCACACTGAGCTGATGTGACACAGAAGAGATGTAGAACGAAGTTTCCTTTCACAAGCAAAAAGGTCACAGCTCTGAGGTCTCAGGGCTCCCTTGGCAGCTGCTCTTACTGGAGACCTGCCCTGCTGAACCTGGTCTGTGCTGAAGGTGACCATTGCCACGGGTTTGTAATGTTTGAAAAAACAGACTGGTGTTGTCTGCTGGGATTCTCAAAAAAAGTATAGCTGAAACTTAGATCTGATCATGAGCTTGGAGATAAATGCTTAGAGACGAGTGTGAGGCCTCAGAATTAAACTGAAGGACTACCGTTATTAGTATATTTTCTTGGCAGATTATTTTTAAATGTGTCTCCCTGCAGCAGGAAAGCAAAGAGTTTATTTCTTTGGAATTAAAAGGGCCAGGCCTAAGGTCCATTCTATTTTTGGGTAACTCCCATTCATGTTAATGGGAAAGCTTCTCCTGCTTCAAGGGGAGAACAGACCCGTTAGAGATCTAGGATATTATTTTAGACCCCATGATCCCCTATAGCAGTGGGAGCTGGTGTGCAAGTAGGGTCAGCGTCAGAGCTGTTCCCTGCTGGTTTGTTCCTCATAATTCTGTCCCAGTGCACAAATCTTGCTGTGGTACAAGACCATGGTGGGTTTTGACGTTGCATTGTATCAACCCGTTTCGGTTTTTTTTCCCTTAGGATGTCTCAGTGATATGAAAAATGAAAGGTCAAACCTGCCAAACCCAGGATTGCCTCCTAGAGGAGAGCCCATTGGATATAAAGGCAAAGTTATGTGAGTTTGGGACCTGGCATGACCTACTTACCAGGCAGAGTTATGAGAACCCATGTTAGGACAGTTTGTTTTTCAGCCTGGTTTCTCATGGGAACAAGGCTTATGCAATCGTACTGTCTGTGCGTCTGTGTCTACATCCTCCTCCCCTCCCCAATAACTTCTGGACTCATTGCTCAATTTCAACAGGAGGGTAGAGCTTCCAGGGGTGCTGCTGGTCCTGCAGGCACTTTAAAATCGGTAGAGGAGGCTACAGGTGTTCACTGCAGCAGGTACTGCCACAGTGGGAGTTTGTGTGGCTCAGACAGGAGAGCAGCGCAGAGCTGCGGGCAATGGCACAGCCACGGTGCCGGTGGTGGATCCACACAGCACATTCTGCTGCTCCCTTTTTGACACTGACACACTCACTGGTGAGCCTCCCAAACCTCATCTCCTACTTTGTTTCATTTTCTCTAAAACAGGGTGAATTAGGGAGGTTCTGTTAACTAACAGCCTTTTAAAACACGGCGAGGGGTGGCAGGGAAGCATCCCTGCTGCAGTCTGATGCGATTCAAGCAAGGTTAGAGGGGGACAAAGAGCTCCTCTAGGCTCAGGAGCATCTGACCTGAGCAAAAGTTCCCTCTGCCAGGGCTGCAAGGGATGTGGTGCTGCTAAAGTTTGTCATTTTAACACTCACACACCCAGGACTCAGGAATCAGCTCAAATAAGGGTCTCACCTAGTGTAGCTCATTTTAACCCCCCTGCCTTCCAAAAGAACCCTGCCAGTGCTGCCATGTAAACTCAGTTAATTAGAGGGGAGGAAATTACAGCCCCACGGACTTCACAGAGAATATTCAGCATAGGTACAGCATTTAATGATCAGTAATTAAAACACTATATCTAATTCCTAAGAAATGGTGGGTTTGGAGAGGGACCACTTCCAGCGAGCAGGTGATAATGAACTCCCCAGATCACAGAGGCATCGTTTCAAAATGATAGTATGAATTTATTAAACATGCTATGGAAGACAAATGTTATTATATGAATATACAGGGAAAGACAATAGATCAGGAGAACTCCCTGGATTTCTGGTAGCATAGTACATGCATGACAGCTTCCTTTGGCTCATAAATATCAACAGAAGAGCACACATGAATACTTTTAATGATTTGTAAGGGTTTTTAGGGATCTCCTCATAAATTCTCATTTTTTTGGCAAACTGGATTGCATGATGGCTAAACAGATGAGGAAAGACAATGTTTCCATTTATTTCATTTGTTTCTCAAAAGAGCTTGAGAAACTGTTATTTTAAACATTGTGTAGTTCGATTAAAAAAGTGTAATTAATTAGTGGAGTTAGTGCAGGGAAAAAAGACACTTCCAGGACATAATTCAAAACTGTGATGCCTCTTGACATGAGTACAGGACAATCTCAGACTGCTAATTTCTTCTAGAGCAGATATTAGAGAGTGAAAGGTTTGTCAAGAAGTCTGTTTGTGACCCTCAGGCTTATTTGTTGTACCTGTCTGTGCCTCCCTAACTCTAGAAATTAGAGCTGAAGTTCCAGGCTACATCTGCTTTGGCCCAATGAGATCCTCAGTCAAAGCTGGATCACCTCTAGGTGCTTTTCCTCCTTACACAAAACTCTTTATAACAAAAATATTCCCCACTCTCCTGAGTGTTGATTGCCTCTGCTAGGGGCTCTCTTCTCTTCCTAAGTTGTGTGGACTTGGTACAGTGCTCTCTGGGTTGTTTCCCCTCCTTCCCAACCGGTGCATCTCCTTTGAAGTCAAAGGAGCTACTGTGATTTTTTGCCCCATTGAGATGCTCAGTATGGAAGAAGGATATAAAAGACTACTGCTCACAGGGTGGGAGCTGCTGGTTTCCAGTTTCTCATTAATTTTTCGCTTGTCTTTCATTTCAGTGGGTCTACTCTATGCTCCACCTTTGGCACAGACACAAATGCTATTTTTTTATGTGGTTCAGTGGGAGGAATGGTTTTGATCATTAAAAGCAAAGCAAAAATTATTTCAAGCAAAATTCCAGAGCCTCTCTGCATCCATTTATCTTTCCATGGCTTCCTTAAAACATTGCCTACTTACTCTCTGGGGAATATGTGCTCCAACTGTGTTTCACCACATTTACAGGAGCAGTCACATGTGACCAAGACTAAATTTTAACCTTAATTGCCCACAGGCTGCTGCCATTGAGCCCTGTTGGCATGTAGGGGTTTTAAAGTGTTGAAATTAACCCAATAGAAACAATAAGAAAGGCAATACCATATTTAGTTGTGAACCATCCTTAAAAATATTAATATGCTAAAATCCGAGTAATTAAGCCTCAAATTCTTGAAAGAATTTGTAATTTCCTGTAATCATCTCCTTAAAATATTCCTGATTGGGACTTAGAAGCAGTCAAAGAAGAGAGGGGTCTCTGGAGAGCCCACCACTGCTCCTTGCTGAGGCAGGGCTTTAGAAAGTGAATCACTGCCGTGTGACTGGATCCCTGCCACCCGCCAAGGATCAATAAAGTTTTATGCACCTTCCTCGCAAGCCTCAGGTTTTTGATTCCAGGTGTTCACATTAATCTGGGACACAATGGAAGGAAGAAGTTGCTACGGTTGCATGGAGATGGCAGTGCAATCTGGGCTGACTTTAGTCAGCAAATGCAAGAAGTTTAATTATCTCAAATAATTGCACTTCTTGGAGCCTTTATGCTGTTTGCTTAAGTCCACTGAGCACTGATGTCATGATTGTTCCAGATAATGCAGTGTTTGGGGTCTCCAGTGCTCAGTAACGTCATGGCCTACGAGGAAATGTTTGTGCCTCACCATCCCAGCACTGGCAGAGGTCAAAACAATGAACATCCTGGGTGCAGGGGTGCTAAGGGAAGTCATAGCAGACTAGGACATAAGCTCATTTTAGATTTGAATTTTACAACTGTGTGATCTCAGAGTGTAAAACCAGCCCTTAGCTCTTAAGAGTAAAATCCTTTCTAGGGACTGAAGGGTTTGCATGCTTTTGTAGGTTTAGGGCATCATTTTAAGCCCTGGGCTTGTGAAAATTCTGTTTAATGACACCTGCAACTGTTAGAAACGATTACAGCTCTCAGACTGTAGTAATTGGAGACCACAGTTAGTGCTGCAAGCATTGTTCTCTGGAGCTGCCCTTCCCAACCAGAACTCCTCAGTGGATGACTCCTGAGAGCCACCTCTCATCTCCATAATTTCGCTCTCCATAATGTGCCCCTTTTTGTTTCATCTGACATTTCTATCACCTTTAAGAAGCCTCAAAGAGAAGGGGCCATGAGGCTTGGATGTGATTGGCATATGGATGGTGCTTAGATTTTTTAATACACAGTTTTTATAAGACTGCTTTTATGTTTGCCTTCACTCTTTGATTTCCACTTGAAAAACGTTTTTCATGGAGTTTGTTTGAAAGCACAAATAATCACTTACCACAACTAAGGGCTAGCAAATGGTTCTAGAAAAGAAAGAAAACCAAAGAGAATCATGAGCTGATGGAGATGCCTTGAAAGATGTTTTAGAAACTGCTTGTAGCGGCACATTTTGCAGGACTGTTCATCAAGTTAATTCTCCTGTCGCATTGGCATTCCTGGATATGGTAATAACAACAAGGAAAGTTGTAATGGATTTCTAAAATGGGAGTGTTTTAATAGATTTTAGTAAATTACTTGTATTCAATACTGTAGTGTTGTGATATAACACACTGCAACGAAAGATAAAGTCGCAGATATAATCTGTGGTTCAAAAATAAATATGATGATTCCCATGTAAGATGATATTTAACTAAATATGTACCTGGAAAGGGAGAAGCACTGAAACCCATAAAACATCACTACTCTGGTCTGATAGAAGCATGAGCAGTCACAGTGGATGGGGAGAGCTATTCCAGCCTTTTGCAGTGCATTTGTAACAGAAGCCACTTTTGTCATGGTAGATGAGCTGTAAATTGAGATGCTCTAATGAAGGAGAGTCGTCTCAGGGTGACTCAGCATGACTAAAAGTCCCAAAAGCCTTGAAGCAGTCTTTATGCAGGGCAAAACCCGTCTGTATTATCCTGCTGATCTTGTGGATCTTCATAATAATCGTGTGGGGTGCAGGTGTACGTAAGAAAGCCCATGCTGAGATAGAATTTATTCCTTTCAAAATCTCACAGGTCTGGGAGAAATCCCCCTGGCAAAGACCAACCAAATGGCAGAATATTTAAAAAATGTTAAAAGTCAATTCTTTCTGTCACTAACATTAAACTACTCTAATGCAGACCGGTTAATGATGAGGCTTCATGAAAAAAGACATTAATCTCCACTTGCAATGCAAGAGCCATACAACTTCAGCCTTAATCTTTCATGAGTTATGGCCTCTTCTGTGATTCATAAAACAAATAAATCACACCTCTAAGCTACCATCTATTTATTACCACTTTTTAAATGTTCAGTATAGTATAAAAAGGGTATATTTTGCTTGCCAGAGGTTGTCAGCTACCGAGTAACATTTGGGAACCAGAGTCCTGATTCTGCATACAGTTGGATACATGTTTTGTCTTTGCTCCTGAAGGCAGCCAGCTCTGTGGAAGTGCACTCATGGGGCTCAATGTGCAAATTTTATCCCATTCTTTCAGGCTGTGCTTATAGTGAGCAAGCCAGCTGACCTAAAAGATGACAGAAACTCCCTGGCCTTCCTTTTTAGAAAGAGACAAAGGCTGATCAGTAAACAGGACTTGCCAAGTTATGAAACCATGGGGAGAATAAGGGAGAAGAATAATTTGGAACAGCAAAAATCAATAGAAAAAATATTCAAATTATTAGGAGACTTATTCAAACCAAAAATCACAGTTTCTCTTGTACTTTAACATGTTCTGTGCTCATTTCAGTGTTATTCTCTTTGCAGTAGAACCAGAACCTCAGAGTCCACACACACAGGCTGTCAGTCCAGCAGACCTGGGAAGGGGTTTATTGCAGGCTGGCAGCAAACTTTGCACCCAGTGTTTACAGTGAGAGCAAAAAAAAAACAGTAAAAACATCTGGTTTTAGGAATCTACTATGTTTCCATTCTTGGGGAGAGTCCTCCTGGTTGGTTCCCAACCTATATCACAATGCTGGCAGTCTGGTTGGCTTGCCTGTTCCCAAGTCCTATTGGTGTCAAAAGAGAATTAAATTCACTCCTTCCACCTCCTGCCTACAAAGACCACAACAACTCCCATTGTAGCTGCTGACCTTGGCCTTATATTTCAAAACCTCAGGGACACAGAGGACTTACTGAAGTAAATAAATAAAATGAAACACATATCTCTAAAGTGCACAAGGCATGAAGTAAACTCCCTTGAAACCATGCCCGTATCTTCTACTGCCCAAGTGGAAGTTTATGGATATAGGGATGTGCTTTTGGAGCTCTTCTTCATATTTGTCTTGTCTGTGATTTGTTTGAAGGAATTGTAAAAATATGGATGTCCCAGTGCACTTCTTGTAATTTGTAGTGAAACCTTGGCTGTGTTATGACTCCAGCATTGTCTGCATTACTGCAAAAAAACCTGGTCTGCGGACTCGAAGAAAAAGCACAGTAATTGCATGTCTTTTCCAAGAATGCTAAAAACCATATAAATACTAACCAAGTGCAATCTTTCCTCTTCCTCTACGCTGCATATTCCATTAGACAGCATTCAAATCCTGTGTCATATTTGGGCAGTTTATTTCTGTGAAATGCAGGTGGAATTGGAAAAATGGAGCTCAGTTACCCAGATGATGCCCACAATATTTTCTGCTGCTTTTGGCAAACAAATGAAAAGATTTTTCTATACAAAGGACTACTATAATAAAGGAAATTCAAGAGGCACACTAGTCAAACACAGTCCCTCAAGAAAATAACTGCTTTCCCCAAAAAGAGGGAAGAAAGCAGAATTAGGAGAAAGAAGAAGTGGAAAAGAAGCAGAATTCAGAAGCAGAATTCAGGAGAAACATTCCTAAATCTCAGAATGAGTAAATGCCTACTGCTGATCTACTCCTCCCTTTGTTTTTTAAAGAACTGAAGTTCTTGGTGTGTAATGGTGTAGTGGTGTTGCAGCTTTAATTTCAGTTTGCTTTTCCCTCAGAGATATTTCCTCACTCCAAGTCCATAGTGAAGCTGTCTGGGGGAAATTTCCACTCTAGGTGTTGCTCAGATATATTTACAAAAAGAATCCTGGATGCTTATGTTAAAGCACCTATATAGACTCATGTTCTTTAGCACCAGAAAATGAATTCTGGAGCAGCTTCTTGTTTTCAAAGGAGCAAAATGAACAAGTGGAAAAAATCTGGTCATTAATGACAGCAGAGCTTCCTATGAGTGATCACTGCAGCATACCTCAGGTTTCTAAAGCAGCTGTTGATAAATGACACCAGAAGGTGTCTTTTGGCTAGGAAAGCTGCCCATTTTTATAAAGATTTTGTTCTGAAACCCCTGCAATTATATTATACTGCTCTTGCACCACTCTGTGGAATTTTGCTTTTGATTTCTTACAGCTTCGTGCAGACTCAAGGAGTTTGGCCTCTTTATTAAACCTAAGCATCAATCTGTAAAAAGCCTCGATTGTCTAGACAACTACTTGTGAAAGTCAGCTTTGTTTTGTTGACTCTTCGTCCCTGGGGGTACCAACACTGCTCCTTCTGTTCTTGTCTGTCAATACTCTTTTGGCCAAATTTTGGGTTTTGTTTTTATTTCCCTGTATCTGCCAGTTATTTTTGCTTTGGAAACCAACTTAAAAAATATTTCAGTGCTGTTTCTTGATACTTTTTCTTTTTTAAAGAATAAATGCCAACAGCCTGGAGCTTATGAGCAGCCCTACAGTAATAAAAGGATATACACAGCAGGCAGTACTCAATTTGCAAAAGAAAAACAGATTAACATTTCAGGTTTCTGAGGGCTTTTTGTCAAAAACAGAACATTTAAAAACATCAATCTACTAGTAATTGCATTTATCAGTGCATTCTCAGCTGATTCTTTGGCTACTTCCCTTAATATCATGGAATGGAGAAGTAGCTGTTGGAAGTCCTTTTAAACATACATATATATATAAAGTGAAAATTTGGTATCAGTCAGGTTGATTTGACTGTATGTAATTCTCATTTCTGGGATGAGAATTACACACACTAGAATGATGTGGATACATGGGTAATGGTGGGAGAGTGAACACCCACAGTCAGGCCCTCAACAACTACAAAAACTGGTACCAAATCCTATTCCTGGGCACTTTTACAGAAAGAAAGTTCATTGTAAGCAACAATAAAAAAAAAAAGCCCTTTAAAAAAAAAAAAAAAACCTCAGCAGAGACTTTAAGAAAACACCATGGGAGTATCATTTCCCCGTTTCTTTAGCAGATGCTCACCAGTCACTTTTCAGGTATAATACCACTGATTGCATCCAGGCAAGGAACAACATGGAACGAGACGCTGCTCTCCTGCTCCGAATTCCCTATGAGCCTGGAGAGCCGCCAGAAATGCCCTGAATTGCCCGGCAATCAGCTCCCGGGAACCTGCTGCTCCTGAATACCTGCACTGAGCACCTTCCCCACCAGGCTCCCGGCATGACTGCTGCAGCCCTGCCGCTCGGAGAGCTGGCGTTCTGTCCAAATAACTGCTGGGAGCGGCACGGGAATACA
The DNA here is from genome assembly GCF_017639235.1 of Corvus kubaryi. Lineage (NCBI taxonomy): Eukaryota > Metazoa > Chordata > Aves > Passeriformes > Corvidae > Corvus > Corvus kubaryi. The sequence continues at coordinate 9,768,060 of NW_024580668.1, read as the reverse complement.
GAGAGGCTGGCTGCACGCTGCACTGGCCACAGGCTGGAGGATTTTCTCATTTCTTCCTTACACAGGTGCCCCAGCTGCTGGGGTTTTTCATCCCCTCTGGTGTTTCTCACCTGATGGAGAGCAGACACTTCTTTTCAAATTTTTGTAGTATAGAAAAGTAATCTGGAGCCTGATTTTGTGCTAATTCACTAAGACACTTCTGATAATTTTGTCTTATGTATATTTATTAGGGTTTTTTTTTTTTTCTTCTAACATCATTAGATCTGTTTTGAACTCAAAGGTCAGTTCCTACACCAGTATAAATCAATGTAACTACATTGATTTCAAGGACTGCAGCATCTTTCGTTAATTCCTAGTGCCAGAGATGGTGTAGTTGTCTCTGAGAAAGAAGATAGATATACATGTATTTATATATATGCATTTGATTTAAATCACAAAGAAAAAAGAAACTTCTGTGGAGAATGTAGTTCTGTAGCATGTTATTAACCATGCAATTAAGGCCTAGTGGTGTTAAATGATCGATACAACAGAATCTCAGCCAGCCGCCTCCAAAGACTTCTCTAAGTCCATCCCCTCTGCCGTTCCCATTCTATCTTCATGAAAAAGAGCCCTGATCCTTGCACAGGAGACCCTACCATCTTTTTTTCTTACTAAGAAAAATGTGGTTTCACTACTTAGTTGGACTCCATTAGCAGCCTAAAGGACACATTCCCCAGTAAAATAACCCAAGTTGGTCTTACTCATTTCAATTCAATCATTCCAAAATGAATTCCAATTGCTCATCTAATTATATTTCCCTACTTTTATTGGTCTGCTTTTGAGAGGAGGAGTTGCCTGTGTTCTTTGGGCTATAAATTAAATATATAAGAGGAGAGAGGAAGAGAATTAAAATTATGCAAAATGTTTCAGTGTTAAAGTGAGAAGTTATGTCTTTAAAAATCAATTCTGTAGTAAAGGTGTATCTGTGGTTACACAGACATCTCTTCCCACTTTTCAGGGATTTCCCAGTCTGTGCAGTTCTGTAGCTTCTCTTCCGTGCATGCAAAAAGCAGCTTCACATGGAACTGATAACTCTCTCCAGGGAAGGAGCAGCATTGCCTATAGCCAAAATATGTTTTATTAAAAACAGAATCTTCCTTGTCAGGTCACATCACTCCTGCTGAACTTGAGGGACGCCAAACAATGGTGCCAGGTTTGCCACATGCTGATAATGGCATCCATGCCTGGTGCACAGATAAAGCAGCCAGAGCAGCCGGCCGACGTCTTCCTCTGCAAACCAGCATTTTCCCTCGGGTTTGTGTGATAAGAGGCATCGGTGCTGGTGGTTGAAAATCACTTAAGAGAATGAAGTGCTGCACTTGATAAGAGCAACCCTTCACGGGTCTGTGGGCTGGTGTGTGGTGGAGAAAAGGAAGTTCAGAACCTTAGGAAATCTTTTAGGTACTTTCAAAATTGTTTAATGTAGCATATATGCACTTCCCCTTTCCATACCGAACTGCCGGTGCAGGTCCTGGCTGAAGTTGGGACATCTCCCAGCCCATCTCTGCCTGAGCCTCCAGACATCTGGGTGAGGCAAACAGGCAGCAGACACAGACCAAAGGAGTTTCTGAGCCTCATATTTGATGGAGGAAGTAAGGTAATGAAAAGGAAACCATAATCTGGCCCTGAATTAATTAGCTCACAACACATGGCATTAAAAAATGTATTCCTGTCAGTAGATGGCTTTGCAGCAACAGCCTGGGATAAGTCTCGTCTTTGATTCCTCTGTCTCCATTTTCAACCCCCTCAGCCCCTCTGCATCTTTGCACCATGACAGTCCTGTGTCACCCATACCCTGCTGTGCCCAGGGGTCCCAGTGTGGCACTGCAGCGTGGCCTCTGCCATGACTGGAACAGTAACCACACAGCCTGAGGTTGACAAATCATTGAATTTCTCCGTGCCTCGTGCAGTTCTCTACCGGCTGCAAACAACAATGGAATCATGAGATCTAACAAAAGACCAAGATAAGGGACCTCAGGCCTCCACAGGGCCTTGGACTCCCGAGTTTAGAATATATTTTTTTACTTAACTTTTTACCTTTGTCTAGGTTTACAAAAAATTGATTTCACATCAGTTGGCACAAAGACAGCCCTATGTAAAAAGGTTTTTTGAATTCAAAGAATTAACTTTGCATAGGAATTTATTATTATTATTATTATTATTATTCTGGTTTGCTCTGTTCAGGTCCACATTTTCAGCCCCTGAAGCTGAAACAAGTGAGTGACTCTGTCATCACAACTCATTGAATTGGAGAAGTGGGCCCATCAGAAAGTTTTCTGCCTCCAATGCTTTCCCTAGAAAACCTGGACCATCCCTCTGGGAGCTCTGGGGAGAAAGAAAACTATTGGATTAAAGTTGCACAAATAGTCAACACCAGCAGCCTGAGTTGCTATTCATTTTTCCTTTAGTGCTTTTAACCTGAGGGCAGTTAGAACCATAATGTGGACATTAACTATCACAACAGACATAAAGATCTCAGATTAGATGGATTTTACAGCAGGCCTCACACCAGCTCCTAAGAAAGGGCAGGCAGAGCAATTCTCCAGTGGTTCTGTCCCTGTGATCTAAACTGCTTTTCCCAGATCCCTGTGCTGGATGTTTATCCCAATGTTTTTGGAAGTTTTCTGGCAACTTTTAAATCCTTACAGGAGCTATTATTGAGGTGTCAGTTGTCATGGAGAGCAGGATAATATTTCACGACATCAAAATACCCCATAATCATTTCAGAAGGTTGATGATATTGCTGCTAGGCATAGTCGAACTCTTCTTCACATCACTGCAGATTGAGGCTTTCCCTCTGCTCCACGCAGCCCAGATATAATCCCTTCTGATTAGAGCCTTTTCTCTTTGATGCTCTCCTTTGTCATCCCCACACTGGGAAAATTGCTCTCTGTTGAATTACATGCTCCGTGCCGTTTGCATAGTTGTCTTTTTTAACCTGGAAGCAAAGCTGTCTGTGCCTGAGCAGCAATAGGATTCTGACTTCTAGTAAATCTTTGATTAATGAAGCTCAGGTAAACAGATTAGTCATTAACCTTTGCTTCTCATGATCAGATTACTTATTGATGTAGAGTGGCTGTGCTGCTCCCATGCTGCCAGGGATGGGAATCTTGCTTTCCTTCAGACTTCAAGAATCTCCCCACCATCTAAAAAGAACCCCTTTTAGAAGGGGGATATTAGAGAGCTGCTGCCTCTGCAGGGAGCCATCTACTTTGTATGGGATCTCACTGCAACCAGGGCACTTAAATGCAAATATTAATTGGTGCTGCCCGCTAGTAGAGTGTGTTATCTGTATCTCTGGTACTGTATTTCAGCTAGACAGCTGTCAGAGAGGGGAACTCAGCTGAGGCACAGAGGAAATACACACAAAGTGAGACAAGTTTTTAAAAAATGGTACACTCTGTGCAGGCCAATTGCTTAAACCCTTGAGAAAGGCCAAATCCTTGGTCAGGAAATCATTGTATAAAGTCCATGTCTGTAGACAAACAGAAGGCTGCTTCAAATCCATTCAAAGCAGACTTAATTCTGGGCTCTTCATGCACTGTACAGGTCTCCTAGGATGGGCAAAAGCAACCTATGAGCTGAGGGCAACAAGAGAACCAGGGACAAGAAATCTTTTATCCCTGCCAGCTCCATCACATCTTTCTACCTGTAGTCGTACTACCAATGGCCTCTTGTGAAAAAAAGGAATGATATTCCATCATCAGTTAAGGAGAGTTTCAGATTCAGGCATTGGACAGAAAGCTGGGCACTCCTTTGTGACCGTCACTGCGATGCTGCTCACTTGGAAAGGGTTTGCACCCTCCCTGACTTCCAGACCATCCTTACCAGTCTCCATGGGCGCAGAGATTCATCTACCAGAGGAATGGAGCTAGATCCAAAAACGGGTCTTATTTTCATGACCTGCAAATTTAAATATGGGAAGGTTATGTAGGACTAACGAGCAGAAGTGACCTGTGCCTACCTGCAGCCTGCAAAAGCAGAGAGAGAATTCCAATTACACACCAATCTAATTCATTGATCTCTAATACATTGGATTATATTTAAACCTGCAGACATTTACACTGCAGCCCTGAATGCAGAGAAGTACAATCAGAATAGATAGATAAAGCTTCATGTTTTCTAGCTGATCAACAGACTGAGCTTCATGTTTGCACTTTCAGTTTTGCATCATGTGAACCCCAGCATTCATTCCCATTTCCAGTCCCGGGATCCCCTGTGCACACAGCTATTAGCAGATGGAAATCTAGCAACCTGATCTGTGGGCCCAGTTGGGTAATCAAACATTTAATTACTAACAATTATCCATTAATGCTTATAAATTAGGTTGCCAAACTACTTCTACAGACTACAAATATTTGCGTCTAGACTTGTCTGCAAAAATGGAAGATGCCTGTGAAAAGCTACACCACAATGTCCAATGCTGGCATTTTCATTTGGACTCTTCAGACTCACACAGAAAATGCAAATATTTGCTGCATCAGAAAGGTGTGAAAAATTCAGGAATTAGAAGCTGAAATTGAGGGAATCATGAAAATCAGGTCCTACGTCAAATTCCAGGCTTGCTTGATTTCTCTCACTTCAAGGGTCTTCTTCCTTTTCACCCTTCTCTCTTGCTTCTACCTCTGCAGTTGATTAAACATTTGCCTCCACCCTACGAATATATATTGGTCCAGAGGGCTTATTTTATTGTGAATTACTTCCTGATATTAATAGTAATTTTTATGACTCTTCATGCATATAGGAATGTTGTTTATTAAAATAAATCTGACAACATGATTTCAGGTAACACTTCAGAGATGAACACGTGCTTTTCACTACCACTCCTAACTAGGAGAGACTATAACCCTCTCCAGTAAGAACACACTGCATTGCTATGCAGAAAATGTAAACCAATTCTATAAAAGGGTTCCAGTTCCCATCCTGTTAAGTAAGTTTTGCTTTTTATAATTGCCTGCTTTCTACTGTCTGTTTTATTAAAGCGATGTGGTTATGATCTTGTCCACGTGACCTCTCCCTTTGCTCACAAGGGAAATGTTGGAGTGGTATTGCAAGCATTGGGACTTCAAGGCTACATTTAAATTAGTAAATTCAAACGTGTCTGGAAGCATTCCCAGGACTAGAACAAAACTGTTTATACAGTCAACTGCTAAGCTATTCTCTGGCATGAATTTGGCCCGTTCCAGCTCCTTCTTTCCCTGAATGGATTGTGATCACAGCACGGCCAAGGAGCAGTGCACATGAAACTCCCACTTTTTGAGAGGATAAATGAGTTTATTTGTGTATATGCTGTCCACCTGCTGGTCTCGGTGGTTACTCCGGTGTGCATTTATTTACCTGATGAGGTAGAACCAAAGCACCTTGAACTTAGTAACCAGGCAAACAATTTCCTTTGGAGAATCACATTGATTTGAGGCAAATGTTGCACATGGCAGGGACCAAAATTAGCCACTATCATGCACAGTAAAATTTGATGCATATGCAAAATTAGGCTCCCAGTCACAATCTGGATAAGTATCAGTTGGATCTGAATGGTGCAAAAGCTGAGCACAATAAAGACAGGGTCCTCAGCTGAAAACTGATGTCTCTTGTTGCAGTACCAGGCTCAAATACTCTGCCAAAGAAATAGTGCCAGAGGAATTGCAGAAAGAAGAGGGTGTGACGGTTTAATGGGATTTTAGTAAAATATGATATTTTTTTTTTAATTTGCCTGAGTGTTTTATTCTTTTTAAGTAACTCTGAAGGGATCATCTAATTCTATAGATAAGCCATGTACAGTCACCAGCCCAACATAAATTAATTGAAATGGCTGCTGAACACAACACTTGCTTTTACCAAGAATGCAAGAAGTTCTTCAAGGACTACATACTCTCTATCTCTTTTTCTACCTCCCCTGTGGTCTCTCTCCCCTCTTTTTCATCTTTTTTTCTCTTCCTTGATGCCCAAGATGGTTCCATTAGTCTTGCAAATATTAATTCCCAATGCAAACAGAATGTGTCAGGTACAGGATGATGTAAATGGAAAATTAATTGAAGAGCAACGTGTAGGCTTGTGCTGTGCAATGTCCTCAGCATGAATACTCAAACAGAAAACTGCCACTGACTTGCTGCCCCTCAAAAGCCCTTCCACACATGGAACACAAGGTTGGGCTGCTGGCACAGGAGGTGCAGACGATTTTTTTGAACAGTGCCTGATAACTGATTCCTCTTTTGGGGCCTTGTTGTTCCAGGTACACTGGTGCACAGCGGAGTTGACTGCACAGCCAGGACAGAGCTGTTGCCCTTCCCTTGCACAAAGCCTGACCCAAACACAGCCCCAGGAGAGCCGTGGGGCAAGGTTTTGTCATCCTCCTCTTTCCAAGGCAATCAGTCCCTCAGGAAAGGTCAGGCTGCCATCAGCCACAAAGTTCCTGTTAACCCTCTCTGGTCAGGGGTGGTGAAAAACATCACTGACCACTGTTCAGAGCTGTGAGCAGGAGTTTTGGAGCTTTTTGCCAATCTCTGACAAGGCAAAGTAAAGTGATCAATGAATTTTACTGCTTTATCTGTTTGATAAATTGTCCTCAGATTATGACGCTGTTCAAATCACTTGCTGCATCTGCTTTGTGAAAAAAGAAGTTTCTTCAAGACTTCATAGCAATTATTTGTAATCTGTGTTATTTTGACTAGACCCTGTTGATGATATAGTGAATATTTTTTGGCTCATTGATTAGAAGAGTTTTAGATTTCTGAATTATTATATTTGGAGGTGAGAATTCAGAAATTGATTTTAGCTAATAGGCTTTCAATCCAGAAGGGATGATAATTCAGTCATTCCATGTCCTTGAACAGCACAAACCATAGGTTTCAGGCAGTTCTTTCCCCCCATACTTTGATGTATGAGTACATTTAACAAAGCTTTATCTCCTAGAAAATTATTCAGTCTTTCTTTCAAGCCATATAGAATCCTCCTGCTTTCAATAAAAACCCCAGATGTTCCCATGACTTCCCCCTCATTAAAATAATTTGCTACAGTATTCCTGGGAAACTAATAGAAGTAGTTGAGAATACAAGCAGAATTTGTAATGAATTTTCACACACTTTTTTAATATTTTCATAGAAAAAGTTCCAAGCTTTGGGCTGTTGCTGCTCACTTTTATCCAGACTCATTATACCTGGTTTAGTGACATCAGCAGTCCAGACCCTTTCTCTGGTCAATGGAGGAAAGTAAACTATCCCAGGTGTGTTGCATTTTCCAAGGCTGGTCTCGCTACTGACTGCAATAGGAGGCTGGAAAACCCAGCAGACCTTAAGTACCTCAACAAGATATTTAACTTTAGGTGGGAAACACCCTGGCTCTGCTTGCTCATCTTTAAGGCTGGTTCTTGGAGTGAGGGAATGGGGCACGAATATGGAAACACCCAAGGAAATCTATCACCCATCTCCAGCAATCCTTACTGGTCTTTTCTGGTACCATTGAGATTTATTTTAAAGAATCCATGAGGGTCAAAATTGTTTCCACTCTTACTGAAATTATAACTTTATTTCTCAGTCTTATCATCAGCATCCTGAGTGGTTTTTTGCTCACCAGGGGAAAAGCAATAGGTCAGATCTTTAACATGCACAATATTAACTTTCTAAATCCTACTTTCTCTCAGGATTTACTCAACTAGATAATTTCTATTTATTTTGGACACATTCTGATATCATGTCTATAGAGATTTGTGGGGAAAATACAGAAGATACAAAGGATTTTGCTTTTTACTCTTAACCACCCCCTGATCACCACCACCAACAGCCTTTCTGCCTCCTTTCTCATTTCCATTTCCTCTCTTCCCCTGTTCCTCCACACTCAGCATCCTGCAAGCAGTTCTGCACAGTCTTCCAGTAAATATCTCATTTAAAGAGTGAGGAAGCCTGAATTAAATAAGGAAGGGACTCTTGCTGGCCCGAGTTAATGGAGATGTCTTTTAGTGAGATGTCAGCTCTCGACAGTTCAGCTCTGCCAGCGTCGTGACAAACCTTCCTCCCACATTAAACAGTGTATGAACAATGATCCACTGAGAAGGTGTGTGATAGCCTTTGGATTGGGCCATGGCTCATTTTTAGGTATTTTCTCGTAATTCAGGGCCACAGCTTATAACCTCATATAAGTGAATGAGAACAGCAAGAAAAAGAAGTCCTGGAACCAGGAGCAGCTGTCAATGGCTCAAAGGCAGACAAGAAACCTCATCATCTTGGCCCAGTCTTGATAAATTAATAATGCTCTATGCTGGAACCAGTGGAAAATATGGATATGTCTACATGATAGCTATAGAAGACCACCTGACAAATCTGGAATGTGAAATTATTCTAATTTATATAACTGGAGCCAGAATGTGGGATAATGTTATCCAGCAGCTGGAAATTTCAGGATCATAATGGTGGTCCTCTCCTAACTTCAGAGAAAAAGCACCTAATAGGAGATCATGTACTGGTAGTGATGCATTGTAATTAGAAGGTTGGAGCTCTTAAAAATTAGCACTGCTCTTGACACTTCCAAAACTGTGCCACCTTGTACTCAGGAGCAATCATTAGAGTAATGAACAATTTCTTCTGGGTGCTATCTGCCACCACTCGACAGTCTCATAAATGTGAACATTTCAGAAGCGACAGAACTTCCATCCTTGCTGGCAAAAAGAAAAAAAAGGTTAATTAAACCCCAAGCTTTCTTTTCTGAAGCACACACTCCCAGAGCATCAGCACACACAGAAAGTTGTGCTACGAATGCTTTTTTTGGTGCAGAAAACCATCTTGTGTTTTCACATATGCTTACAACACGAGAAGTTTCCTCATTTTGACAAAATGTGTTCCCTGTATTTTTAGAGCTGGGTTAAAGCTCCTCTGCTGAGGAGAGGACACAGGGCAGTCACACAGCTGCTCCCAGCTACGCGACAGAGCAAATGTCAGAAGTGCTGGTGCTAATGGGGAAGCGACTGTGCCCTTTGCTTCCCTGCCCCTGCCCTCCACTTCTCCCTTCCTCCCTGGGCCTGACCTCCTGCACTGGGAAACCTGCCCCTGGTTTGCAGATTGTTTTGCTGTTATCCTGCCCAAAAACAAACAAGCAAGCAAACAAACAAGCAAGCAGACACTCATCTGTGCAGAGAACATACCGTTAATATATAACCACGGGGATCAGAAAAACCAGTGAGAGGGCAAACACGGCCAAGAACGTGTTTGCAGTGTGTTCAGGATGGATTGCCCAACACTGAGGGAAGCAAAACACAAAAGTTACACTTCCGCCAGACAACATGAGTGGCTTGTCACCAAAAAAAAACAGGTTTAAAGGCTACACTTGCCTTGCCTCATGCACCCCTCTCTCTTCTGCTTACTGCTTTCCTCTTGTCAAATAAATAGGTTGTGATTAAATCTTCCTAAATAGGAAAGAAATGCTACATGTATAAATTTCTCAAAAAAAGTAAAGATATGTCAAATGACAAGTGAGGGTGACTTTGCAGAGGTTAAGGAAGAGCGTCCCAAGCCACACAGAGGTGATCACAGTTCACAGCCCACCATACGAGATGGGATGGCTCACACCTGGAATTGCTGGCTCACACTGCACTGAGCCCCGAGCAAGTACTGCCCGGTATCTTCCTCATCAGGGATCATCAGAGAAGCAGGACTAACCCACATTAACACCCATTACTGAATTCCTGAAAAGAGTGGGTTAATGGTTCACAAAAGTCAATAAAAGATTGCTGTGATGGGAGAGCCATCCTTCAATGGCAGAGTGGTTTTTCCTGCCAGCAATACTCTCACATCTACTGAGAGAGCAGAAGCTGTGATATCCAATTCTGGCTCAAAGTCTCTCAAAGTCTGGTGTTCTCCACCTCCCCGGCTAGTGACCAAGCAGTTTCTTTTCTATCGAGGCTGGAGTTGGTGATGTTAAAACAAGAAGCCAGGACTGTCCCTGTGCCCCAGGCACACACACCAGTGAGGGCAGCAGGGTTCATGCACCCTGGCTGAATTTGCTCAGTGTTACCACCCAGCAACAGCCGATGCAGCTGATTGCTGCAGAGTGTTCTGGGTGTTGAAACACACACTGCCCTTAGGGCTTCCCCCCTCGCATGATCTGTCTTTTCACTCCTCATCTTTTCCTGCCATTTTATTTTGTTTTATTTTATTTTTTTTATTTTTTATTTTTTTATTTTTCGGTAATCTCACTAGTCCATGCAGTGGCCAGTACTCTTCAGATCTAATAAAAAGGCTGCAGACATGGTTTAAGTCCTCACTTCCCACTTCAGACTACTTCAGGAGCCAATTTTTTAAGACCGTCAGAAGTGTCCCACAGGTGACCAGGGTTCACAGCCCCCTGAGATGGTCACTCAGTCATTCAGGAGCTGCAGGAGCTTTCATAGTTAGGGAAAAGAACATTATGGATAAGACAGCAGAATTAAGAGATGGCATTTCTGCTTGAAGCTTGACCAAGCAACTTGGAACACGCTGACAAATCCTCTTGGTGCACCTCCACAGGATCAGCCACGTCTCCAGCCCAGCCTTTGGCTCCAGTGCACACACGAGAGCTTCACTGGGGACAACAATAGTGGAAACAACATCATGTCCTATTAACAGCACACATGCAAATACACACTTTTGACTGTATTGTTTCGTTGGGCTGCTTTTACCATAGATTTAATCTCTCCACCTTTGGCATTGAAAATGCGTTTTAATTAACCCTCTAGCAAAACATTAGCCTGGGATGGTCTGATCATTTTTAACTTTATTTTCCTGAATGAAAACAATGCTGGCCAAATTTACTGTACACTGTCACCTTAATTACCTGTCTTAGACAATCCCTTTCACACTCACTTGCAGTTTATCATAGTATAACACAAAAACTCTTCCTCTAAAAAAAACTTTAAATGCTTCTGAGATTCAAACTGTAGATTGCTTGTGCAGCTATAATCTTAAAAAACATCTGCTACATTTGTGTGGTAAAGGAAGTCTCTTTAGAATACAGCCTTTGATTTCTATAAAAGACAAATCAGGCCACATGTTTTTGTTTTGAATGCTTCTCATCACAAGAGGAAATTTTCTGCAGCTTGGAATTTTGAAGCCATGAAAAACGTATTTATTTTTTTAAACAAAGAGCGCACATAAGAACATCAACAAAACTCCTCGGAAGTGTTAAAAACCATTCCTCTACCATCTTTAAAGAAACACTAATGACTGCCTGACCCACATTTTGATCTACCTTTCTGTCTTAAATTTATCTGGGTCATATCATGTCCTTGATCCAAACATATAACTCCCATTGACATCTCAGACCTTAGGAGGCTCAGCTCTGGAGCTGCTAACAGCCCAGACAAGCAGCAGATTAGGAGCTTTCACTGGGCTTTTTTCATTTGTCTCTCGAAGTGAGTGTGCTCATAGTGGTGGACTGACAAACTGGCTTTGACACCGGTGTGCATTGAAGGTAGGAATCGATGGTGCCTTGTGGCTGAGTGAGTCCAGAACAGATCTTTTTTGCCTCATTCTGAACCATCTATTTTTTAAGAAACAATGAAAAATAAAAGCTTCTGGCTTTTCTTAGGGAACCCATTGGTTTAGATTTTAAAACTGGTTTGTCGCTGCCCATTTCTTCCACCTACATCTCCTCTCTCTTCTTCACGTGGATACTAGAGATGCCTACACCGAGCTTTTTCAAAACACGCTTGTAGAGGATCATCTGTTACACTTATCAACCACCCAAATGCTTCATACTATCACTCTCTTTTCTGCTTCTTTCCCCCAGAGAGAAGCTTTGAGTTAAACATCTTCTATGTCTCCAGCCACTTCAAACCAAGGGTCCAATCCTGCCTAACATGGGCTCTTAACCCTGGGTGTGGAATCACGTGGTTCCATCCTCCCTTTTCCAGGGTTAAGTAGTTCACAGGTCCCTACTGCAAGCCCAGGGCAGGAAAGGAGCAGCAGGGATGTGATGCAGGAGCACAGCTTGGCCAGTTACATCAGTAGATGTTACATCCAGAGTGGTGCAGCTCTAAAACACAATATCTATTGTCTCAGCAGACGAATCAAATGCGCAGTCAGTATCTCCCCTTTGATAAGCTTCTGATTACCAAGATTTTTTTTTTTTTTTGCATGCTAGGAATAGACTTTTGCCATGATTTGAAATGCAAACTCTACAGTTCTGCATAGCTAAGACACTGATACAGAAAACAATTATGATTAAATTTTAAAAACTCAGATCACCAACCCTGTAGCAAATCCCTTACAGTTTTGCAGGCCTGTCAAGCTGGTATGGCTGAAGAGTGTCCTGCTGATAGGAGCTGTGACCTGAAGCACATCCTTTTAAGTGATAACTGCTGTCAAAGTGGGGAGACAAGTAATGAGGGCAGAAAGGCATTTCAGTTGTAGCAGCTTGGATAGCTCTCATATAATTTGTATTTTCATTCACTGGAAATACTTCATTAGTTGACAATTATTTTTGGGTTGTGGAGGAGGTTTTTTTTCAGTTCATTCATTTTTCTTGTAGTCAGTCACTCATCCCATGTTTTAATGCTAAAGAGGTATCAAAACTCATCTATTTATACCTTAGGTGCTTCCCAGAGCTCACTGAAGTCAATACAAAGGTACCAGTTAGTTTAAGGTCCACTTGTTTGTGATGCTGCTTTTCCTGCTAAGCTTCTAATCAAATTCAGCTTTACTGCTCTGTGAAGTAGAGGATCCTTCTTAAAAGATAGTAGACTCTGTTTCATCTGAAGATTTACTACGAGTGGGAATAACCTTTCTTTTGCATGTGGAATGGAGAAAGTCCATGGAGATAAATTTGGAAAGGTGGCGAGTCTCTGTCATTGATCATTCATGGCTCTAACAGAGGTATCAGGCCTTGGGCAGAGTGGTCAATGGATCAGAGCTCTCCCTGATCTCCCACCACCCAATCTTCCCTGTAGAAATCCCTTAACCAGCCAACAAACCAAGTTCCTCCACTCCATGTCCCCCTGTATTTGTAAGACAGAGCACAGTGCAAACACACACTGGAGTCTGCTCTAAATGCTGGCAGATGTTTTTCATCACAGCAAAGGAGCCTCTTGTGCAATTAGCGAGACAGAGCTTTAAAACTTTTTTTTTTTTTTGCACAGAATAACTGTGTATTTACATAGTTGTGAAATTACTTTTCTGATAGAGAATCAGTTTTGCAAAACATTCGGTGCATTTTTTTCTGTAATCGTGTCTTCCCCTTGCTCTGAGATGCAGCGTTCCTTGTAAACAACTGTCTCCTCTCCTTAGTACCCTCATCTGTATCACGCATGGAAAGAGATCCCGGGCTAGCTGTGGTTGATGCATTTGTCCAAAGCCTGGAGGAATTCATGGAAGAGCTCCCAGAGGATTCAGTGGGGTTTGGATCGGGTACTGAGCTCTGGGTGCGCTGAGTAACCAACCCGCTGCACCCTGCCAGGTTTCAGCTTTGATTAATGAACGTGCAACTCTTTGCAGAAATGATTCATAAAGCCTTTCAAGTGCACCAGAGCTCGTTTTTGGCCAAAGTCTTCACTGTTTCATGCGATTTCTGTAGAAACATACTGAGAAGTTGGGGCCTTACTTGAAGCTGTGGCGTACTCTGAGCTCACAACTAAAAGTGTCATCAGAGGGAAAGTTGAGTCCTGAGCTCACTCCTGAGGTGAACTTGAATGGCACAGCTCCCTGGTTTTCTGGTGTTTTCTACTCCTTGTCAGTCTGTTCAGAAGTTCAAGCAATTCAAGAAAGTCCAAGCATGCTTTTCAATTTTATTCAACGTCAGCTATGTTAAAAACACAGCAGTCAGGATTCTGATTTGCTGTGAATCTAGACCCCTTTTAAAATTCTGACCAGATCTGGGGGAAAGTCAGACACAGATTCACATAATACCATTGCAGCTAGATTTTCTGCTCTTCTTTACAGTTATGGCACTGAGTTCTAATATATTTAGCCTTTTTTAATATAAATAATCTTGTTCCTCAACTATAAAGCAAGTGCGAGTGAGGGGGTGGTGACTGTCACTGCAGGATTAAAAAGTGGGAGAAATGTTTCTGCAGTGCCTCACATTGGATGGAGTTCTGACCTTTGTCTCCTGCATCCAGAGATGGAGAGGACAGGAGCAGCTCTTTTCCAAAGAGCTCAGGTCCCAGTAGTTCCCATTACAACTCCATGACTCAGCACCTAACGTGATCTCTGCCCCTGACACAAGCAGGGTGAAGAAAAAAGAAATACCCAATCACCCTTGGAGCAACATGTCTTGCTGACAGTTAATTTGCCAACAGCACTCTGTGGCTTTGTATATTAATTAAGCAGCGAATTAATTCATTAATGTTGCCGACACAGAGAGCAGAACATACCTTCATTTCATAATGCCTAATCCTATTATCAACAAGCTAAATTCTGCCCTCAGCTCACCTACACGATGGCACTGCTGACTCCAACAGATGCCACAAGGAAATGTCTGGGGGCAGTTTTTGGCCTGACTTGTTTCATTGTGCTACCAACAGCCATGAGGCATTTTCATTCCTGTAAGTAGATTTTCCTTCAGAAGCTTGGCAAAGTAAAACCTCAGACACTTTTGGGCTCTTTGCCCAACTTGAGAACAACGGGCACAAAAAAGGTTCATTTTTCTCACCAGCTACCAATTTGATTGACATGGAGGCCTGGTCCTATTAAGCTGAGATCTGGCCTGGGTTCAATGTATTTGGAAGCCTAGTTACAAACGCATTAAAACAACTTTAACAGAGATTTTGTCAACCTATCAAAGACAAATCAAGAGTGATTTCCCTGATGCCTCTGCTGAATTGGGTAAATTTCATTTATTGACTTCAAGCACTGTGTGCCGGTAATTTTTTTCCTCTGTCTTTTTCTCCAGAGGAATTTGACATGATCAGATCTACTCTGATGTTTCATAATCACATTTTCTTTCCCCTTCCTCTCTCCTCCTTTGCAGGGTGCTTTGAGTGTTGCTACCAGGTATAGAAGGTGTGTATGTCAGAGAGAAGAGATGGGCCAAATTCAGAAGTGTGCTTAATCAAAACTGACTCAGTAGATCCTCCTTTAACCTGGCCTGCCCTGCACTTTCTTTAGCTTCTATCACATAGAGGCCCTTGGAATGGCATCTACAGGGCTGCTCAGGTAAAAAAAAAATGCCATTAAGAACAGCTTTTATGGGATGTGGAATGAACTAAACCCCTTCAGCTTGATGCACTGGAAGTTCATGGATTGGAGGAGGAAAAGCATGTTAATTTAACTACAGCATGAAAGGGGTACATATGTGTTGGTATAAATGTCACTTTCAGGCAATAATAAACAACTGGAGGAAATTTCCCTTTGGGAAAAAATGGACATTTTGGAGCTGGGGCACTAGATTTCAGTGCATGTGGAATAAATCTGAGCAGGACCGTCCGAAAGATTCCCGGTGGTACCAGAAAGAACAGCCTTGTCTGGGTCCAGACTTTTCATCTTATGTCATACTAATTTTTACTTTGTGTAGCACACACTTCTCACAGATAACCAGTGATACTTGTCCCCTGACCCCGAGGAAAGGCAGAGAGACTGGCACAGGGGCTGCCACATTCCCACTTAAGGAGAGAAACTGTTGCAAGCACGAAAAGTGCACCCGTGTCCTCACCCAGTTTGCCTGGGTGAAGCTTGGTGTGACTGACACAGCTTGACACATTCCTCGGAGTTTGCAGCCACATTTGCAAGGATTTGGGATGAAACCCACAGGAGCCTCAGCGGTTTCAGCTCTGCAGTGGCACTGCTCCCAGTGCAGACCACAGCGTGCAGCTGAGCCCTGACAGGCGCACGGTGCCACACAGCCAACATGTGTTTAAAGCCACCAGCGGTGCCTCGTAATGATTTGTAAGAGCAGAAACACCGAGCTCCTGCCATGCAGAGCCTTCCCAGCTCCTGTGCACGTGCAGAGCTGGCCTGGGGCTCGTTAGCAGGAAAAACACAGCATGGCAGGAGCCGCGGCCAGCAGCTCGGAGCGCCCAGAGGCTCCCCAGGGTGCGCTCGGGTGTTGTCCTCGCTGCCGTTCTTTGTCACCAGCCCCGAGGAGCAGTCAACCAGAATGTGGTGCTGCCTCGGATGTGCTGAAAGAGCCTCCTCGGAATGCACCTCCCTCAGCCTCAGCCCGGGGGCTACGGGAGCCGTGGGCAGCCAGGCACCGACTGCTCGGAGCAAGCCTGGCACACACATCCTTTGTTCTCTCCCCTTCCTGGAGGAGAAAACCAAAGCTAAGCAAGATTTAAGTGATGTGCTCAAAGTCAGACCGTGATTCAGTGATCAGCTGAGAAGGCAGACGTGCTGTGCTAGCCACTATTCCTGTTTTCTCCCAAGTTAATGTGGATGGATTTATTCAGCGCATATTTATTTTGTGGGTGTCTTTTTCATGACATTTCCTCAATTTCTTGACTTACAGTTCTCATTATTGTGAAATTTGATTACAGAACCAGGCAAAATCGCAGAGCAAGGCATGTTTCCACCATGCAATTTCACTCCAAACTAGCCCCATCTCGGCCTGAGGATTGCATGGAGAGAGGATCGATTCTGAGTTTGCCAACTGACAGACTCATGAGAAATATTCTGATCTTGTTTGGATCCCACTGAGAATATTTCATATGTTTAAAGGCCTGCTAAGTTTTTTTTCTCCTGTTTACCTGCTGTTCCACATAGTGAAATAGCTTGGGAATGAGGGAGTACTGCTTCTGGATCCTCGACAACGTGAGCTGCTTTGTCCTTTGCTTTCTGTTTCTTCCTCTGTACATGCTCACACAGATATTCCCTGATCAGAGCAGGGTATGCAGGATACAGAGATTCTCACAGTGTCAAAATGTAGCATGCTGGCCTGGAGCAACTCTTCAATTTTTCACATTTATGTGACACTATAAAAGTAAGTAAGAGCCATGATTTTTTCTTGTGCCCTAGCAGCTAGAATTTACATAAACTTAGAGAGGTCTTGAAATCACAAATGCAAAGTGAAGTACTGTGTATCATTAAAATAAATCACTGTCACAGAAGACTAAAACTTAACTAAAAGCTCTCTTTCTAGAATCAGTCTGTCTGGTCATACAGCATAGCCAGGAAAGAGTTTTGCACTCAGCATTCTGTAGTTCATATAAGTTACATCAATCTCTATTTTTATTCTACAATTTCATATTTAATATCATAGAGTTACCTCCCTTAACCATGTTTAATTTGGCTTTATGTTTGTTTATTTTCTTTGCCGTGTCGTTTTTTCCTCTTGTTGTTAGTTTTGTTTGGCACTTGTATAATCACACTTTGGAAACATTAACTAATTAACCTTCTTAATACTCCTGGGAGGTACTGCAGACTACGTCAGCCTTACCCTGCCTCCCACTTCATGATGAAATAACCAGGAGTTGTCTGATTTGCATAAGGATGAAAAGAAGTTTGGCTGAGCCAAGACTCAAATCTGGTGTTCCTAGCTGGGATTTTTCCCTTTCCTTTTGTGCTGGGACTACTTTATAACTGGTTGTTGGATCACATTAAGCAGGAATGGCAAACTAAGGGGTTGTACCCCCTTCCCTGAGCTCCTTGTCGCTCGGTACAGGCATTTGGGGCACCCCCAAGCCAAACAGGGAGTGTTCCCATCCCACCCAACGGCATCATCACCCGCACACAAAGAACAAAAGCTAACGCTCGTACGGCTGATCTCTTTGGCACCACTGGTAGTGCCTAAAGAAACAGATGAAAGCAAGACATAATCTGGTGGATACTATGCAAACCTCTATGAAAAATGTTCCTCAACAGCCCACAAACTCCTCTATACATGCACCTTCTGGCTGAGTGTTGACCCCACTACTCTCTGTTAGAGATCTGCTGTAGAATCATAGAATCATTTAGGATGGAAAAGCCCTCTAATGTCATTTGAGTCCAGCCATCAACGCAGCACTGCCAAGCCCACCACTAAACCAGACAGCACTGGAAAAACAGCCTCTCCAGAGGATGGCTGGAAGGGTAATTACCTTCATAACCTTATACCAGGCATATGCAATAGATAGGCTAATATTATCAGAGGGAGGAGTAGAAATAGGGTTGGGTAAATCGACTCAATCACAGGGATGAAGGCTGCCCCAGGAAGCCAACTCCCAGGAAGCATAATGGCAGGAATATGCCTCAGGAAGGAGGAGGGCTGGTTTGTGCAACAGAGAGTGGGAGAGGCAGTGGGGAGAGCAAACCCAGCGGAGCCCTCTGATGCTTCAGGCACCCTGAGTCTCGCCCTGGGGCTGTGTGGCTCAGAGCAGTGGTGTGATGCAGGAGCAGGAGGTCCAAGCACAGCGTGGAAGGTTGGAGTGGGAAGTCCTCTGTAGAAAACCAGCCTGTGTGGAAGGACTGTTCAGCCCTATGAGAGGGATAAGGCTCAGCATGGCCACACCCCACGCACCTGGGCAGCCCTGCACTTCCAACCAGGCTACTTCCACTGCAGGTTTTGCTCCTTGGGGTGAATAGGGCCTCCCTCTTTTGCAAACTCTTCCAGTGAACTTGTGTGTGAACATGCCTAAACATTTCAGCAGCACCCCTTAGCTGCCAAGGGCTTGACGATTCTCCCACATTCCTCTCTGTGCTTATGGTATTACAAACCAGTCAGGGAGACACACGAGTGCCCAGCGTACTGCAGCACTGGGACAGGTTCCCACAGAGGGCTCTGACTGGATAGCCAAAACCAGAACAGCTGTGAGGAGCAGCAGCACAGACTCAGTGTGCTTCTCCCACTCTGGGGGACTGGACAGCCATGCCTAGGCAGCAGTGAATCACAGCAATAACCCAGTACACGCTGGAGCACTGCTCCCTGTGTGCCAGCACTCACTTTAAACGTTCCTGACTGTTGGGATTGCATGGAGAGCAATGCAGTGCTGCCCCTTCACTGCTGTGACACCACTGCCGGGTCTGAGCACACCCCAGCTCCTCAAAGCAGAGTCATTTCTGTTTGTGAAGTTTGTAACCAGGCCATTCTCTGTGTCTGTCTTTTCCAAAGAGGAGGAAGGTGAACAGAGGATCACAGGGGAGAAAAAGGGGGTTGATGCAATCTACACATGTGTATAAGCAGAATACACAGCTGTATAATGCAAAAGCACAGTTTGAAATGTTTGTGAAACAGGCCAGTGGTGGGCTGAAATGTCAGCACTTCTCTCCTTTTTATGTGGTAGGAGAATAAGATTAAATTCCCCTTAAATGCCGTAGTGGCTTCTGCCTTATTAGAATCATCTCTCATAACATTTCTAGAGTATTGTGTGGAATCCACTTAAACGAATCCCCATGAAATGAAGAGTGCTGTTAGAATAATCTGGCTCTTGTGCAGTGGGCTCTGCCTTGCACAGCAAGATTTGGCTGTGTGCTTGAGAGGGAGAGCAGGCACCAGCTTCCCAGCTATTCATATTTAAGTATCTCGAAAGGCACCAAGACACTTGCAACAATATTGTATCACACTGCTATTTGAGCAAGGAGAGAAGAGCTTTGAATAATTAAAATCAATTAAAAGGCTAAAGGATAGGGATTCTTCTTGTCTTCAGAGAACTCTTTACAGCAGTAGGTAAATGTTTTCTTGCCTTACCCAATAATTATCTCTCTCAAACACACCTACCCACACACAGTCTTGTGCAGCCACAGTCTCTCCTGGTCTAGATTTTGGAAGATCTCAAGGTCGGTTATGCTGACGGACGGAGCCCTCGCACAGCCCAGATGGGGATTCCCAAGGAAAGCAGCTCCATCTGCCACAACCTGGACCCTGCTGAAGACCAAAATGTGCTCTCACAAGTCTGTGCATTCAAGTCCTTCCAGAGATATGTAGCTGCTAGCAGAGCTGGGCTCAAGGTGCCAAAAAAAAAAAATTCAAATGTCTTAGATGAACACAAAGTGACAGCACTTTGTGTGTGTGTGTGTGTGTGTCTGGTTTCGATGCACGGGCTGGGAGCAGCGTGGTGCAGCAGCACTTTCATCTCACCAGGCTGGAGTTCAGGAGATTAACGTCTATTATCTTGTGAAAAAAGAAATAAAATCACAACTAGACCCTTGATCTGCACCATCAGCTGATGTCTTCTCTGACTCAGGGCATCTCCACCTGAACGCCCACTGACCTCAGCGGTTCCTGGTAGTGATGCAGCTCTGTGAAGCAATCCCAAGTGGATTGCATTACCTGCTGATGAGGTGGCACTCCAAGCAGTGATGCAAACAGCATGAGCCCTGAGATGCTTTCTGCCTCTCCATCCCCCTTGGCATGCTCCTCTCCCTGCCATGTCCCTCTGCCTTTCCTGAGAGCCCCAAGCATTTGGCTTTCTCCACTGCCTTATTCAAACAGCCCCATCACTTCCCATAGCATGAAATCCCTGTAACAGAAAGGAATGAATTGCTGGCTGACACATGCCCTGCGATAAAACAGCAGCTTGTGAATAAATACATAAAGAAGCCTTTAGGTCTGGGTTGGCTTCAGAATAGATCAGTTTATTTTTGCTGTGATTTGGGGAGTACAAATATCTTTACATTAGCAAACAGCACACGACAGGGTTTGTATCCCAGCAAGGAATGTGTGTGGCTTTGGGAAAGGCCAGCTCCTACCTTGGCACTGCCCTGGGGGGAGAGAACAGTCCTGTATGACCATACTTACTCCCCAGAAAATTATTGTAAGAGTTTAACAGTTAACTTCACCTTTGATAGCTCTTGTTCCACATCAGAACCTTCTTGCCTCCTTCCCCACTTCACTGACTAAATGTACTAATTGAAATTATGGAAATAATCTTGAAAAAAACAGTGAACAAAATGACATCTTTGCTTTTGGGCAACAATGTTTAAAATTTCAATTTCTCTGTGGTTTTCACAGGAAAAAAAATTCAGTTTGCAAGTCTATCTTTCTCTTCCTGCCAGCTGAAATCATATACGTTTCAAAATGTATATAAAGAGAGAGAGAAAAGCACCAGAGTGTGTTCCATGTGACCTGTTCTGTGGAAGGGGAAGCTCCTGTGCTGCCCAGTGGGTGCCAGTGCTGGTCACTGAGGGAAGGAGGGAACCACATGGGTGAGTTGGGGATTCAGGTTTAGACTCAAAGGACTGGGAACAAGTCCATCCACTTCTGCCCGTGAGCTTGGCAAAAGCTGGATTTCTGTGCAGGGCACTGAGAGCCAGCGGCTGAGAAGACTCAGTGTAAAGCAATTAAAAAATATTGGCAAGAACCTTTCCTCCATCTCTGTTTAAGCACACCCCTTAGCACCTGATCCAGAATTTCCTTGTGCATTCTTGGTTGTTTTAGGAAAGCATGTGCACTCTTTTTTCCCTAATATTTTTAGCTGAGCTCCCTCAAGGAAGCACAGACAACGCCGTGTCCCTCCTCTCAGGGTTCCTGGACAGCAGCAGCGTGGAGCAGTTCTCTGTGGCTCAGATGTGTTTCAAACATGGGCCAATTGCCAGGGATTCATTAAGTGAACAACATGTGAATGTAACCACATATAGAGCTGCTTCCATCCATGGAGCGCCCAGCGCCTCTGCACGAAAGCAGATGTTATGGAAACAGCCCAAGTCAAATAAGCAAGGGAAGATTACCTCCATAATGAGCTAAAAATTAGTTCTGCACCCTCCTGAAGGGATCGAAAAAGAAAAAGGAAAAAAAAAAACAAAACACAAAAGCCTCCACTTGTTTTCCTAAAATAAACAGTGCAAGTGGCACAGACAGGCAGGTATCAGCAGGTGTAAAGCATTTTCTTTCTCAGTATCCCATACGTAGAGATTTTAAAGATAAATTCAGACTCAAGACCAAATATACCCAAGTGAATCTAAATGGATATAAATTACTTCTTCCAGCATAAAAAGCATACCAAATAAAAAGCATACCAAATAAAAAGCCTCTCAATTTCTTTGCTTCTTAGACCCTGATTTATTATCTGGCTACAAGGAAGTGCTGTCATCACTGACATGTTTAGACAGATAACACAAACTGATTATAGTCTATAAAATTATTAAGTTTGAAATACCTTTATTTTGCTTATTTTTTATTAAAAAAAATCTTTGACATATGCATAGCACCCAGTGTATGTCATCCTTTGCCTACACAGGGTATTCCCTCCACTTTTAATACAGAAATATTAAACACACACTTTTTCCCCTACCTCTGCCTTAAAATACTTTTCCCCCATCACTGCACATCACTGTCCAACAGCTATGTGCTCTCAGTGCAGGTAAAGGAAAAGGTCTGGCCACGGTGGCAATCAGCATTCTGATTGATAATTCCTTGCTCAAAATTAATCTGGAACCAATGTTGCTCTCATCATTATCATCATCATCATCATCATCATCATCATCATGGCTCCAGGTCTGAGCACAGGCTTTCCTTTTATGCAGTGGGGAAAATGAAGGGGATTATTGGGAAGAGGAGGCACCAAAATGTGAATAAGTGCTACTGGGCAAGAAGCCTGGGGGGTTTCCCCATTTTCTCCCAATTTTCTATCCCTTCTGAGCTTACTCATAAAGTACAAGAAGAGAAATTTTAAAGGGAAGTCCCTTTCCGGTTATTCTCTGACCACACAGACATTTTATACGTCTCACCACCCCTTGCTCCCCGGTGCTCCATCCAAGAAATAAGGGAGGGGAAAACAGGGAAGGAGAGAAATGTAACTAGTTTCAAAGAAAAACTTTTTTCCTCATCAGCAGAGCTGAAAGGCTTTGAAAAAGCCTCGCTCTCTGCACAACACGAACAGCTACACACACTTCTTTCTCTTCCCTTCTCTTTCTCCCAGGAGGAGGGAAGTTAAGAACCTGAGAGATTTTTTATAGTTCTTCATTACTTCAAAATGAACACTTTAATTCAAATTTCAGCACGGTTTTGCTCTTTTTCTTTTTCTTTTTTTTCTTTTTTTTGTAAATGAGCCATTGAATGAAAGGACTACTTTATCCATTTTTTGTCTAAACATTTTTGGGGGTGGAGCGATCATTAAAATATACTGATACATGAGTCCTTGCAGTTTGCAATTTGGCTTACATTGAGTAATAGTTATTTGTCTGAGTTAAATTAATGTTGATGGATTTCTTTCATATTTCTTCCTCACTCTGAATAAGATTTACTGAATGTAGCTTTTAAATGTCATTACATATGTGGCGTTAATTCACATCTGCATTTTTGTGCTGGGAGGGGTAACCTATTTTCTGCTTCCACTCTCGGTAGCTGGGCTCACATGTTTCAGGGGCTAGTTCTGCCATTCACTGCTTTCAAAGAGCCCTGATTGGCTTCAGTGGGAGTTAAAAGCACTTCAGGGCTTTAAGAAAGAGGTCTGATCAGTTTTTAAAGTGTTCAAAGCTGAATGGATTTAACTATTATCCGTGAGTTTTCAGAAGTTTCTTTCAGCGACAATATGATCCTCAGTGCACTTAGTGTGATTTTTTTTAAAGAAGGATTTGGTATATTGTGGCAATAACTGCAGAGAAAATGCTGCCTACAAGGAGTCAAAATCAGTTGTTCATCCAGCAGAAAGTCTCAGTCCATGGATGTGATGTGGGAAGGCTCGGCTGGGAGACCTCGTCACAGTCAGGAATGTGGGCTTGTGGCAGGCCGGGACCTGGAGCCCTGACAACGCTGATTAAAACCTGTGACAAATTTATGTCATCTGCTCAAACCACGAATTGCCCTGGGGACCACCCTGGTCCTTCAAGGCCACCGTGTTGTTCCCCTTCAGCCCTTGCCCTCGCCATTCCATCTGTGCTGCTCCAGCCTGGTTTTGCTGGGCCTCCACAGAGGATCAGACACCTGCTGACATGGACCTGGCTGGAGGATCTGTGTCTGTCCCCTGGAAACAGCCAAAATGCCTGAAAAATACAAAGACTGCTTGACAAAGCAGCTCCAAAGTTGGGGTTTTGAGGTCTGGCGAGCACATTCCTCCATGTTCCCACATCGCCTGCGTGATCCATCCCAACAGTTAAGCATAAGCACTTCTCCGAGTTTAAGCACCTGCATAAGGCCTGGCATATGGCGAAGTGCTCGACTGAAATGGGGCAACCGTGGAAGGAACAGCCCTTGGACTCCAAAACTTAGCTAATGGAAATTGGAATGGCGCCACTGATTACAGGGGACTATCCTAATTAGCGGCAAGCAGAGAGACGGAGCTTTATGAAGCATAAAACACAGCACTGCAGAATGTCCCAGCAGAACTCAGCAGCCCTAACTCTGACCTTTAAAATCATATTAGTTTGGTAAGCCCGGTTACAATGGTGAAGTGCTCTTAAAGAGGTGCAGTGAATACTGAGGCTTACAAGAGTGTTTATATAAAATATATATATCTATCAAAGTGACAGCTGACTTTTAGTTAATCCTTGATAATTGTGTTTCCTTGAGAATATTATGGAATGTCTGGTTTGAGGAAAAAAAAATCACATAACCATGTTGATTTGTGGCAGAATTATGCATGCGTATGGCTTTGCATGTGAAGCTGATCAATATGTGTCATTAGTGTCTACATACATAATTTTTATGGCTCTTTTTAATAGGGTTTGCTTTATGTTTTATTTTGAGATTGCTAATGAAAGACAGCTATTTATTTAGAGGTCAGCATTAAGCTTGTTGTGATGAAATATGTATTTACTTTCTTTGTACTTGATAAGAATAATGCATATACGCTTATTATGTCGGCAGCATAAGATTTATGATCTCCACCACTATTAATGTCTCGGCTTTTCAGTGCTTAGATTTTGTAAATGAGCTGATAAGTAGATACATTGTTGTTACTTAGCAACCTTAATTGAAATTTTTAAACAAAATACTTTCATTTTGGAATTTCCCAGGTAATTTTTTTTTGGCACTCCTCTATGTGTTTACTTTCTCTTTTCCTCCATTTGTTACAAAGAGAGACCTCGGTTGTTTTTTTCTCCCCTTCTTGTAATTAAAAGAAAACGGGAGAGGTGACAAAGAAAGCAACTTTCAGCCAGTGATCCACAGCCTCTCCTTCGCTCCTGACGTTTTTCCCTGGCATGCGTCAGCAAAGCTTTTACGAGAAAATTCTCCATCCTCTCTCCACGACCTTTTCGCAAGTTTTCAGCAGCACATAAACCCTGCTGCAAAGTTTGTGGAAGGCCTGTTGCAGGCAAGCTGCTGCCCAGGAGCAGGGGCAGGTGGGGCAGGCAGTGCAGGCAGGGACTCCGAGGGGGGACAAGCAGCTCCGAGGGGGGACAAGTCACCAGCAGCATCTGGGTGACCCCACACCCTCTGTGGCTGCCCATCACCAGCCCCACCTGCCCCCCTGACCACAGCAGCTCACCACTCCCCAGCAAGGGCATCAGCCATGCACCCCCTCACCTGACCCTGTTTCCAGAAGTGCTGATGTTATTGTTATCAATGCTTCTCAAATGATTTCCTGTTTATTTATATTTTTAGCCATTAGCTCCATGGCAGCTGCCAGGCTGTCCCTAAGAGCCTGTGAAAACCCACCTGTAATGCAAAGTTAAAGGTTGTGTTAAGTCACATATCAGGCTCTCTGGTTTCCTGTTAGAAAAGAAAAATAAACCAATTTTAAAAATATCCCTGTGCTCCCATCTTAGTACTGAAATTGATTTTTCTTTATAATTTCCGTAACTGTCTGAGTCTTCAGATGCCATATCAGAGACCATACCCTGTAATCATGGCAATGATCCTTCAACAATTATTCATCGTCCTCCTCCTCGAGCTCTTTATGGGGGCATAGTGTTCAGGGGTGAGAAACCTGAATCAGTTTAATTCCTCTGTCTTTTTTCTTTGTGCTTTGGTGCATTCAATACTTTTGTCAGATGTAATTATATCTGGGTAATGAGGAGATGAGTTCTGAGCCGAAGTGGAATACTTACAAGGTGTGTGAGCTTGTCCCACACACAGAGACAAGGAATTACAGGCTGAGGAATAAAAGTTTTCCCTGTCAATGTGATCTGAGAGGTGTCAGAGGAGCTGCAGCTACCAAGAACAGAACAAGCCAGGGCTGATTCAACCTGGCTCCAAACACAGATGGCAGAAAGCACCTGGATACTAACATTTGTTTAGAAGAAAGCTCTACAAAAAAAAAAAAAAGGAAAGAAGGAGTACAGCACACAGATTCTTAACAAAAAAAAAAAGTTATTTTTAGAAGAGGCCCCAACTTAGTAAAATCATCCACACTGCGTTTAAGAAGCCATTCCAGTAAACTCAGGAGCAGTTGGGATATATTGTCTGAATGCTCCAATTGCCCATCTCATCCCAAAAGTGCCTCCAAGACGCTGGGGGTGCACCAGATTTTCAAAGGCAACTGGGAGCAGAGCCACTCCATCCAAGTGAGCACCAGGCTGGCTTTTATAGATGTTTGGTTTTTTTTATCCCCTGGTTTTTTGTGAATTCTGCTGAAGGGGAAAGGGTGTGGAGGAGTCAGAGCTGGAGCTCCTAAAGGTGTAGCGTCCAGCAGCTGCTCAGGAAATATCAGAAATCCCCACGTCACGGGGCTGGGAAGGGCAGCAGAGGGAAGTACAAAAGCTGCTACCTATTCACTGCAGCCAAAGGTGCTTCCTTTAGCTCTCTTTTCTGAATGTGGGGGGGAAGAGCTGGAAGGACCAGCCATAAAACCTGAGCTGGCAGCACGATGGTCATTTCAGGAGACGCTGCTCGCACAGGGGAAAGGGAGCATTGACCTTTCAGCACAGGGGATGGACACGGACACCCCAGAGGGCTTGGAGAGGGAAGCAGCACCTCTGCAGGGCTGGCACCCTGCCGGGGGCACGCACAGCTCTGGAGTCCTCTAATCCTCCTGCCCTGCAAGGGTCCTGATGCTGCAATTGAGTGCATTTCCAGTATTTTGCCCATTTAGGAATTAGAGTCATTGTTTACTTCGGGGTGGCTTTAGCAGGTCGTGTCCTGCCCCACCCCAAAGGAGAAAAAGTGAAGGGATTTACTAGAAAGGAGGGTAAAATCTTCAGCATGATATGACACCTGACCTGTGACCCGTAGCACTGCTGCTGGCATGGGCTGGAACTGTGGCTGAACAGCACTAGAAGAATACAAATGGTAAAAAGAAAAGTTTCACTTGAACTCAAAACTCTCAGTATCTGCAGAAATCAATAACAACAGAAAAGTGCGAATATTCATGTCAATCACTTCATATACACTTTTTTTCACAGAAAAGTCAAATTTCTCTCAAACCCACTTTTGCCCCAACCCCCCTCCCCTCCAAAACACCTTACTGAACTGAAATCTTCAACCTACTTTGACTCCTGTTCTCCTAATTGGGGTAAATGTGGGGAAATATGGTTTTATTAGGAAGTCTCTCGGCAGCATCTATGTCAGCTCACTGCACTGACTTCCCCAGAGTGTGCTGAAACATGTTGGTACTGGGATAGAAGAAAGTTTTATGAAAAAGTAATTGTTTTTCCCAGCTGGTTTCACCCAAGTGCTGCCAAGATAAAGCTCCTCACTCACGCACGTTGGCTGTTTGCCTGCACAAGGTCTCCAAAATATCCAGTGCATGGAGACAGGGGCTTTTCCTTTTCCACCAGCTGACCCATCATGGCCAAACCACTCCAGTTTGAAACTATTTTTAACTCCAAAGGCAATCCAGCCGATGACAGAATGATTGTGGGAGCAATGCCACACAGGGTACCTGCTGAGACAGCTGAGAAAAAGGCAGGACATTCCCCCAAAACACTGCCAGCACTGGGAACACCCCAGGGGAGCTGCGTGGGGCACATCCTGGCTGTGTATGAGCACCCATGGCCTGCAGCCTTCTCTGCCCACTGAGGTGCCACCCCCTTGTTTTTCACAAGTGTATTTGTTTTTACTTTTTTTTCCTTTTGTTTAGACATTTCCAAGTGGTCTGCTCCAGCCTCAGTACACAGGCAGCCCAAAGCCTGTGCCCCCAAAACCCATGGGAGGTTCTCCACTGACTTTAGTGAGGTTGGAGCAGCTCACCCATTATCATGCCCACAGCCAGGTCGCTTCAAAAGCAAGATTGCAGGCCAGGGGTGATAGTTCTTTGCAATGCTGGCTCTAGAAACACAGGTGCCTTCTTGTTATATTACTCTGTTGGAAATGTTTATGGCAGCATTTGAGGGAAGGGTGGTTTCAGCCCTCCAATTACTGGGAGCTGCTTTCTGTCCTACAAGCCCAAGGCCTGAAGGTGCATCCAGAAAAAAATGATCAGAAGGAAAAAAGAAGGAGTGGGAGTTTTTAAAAAAGTTTCAGTAGATGTAAATGTACTTCCTTTTCCCTCAAAAGTGTGCAGTTTTGATCAAGTTTAATAGAGCCCCTTCAGATCGAGGATGTGGTAAATACAAACCAGAAAATGATAGGCTCTGTAGCTTCTTGGTCAGTACCAGCACCTGTGGTCCCATCACACACCTTGCCCTGTGAGGAGACCCAAGAGAACACACATGGTGTGTCTTCACTCATTGATGAGTATTAAGGTGTCTTTTTATTATGATCTGAATTTAAATGGATTATGATTCAGGGACAACAAAACTCCAGTAGCATGAGAAGGATTTTCTGCCCCTGTGCCAGCAGTAAGACATGGTTGGACTGTGTTGCTTCTGTGCTTCTCTTCCTTTCTTCTCCTCTTCCCTCCAGACTTAGCAATCTCCCTCCAAGTGATGGGCCTCCCTATTAAAATCTCAGACATGCTGCTCAGAGTCCCCCAAAGTCCTCACATCACCAGCTACGCAGACCAAATGAAAGGCATATGCTTTCTGTAGGGACAGAGGGTTCAAGAAGGATGTTGGCCCCTTCCCCAAGCTGGATGAATTCAGGGAAATCTCATCCCATCTCTCCAATGGGGTTTGTAACAGCCTCTCACGAGCATGGACTGGGGCCTGCTCCTGCCTGCTCCCTGATCTGACCTGTCAAGGGCCTGGTGTGCAGGCACTTTGCTTTTCCTGGAGTGTGGAAGGGAGGATATGAAAGAGGATGTTACACAGGACAATAAATTTGTCTCTTGGCATCCTGCTTTGATAAGAGGAGGAAAATAAAAAACAAAACACAACACCATAACCAGCATTCTCAGGACAAACTGCCTGGCAACAGCTCTAAAAAGAGGAGGAAAGAACCCAAATGGCTCATTACAATTAGGTAAAAGAATTTAAAACCACACATCCTCGGAGCCAGTGAAAGCCCAGATGCTGGGCAGGACACGGCTGTGGAATGGCCCATCCCTCCAGTGGGATAAAACCCTGAATAACACTGTGGTATCCTGGCAGCACCAACAATAGTAATTTGGGTGTCCTGGCTGTTAGAAGCCTCTGTCCTGGCTGCTGGTTTCCGGGAGAGAAAGTGGCTCTGCCCTGGTGACCCAGGAGCATTGCCCCTGCCTGGGGCAGCCACCCTGTGCCCCTGTCACTGCCACTCTGTAGAGCTGGGGTGGTGGCTAAGGAGCCATGGGGTGGAAGCAGGAGGGGTCAGGCGTGTCCCAAAATTGGTGTGCATGGCTCTGGAGGAGCAGGGGGCTGGGGGAGAATTCCATGTCAGCGAGGAGGTCACTTCTTTACATCTGGGTGCTTTGAAGGCAGCAAGGGGCTGGCAGAGCCCGGGGGCCCAGCCGGGGCGTTCGGGAGAGCCCCAAAGGCACTGCTGCTCCTCTGAGTCACCACCCTGCCTCCTCCTCCTCCTCCTCACCTGAGAGCAAGGAACACCCTCGGCTTTCCAGGTCACTCTGATCAGGCAGTGCCCACATCACGCCAGCTCTGCCGGTCCCTGCAGGGTCAGGCAGTGCCACAGCTCACCCTTCTCAGGGCTGGGCACCAGTGACTTTGCTTTGACACTTTGCTTTCACCTGCAGAAGCCAAAAGCATTAGTAACCCACGGCAGGGAGCACAGGGCAATCTTCTTGCTCGGGCAACACACAGGTCTACACCAAACGCCAGTGTCTGAGCTTGCATGGGGTGTCTCACCTGGTTACCAAAAGCAGCGAGCAATCCTGCATTTAAACACCCCAAACAAACAAACACCACCTTTCTGTGGGGCTTTGTACATGAGCTACAGGCCAACAGCAATACCCATGGCCAGCAGGACAGCAGTGTTTAATGAGATTTATTTTAAATATTAACTGCTGAATTTAAAGCTCAGCACACTGCTACTATTAGGTCAGACTCAAAATATCATGGAAATGAAAATAATTGGGCTGCAGGTTGCAGCAACTGTTAGGAAATAGTGGCAGGACAATGAAAGATATGTTGAAAAGAAGAATTTCAGTATGAGGCCTATGGCATAGAAAAAATTACTGGTTAATCATATGCTAATCAAAACATCACAGAGAGTCAAAATTTCATATGGAGAGGTAGCAGGGAAACCATACTTAACTAAATAAGGATCAGCTACTGTTAGTGAAAGTCAGAAAAAAATCCTGAAGTAACTGAATTAATAAAGAGCAACTGTTTCCACTTATACTGCCTGAGCATATTATTTGTTTTCAGGAAAAAAAAGGGGTTAGGTTAATGTAAAACCTAAAAAAAAATTGCAATTTACATAGCTTTTACATGCTTGAAAATAGACTGATACAAAGAATGATTTCAAAAATGTTTTCTTGTTCAGAAAAAGCAAAAGAAAAATGCTGTCTGTTCTGTGTCTGAGCTGTCCATCCAACAACCTGGGATGATTAACCAGGTCCACACCTTTCACAACAGAAAACAGCAGCATTCCCTGCCCTACGCTGCCTCGTCTCTCCCTCCCCAGGAAGATTATATCACCAAAGCTCCACTGAAATGCTGTTTTCCAGGGATTCCGCAGGCAAGTTGGTCCAGAGGTAGAGTGCATTATAGGGATATATGAAAATTCAGTGTTTCACTCCCCAGGCTCTGCTGCAGAAGCTGAATCTGTCACTTCCCAGGGGTCTCACTGTATCCCCAATGGTACTGCTGGCACTCATGGCATTGTCCTGCAGTTTCAGCTGGAGTTACCATCACATCCTCCGGGAAATGCTCAGACAGTTTTTCCAGTACTTTACTGCTGATCCTTGGCAGTTCCAAGTATCAACAAGGAGCTCAGGTGAGTCCCCCCCAGGTCCTGCAAGGAGCCTGTCAAGGGCTTCATCATCTGTGGGTTGACTGAACCCTTGTGGGGACACCTGGCAGCTCCTCATAACCGGACTGGAAAAGTAGAAACCTGACATCTGTCACCTCTACCCTGCTGCGTGTCTAATTATCTGCCCAGGTATTGCACGGCCCTGCTGGGAGCCCTGGCAAGCCCGCGAGACGTCTGCTCCTCCATGGCTGCTCCAGCTGGAGACTCCCAGGCAGTGGGATTGTGCAACGCAATAAAAGCAATCCCAGAACAGCGTGTGTCCGATACACCTGGATTGGTTTGCAAAACAGGTGTGTTTTTGGCTGGGCAGGGTGGGTCTGGCTGCACCTCGCAAGTCGGGTGGCATCAAAGGAGGCACAGGGTTGAAAGTGGGTGAAGGAGACAAAAGGCAGCGTTGGGAGGGAAGCTTGGGTGGAGGAGGAGAAGCGGGAGAGGTGGCGGATGAGAGGCTGGAGTGTGGGTCGTGGTTACGCTGCAACACTGCCGAGGGAATTACCTGGGAGTGCGTGAGGAGAGAAAGGCAAGAGCTGTGCCAGAGCAGGAGCGTTTATTGGATGCAGAGGATGAATGTGCCACCCGTGCCCTGGGTGTGCTCAGGCACCCAGAGCTTGGCTCTCCATCACTGGGGGATTCCCTGAGCTTAGAGGTGCACAAAGCACCTCAGAGCCCTACACCTCCCATCTCCCACACCTTCCCCAAAAGCTCATTTTCCAGCTTTTTTCCCCAGGCTCATTTTCCCTGCTCTTTGGGAAAGGCAGCAGCTCTCCATCCTCTTTGATGTGATAGAGGTATCCCGAGTATGGATGGGGCACAACTGGGACCTGTCAGGGTGTGAAAGGCTGGGCAGGAGGCAATGAAGGAAAGATTCAAGGGCTGGCACTGCCTGCTTCCACCCTGAGAGGAGAAGGAGCTCTTCCACACATGGCGTATCCCGTCACCCCAACACTGACTTGTCCAGACCAGTCAGTGGCCTCTGTACAGCAGTTAAACTTTGCTGGAATGGTAAAGGCAGTCTCTATAAATCCAGATCCAAACCGAGTATTTTTTATGATGGAGGCCACAGCTTAATATAATTAACTGTGACTTACACGCTGGTTACTCTGGTGTGATGTCAGCTTCTCCACACTGTTTATTTTAATTAAAACAGAAATTGAAGGTCTTGAGCGCTGGTAATTACAGCCCGTGGACTCAATTTGCCAAAGCCCCTAATTAACCTGTTATGTGTCTACCTGACTTGAGGTGTTAGTTGAAACATGACTGGTGCAGTGGCATTATGTTGTCTGCAGTGATGGAAATACAGTAGGAAGACATGACAGGCTGTGTGATGGGGGATCCATATTTTAAGCTGTTCTGCATTACATTCCTTTCACTTTTATGTAGATTACCAGTTTCCTACACGAGACTTTGTAAGTGATAGACTTGCTGAGAAAATGGATTTGATGAGGAGTAGCCTTTTTCCAGAATAATTGTCTCCTGCAAATGCTCAGGAGGGTTTGTAAATCTGGTACCTTTGTGGTAGCAGATTGCAGCAGGACAGGGTGTACTCCTGTAAGGATGTCTTTCCCTCTGGAGAAAGGCTGGTCATCTTTCACCTTAATGCTTACAAATACTTCTGCCTGTCCTTGTCAGCTCCCTCTGCCTCAAGACACTTTAAAATGCAAGTGCTTCTCTTCCCAGTTCAGCCACAAACTCCTGTCATTCTAATCTCTCTAATTTCTCATCTTGTGCCTGCTGTCATGTTTATGGTATTCATCCCCCCATAAAGGCTCTGCATTTTCCCTTGTTCCCATATCTCCAGAGCTATTTTATTTTCTCCTTTCTAGACCTGTATGGACCAGCCATATGTTTCACCACAGTGCAGCAGGGACTCCTGCCATTGCCCACAGCGGCCGGGATCAGGGCCTGCAGAGAGAGGTGCTCCTTGCCTTTTTCCATTCCCAAAAGCCACAGCTGTCCAAAAGCTTGGGGCTGCACTGAGTACAAAGAGCATTAATTTGACCTGTAAAGGAAATGCTTCTAAGTGGAGCTGCTTTGCACAGATCAACCTCTACACAATTTGAACCTGTGGTTTTGAGGCAAAATATATGACAGCTACAAGTTAGGCAGCTCTCTGCTTAGATTTGCCATTTCATTGTCTTTTCTTATAATTTTTTCCTGCTTCTCATTTCTGTCCTTTGCATGCAGTGATTTTGCATTTAACTTTCACCTGAATGCTTATTGCAACAAGGCAAAGATATGTGCAAGACCTATATTTAATGCACCCACCCATCTTCAAAAATCTTTGGTTTTGGGTGAAAAGTCTCCTCTATTCTTGAACTATTAGAAGAAAGCAGTCTGCTCTTTTAAATACCAATGTGAGCCATGGTACTGCCTTTTAACTGAATGACATAAAAAAAGAATGCAAGAAATTAATTTATGAGCCATATATTTGAAAAGAGAAGATACTCTAAGTCTACTTTATGCTAGAGAGATAAACATGTGAAATTCCATAGGCTGCTCTTCGCTTCAGATAGGAGTTAATGATGTAGGATAACCAGGTTCTCTTAACCATTTTAAGCACTTTGTTTGCTACAGATTTCCCCTGCATTTTGTGGGGTGAGGGAGTGTATTCCATGTAACCTGTCATCATTCAAAGCTGTATTCGTCCATTAGTCCATGAGAGGAGAGCTGGGGGAAGGAGAAGAGGATGGAGGGAAAGGTACATTGTGTGTGCACACTACGTGTTAGCCAACATCCCACAACACATTAATCTTCACTGGCGAGGAGAGACAGGCCAACTCCTTGGGGCTCCACCACTATAACCCTCTCCTCCTCATTCATGAAGATAAATGCCCTTGGAGTGATCAGCCATCATGTTCTCTTTATGCACGTGCCAGATGTTGTCTTGTAAGTCAGCCAGAGAGAAATCTTCTCCACAGCGAGCAAACAGGAGCCAGCAGCAGCAACCTTCCCACAGGTGTGCCTTCCACCCGTCTGTCCATCCTCCTCCATCCACTCTGCTCCTGTGCCAGGAGCTGGCAGGTCATCCATCCTCACCTACTGGGTGGAGCCGGGCTGGGGGAGCCCCGTTCCCATGGAGATTGCTGCTGCTTCCCCATAAGGTGTAAATGACAGGGTTTTCCTAAATCCATTGCCCAGGAGCATCTCACGCAAGGCTGATGAGGAAACAGCGAAGAATAAAATGGGTGTGGATTTTTCTGGGGCTTGAGAAACAAGCCGTGACAGTGCATTGCCTGGCACGGTCTTGTGCTTGCTTTCCCTCTTCCTCCCTTCCAGAGGTCGGACTCTGCTGACCTCAGATAACCCAGCAAAGTGCCCGGTGCCACATTATCCACACTAATTCTGGGAGATACCAGGCAGGGGTTGCTTTTCCAAGCTGTGAGGTTGTTTGGAGGCAGGGGTTGCTTTGGAGCACACTTACACCAATTTCCCCTGCCCTCTGTCTCTCTCTCTCTCCTTCTCATCCTCATGGACTCACTTGCCTCTGACTTTGACATAGCAATGGCCAAAGCAGGGAAGCAAACCCTGTGGATGGAGTCCCAGAGCCTGCTGTGAGGCTGGACTACCCCAGCACCTGCAAGTCTGAACAGAACCTGATCCGTGCATCCTATCGGTCACTGCCTCCTCCCACCCCGAGACTCTGAATTCCCAGCAAGGACAGCCTAATCCAAGATAAAACATAGAATTAAAGAGAGATTAAGTTTGTTTCAACAGCAAACTCTAAACTGTTGGTAATAGGCATGAGTCTTCTTGTACAGAAGGGGTGGAATCTTTTTTCTTTGGAAAACAACAGCCAAGTTCCCATCCAGGCCCTCCAGAATCTTGTCCTATATTGTTTCAGATATTAGAAATTAGTCTAGGTAATTATATTGCTGTTGAATTAAGGGAGATACAGAAATGGTAACTCTAAGTATTTTTATTATTATTATCGCTGACAGTTGCAAGGTTCTCACTAGAATGGGAAACTCACAGCGCCTTAAGTTGACATAAATAAAAGACAGACCCATGGGCTCTCAGCATTATTTTATGTCTTGAAGAAATACCCAGGAAACACAATTAGCAGAATGCAGTTGGATCATTTATAACAGAAAACCCAGCAGATTCATTAAAGCGCCAGTTCCAGCTGTTTGCAGCACACAGGGTTAACTGAAAGCTTTCTCCTGCAGTGCTGTGGGACACTGCTTGACAGGATGGTGTGTTAATCTTC
Organism: Corvus kubaryi; assembly: GCF_017639235.1. NCBI lineage: Eukaryota > Metazoa > Chordata > Aves > Passeriformes > Corvidae > Corvus > Corvus kubaryi. The sequence goes on along the minus strand of NW_024580668.1, from coordinate 9,732,839 downwards.
CCAGGATATGCATGGAAATTGCCGGGCAGGTCTTCACAAACTGGATCAATCAGAGAGCAGCCTCGGAGCTGGCTGCTCCATTTGGCTGCCGTTCAGAAACACACATGCCAGGGAGGGATAACTCCATCCTGAGCTGCTGTGTATCAATGCATCAACTTGTAGACATGTGCTAGACAGCTTGAGGAGGAGACTGCCATGAATCAGCCGTGTGAAAGGGGTTGTGTTTTCTAAACGGGAGCAAACTGCTCCAGGCTCAGATTTAAGACTCTGGTTCAGAAGACCAGAAATATATATTCTTCTCATTTATCTCTGAGCACCACTGTTTTCCCACAGATCTCCCCACCTGCATGTGCAAGTGCCCAGGCTGGTACCTTCTCCTGGTTGGGCAATTGGGTCAGTAACACCATTGCTCAACCGCAGAGCTCTCTGACATAGACCAGTATGAGCTCTGGGATCCCTGCAGTCAGGAGGCTCAAGCACCTCTAGGTTACAGGCCAGGAGTCAACACAGCAGCATATTTAGGTTGCAAGTTCATGGCAGCAGGGACCGTTGCTTTGTTCTGTGTTTGGATAGTGTCCTGTCCGTGGGGCCATGGCTCCAGGTTAGGGCCCTGCAATGCCACACTAATACAGTGAAATTAAATAATAAATTAGCAGCAATAGCCATAGTAATTAGCACTTGCTTTGACTTGTTGCCACGGACCCACCAGCCACAAACATTAGTCAGAGTTTGTGATCATGTCTTCCAAACTGCAACTGCTTGCAAAACATCTACTGTCTCTTCACACATGGAAAAGGGGGAAAAGGTCAGAAAAACCGTTGTCTACAACACATCTCGTCACCCAGATCCTTCTGGGTTGGCAGTGTTTTCCTCTAGCTGTAAAAAGTCTCTCCCCACTCAGGTTCCGTCAGGTGCCTGAGTACTGATCTCTGCCAGGTAAGGTTCTACACTGCATCTCCTGTGGGGAAGCAAAGGAGGGATAATGCTCAGCTGGATTTCTTCTGTCTGTCATTGAGTATCAGCCACAGAATGAGTTAAAATAGGGGCATAATAGGATAAATGAAAGGGAGTGATTTAGAAGATGTGGGCGACGTGACAGACAAGCAAGCTCCTTGCATGTTGATGAGAACAGCATTATCCAGGCGATGGTTGATTTCTTTTTGTCTTGTTTAAAGGGGCAGCATCTTTGAGAAGCCTGAATTTCTTAAAGGATAATAGTTATATTGCAGAAAAATCCCATGTCTTCCCAGTGAATCAATTCTATATTCATTTAACGAAAAGAAAAAAAAAAAAAAAAAAGCAAATTAAAACAACAATTTCAAAAGAAAACCAGTATGGGACAGGAAACCTTCACAGGAGTTGTCAGCCAAACACACAAAGAATGGGTCTGTGAAAAATGGGAACCCATTGTGAAAGAAGCTGATATTTCAGTGAGGTTTTAACAATCCAGAGCATCACAACAATGGAAAGTCTGCCAGCACTCAAGAACTACATGTGAGAAAGGCTCTTGGAGCCTCTGTGTTCATCTTTCATCAGAGGTGCTTGCTAATGCCGTCACACCGTTCTGCTTTTACAGTCTATGCTTTATACACGTGCATTATTCCCAGGCATTTACTGCAGCCCTGCAATTTGGGGACGTACAGAACACGGAGATCCATAGAAGGAAAATGAGTAGATGGATTTGAAAGCAATCCTTGCTGAAGGAGCCTTAAGGCCTAGGTGTGTTTACAACCTTGACAAAGTTACAGAAAGATGAAAGAGCAGGCACAGGAAAACATATAATTAAAGTAGTGTGATGATACTGTGCACTTAAAAACTCAGAATGAATACAGAGTTTTATCACAAGTGGTGCTGCTCTGCTGTCACCAACTTTCCCATACAAAGGTCATTCAGGCACAGAAAGGCCAAAAAGAGACATCAAGACTGCTTCTAAAAGGCACAAGTAGAAGAGGAGTCCCATCAAAGGCAGTTTGGAAAGAGCAACAATAATGAGCAATTTGGTTATGAAACAGAATACTCTGGAGGCAGTTTAAAGAAGGCAGTCCAGGTCAAAGCTGTTGTTATGGGAAAGAACTTTTAAATTGTTCCAGGTTTAAGGGGACCCAATGTTCCTTCTGATTGAGGAATCAGTTCCAGCTGGAGACGGGCCAGTTTAGGATCTATGACGAGATACCAACTCAAATTCCAAGGGAGGATAGGAACTGGCAGGTACAATTAGACTTCTCATGCATTCTATCTATGATCTTGATAGTGAGAGCAACCCAAACCAGATAACTCTGATGCAGATAGAATCAGCCATTCCACAAGCACTTAGGGACAATTCCTGGATTCAAGGTTCTGGTGTGAATTGTAGTAACACTCAGTGAGAGAGAACAGCATTAATCAGGGTGATGTTCACAAAGTCATAGTGTTAAACAGAATTACTGCTGTTACCAGAGTGAGGATCTGCTCTGTTGGAAGGAACCCAGTGCATATCACAGGCTGTACCGTACTCCACTGGTACTACTGGGAGTTAATTCTCTCATAAGCCAGGAGCAGCAGTGTGGCAGCACAGTGCCCACAGGGAGGAAAAGAGAAAATAGTGATGATCTGGCAGCAGGACGAGCTGCAGCTCTCTGTGCAGAAAAGACTGCACCTCACACTCCTGCAGTCAGCCAGTCCAGTCCCCTGCTGGCATCTCATAAGTCTGTGCCAACTTCATTTATGCCCTCCAAACGCATCGTGTGAAGGTCCTGCACAGATATCTACAGCTGTGTTATCCTTCTGCACAGGTTAGAGGAGGTGCTGTAGCCCAGGAAAATGCCCAATCTCTCACCAGAACCTTCACTCCCCTGCTCCACTGTCCCAGGAGTTGCTTTCACCAGCTTTTAGCTTTCCCAGTGTCAGTGTCTGACCCAAAATGATACTGCGGATAGTTCTCTATCATACCACAGATGTTTTGCAAATACTTGTCACTGCCTCAGTTTCCCCTCTCTGAAATGACATCTTTGAGACACTCAGGGGTAAACAGTTTTCTCACTGCCATTGAGAACAATATGGTTTCAGTGTTCCTTACTGCAGCTCATGTAGGTGATTTTGTGGGATCTTCTACTTACCATGGCCAGGGGTGCTCACACAGGGCAAGAAATAAAACAGCTGGGCAAAGGAGTAGAGGGAAAGCTGAGACCATGGGGTGGTGATCCAGCTTGCTGGAGCCACCACAGAGGACAACAGCAGGGCCAGGAACCAGAATCTCAGCCTTCCCAGGGCCAAGCCATCCTTCCAGCACAGATCTCTGCTGGGAGGCTTTGTGTCCTTACCGAGTATCTCATTCACGCCCTAAATTAAGCAGATTTCCTGTGTCTGCAGAGATACCGACAGCAGCTTTCAGCTGGGTGGAGTCCCAAGTATTCTCCTGTCTCAGGTGCCATCCAGAAACATCAGGGATAAGAGTGATCCCACTGCTGAGTGGCCTCAGCTGTCACCAGTGATATGATGACTATTCCTTGTGTGAGCAGGTTACAGCTAAGGAAAGACGAGGTGTGAGGGCTGTGTTTATTTCACTGTATTTTAATGAAGAAACTGGAGCTGCTGTCAGCATTACCCGTGGGTGCATCAGCCACAAATCAACACTTAAATAAATGAACTAAATGACGTGATGTCAACTCCATATTCACAGCAAAGTACTTGGTCAGAGCACAGACAGAGCACTTTGTAATGTTCAGCCTATCCCCAAAATAACCCTTCGGGTAAAAGCCTGAACTAATTAACGAGTAGGCGTCCTGTTCTGAGAGGCAAAGAACTCAGGGGACACAAATGTTAACATTGAGTATCACCGAAACTAATCAACACTAGAAATGTCTACAAAAATCTAAATCTGGAGTTTCACATCCTTGCCTCACACCAGCCTGAGCTGCAAACAGCAGAGAAATCTCAGTTGTTCCACTGGGGTGCCCAGTCCCCGTGTGCCCCAAGGGGATATTGATGGGAGCCATCAGCAGGAGAGTTTGGTTGGTGCCAGCCCCAGCTATGGAGCAGGGGGAGGAGGGAGGTGGGTGACTCAGGAGTCCTCCCAGCTTGGAGAAGTGAGAGTTGGTGCCAGCCCAGGTGACTCAGGCTCTAACGCAGGTGCCTGTGACAGAGGCTGCAGGCCCTTCCCATCCCTGAGCCCTTTTCTGTGATGCTGCTCTGGGTCAGTCCCTCAAGCAGTGCTGAGCTGTCTCAGTTGCTTTACCAAGGAGCACTTTGTCCCCAAGACCAGGGGGGATTGCTGCGCCACTTTGGTGCACTGGTTGCTGAGGACAGGCCCTGCCATTTGTCTGGGAGGGCAGTTCCTTCCAGACCTTTCCCATATCCCCATCCATGCACTGCCTCCTGGACATGCAATGGAGGTACAATACTTCTTACTGCTCCTCTGGCCTCCTTTGCCCCACAGAGCACCAATATTTCTATATGAAGCTATATGCTGCTGCACTGGCAGTTTTCTGCTGAGTGGCAGCAAACCTTTTCTAAAAAGAATACTAATTTACCCTCTTTGGCCCTCAGTTTAACCACTCAAATGTTCCACTTTAAGGAGGTGGCAGCTGCTTTGATCTGCTCCAGTGAAGGTGGATAGAAAGTCTGAAGCTTGCTGGAAGGCAGCTGTTTTTCTACTGTGGCCTTCTGGGAAGATCTTGTGGGTAAGGGAAGGATTAAAGCATAGGTGATGCGTCTCAGGACCTTAATTAGTGGAGGGAAACACCTTGATTGCTGTATTCTGTGACTGTCTCAGTCAGTTAATACCACCTCTGGGGCCCACACTGCTTCTGCACAGTCATCAGAGCAGCTCTCCTGGGTGCAGGGAAAACTGAGTAGGAGTGATGAAGAGCTCAAAAATACAGGAGCCTTCAACTGCATCTACATTTTGGAAGGAGCCTGATGAATTTGCACAGTCCCTCTGGGTTTTACAGTCTCTGTCTAAGGAAGATCTCCTTCATGTAGGAGCTCCACAAAGTTTGGGTGCCGCTCTGCTGACTGTAATTAAGTTCTCCCTGGATAAATGGTTTTGTTCAGTTTATATGTGATATTTTCCTGGAAGGCTATTAAATGCGTGCTGTTTTCCTAAGATAGAGGCTTTTGAAGCTATTCCAGGCTTTCATATAAAGATGCTTTTAGTCAGTTGCAGTAAATAGGAGGATGAATGCTTTTCTGAGTGCCATGTGAGGCCATCAGAGGCAGATGGAGAGTTCTCAGCACAGCTGTTTTTGTATTTGGTGACTGGGTTGGTTCCCCTTACAGAGATTCTGCAGAAGTCCAATGGATTTCAGAGACTTGTGCAAAGCTGTCCTGGTATCACAAACCCCTGGTGCAGGCAATCAGGGACTTTCCATCAGTCCATATGACACGAGATATGCTATTTTGAGATGTCCCCTCTTCCTCTTACCCAAGCTGTCTTCAGTGTCTTTAGGTTTTGTGTGCTCTCTGTTCAGAGCAGGTCAGACAAAACATTCACTCATGCAAACCCATTGGCAGATGAAGACTGTTCGGGAGCCCTGTGGCTTGAAGGAGACTTCAGGGCATCCAAGTGCACCAGTGTGGGTACCTTGGTCTGCCCAGAGGTGTCCTCTGTTGAAGTCTTCCTCAGATCTTGCCTTACTTTCAGCTTTGCAGCTTGAGCAACCATCAGTCATCACCTCATCAGTGCCAAGGTCAAGACAGAGCAAATTGATCAAGCTGTGACAGTCGCTCTTCTGTTGAGTCCTTAATCCCTGAAATTAGTAACTAAACTAGCCAAGGCAATGGCCAGAGCTGGACTAGTCAGTTAGTTACTGCAAGAAGAAACCATCCAGGTTCACTTATTTCTTAGGGAGGAACTTCAAGCTCTCTTGCATATTAGAGATTGAGGGAGCCGATTTCAGAGGAACTTGCACAGCTCGTTTGATTCCTCTATGCAGCAAAATTATTGTAATTTCAAATCATGACATGCAGACTGCTAACAGTGATGGGTTCTGGGGACTGAGAAGGAATCTGAAATTGGATCCTGGCTCTGAAGGAGGCACATGACCAATCTCCAGGCATCCCCAAATTCTGATGTGGGAAGAGCTGGTTCTGAATGCTACACATAATCCCCAGTTCTATTAAGGTCCAAACTGATTTTTAATTTTTTTTGTCTGAATATATAGCATATATATAGCCCATATATCCCTCACTCGGGGATGCTTTAAAATGGGGATCAAGTTCTCCTCTGTCACAGAGCGCTGAGGAGGGATTCAAAAACTCAGGAGGAGCCTATTAAATGTTTTAGGGCAGGTTGCCAGTTCTTTTGCCAGCACACAGACTACTACAAATTCTTACACGCACATACATAGTTCAGACTCGCCCTGCGCAGTGACACCAACCGCATTAAATTCCCGTGCATACCATCCCTCTTTGCCAGCCTCCTCTCTGACGCTTTTTTCCTTGTTCTCCACAAACACAATTCTAAATTCAGTCCCTGAGTTTCCATTAAGGATGAGCAAAACAGAGCTTTAAACTCTGAAGCTGTTTTAACCCATTTGCTCCTGGTTCAAAGAGCTTCCCAGTTTTGTTCCAACAACTCAGGAAACTTTCCCCTACTGAAATCATGGTAGGAAAAAAAAAAAAAGGAGGACTAAAAAGAAATTAGTTTTACTAAGGTGGAGCACTTTTCCTTCTCTGGTGTGGTTTTACTTGCAGAGATGTGAGCTAAAGGAATGATGGTAAATACAATCTTAGGACTGATCTGAGTCTTCTATGAATATTCCTTTGTGGAGCACACTCCAGTGTATTCTGGTCTGGACTTGTGGCTGGGAGTTCAAGGTCACATTAAAGAGGCCGACACTGCAGCTCGGATCCTGCAGCACCTGCTCATGCCTTGGCTCTGATCCTTTTTCAGCAAAACAAAAATTACATTAATAACTATAAAAAACCAAGCTCCTGACATGCCATGAGGTTTCAGTTTGAGGTTTTTTTGTTGTTCTTATGAGGAGAGAAGCATTAGCTGGAGCACAGGGTAAGTGTATCATTCAGCACTGATGGAGTTAATAGTGATCCCTTTTCCTATGGCCATCCACCACTGGGTGAGTGTAGCTGCATTGTCCATGACCACAGCACTGTGTTAAATGTGCTGCTCTTCCTGGAGCCATAATGTGAAATACTCAGGGCTGTACTAACAAAGACCTTACACTGTTTTTTGTGTGAAAACATGGAGCTTTTCCATGAGCAGTTCCTGGCCCCTCATGGCATCATGGTGCATCCTGTGCTTTTACAGTTCACTGAGAGCTGCCTCAGCAGATACACCAGAAATGTCTGTTTTACAGGATTTAAAATTGTGCTGAGAAAAAAATTCAATGGGCTGAAATTTGGCATTTTAAGGCTCATCCGAGGAGCCATTTTCTCCTATTGCTCCAGATTCTGTCATCTTCAAAGGGTGAATTTCTATTTCTTTGCTACTGAGATTGGTAAGAGTCACCAAAAGAAAGAGTGAAAAGATCTGAGCATTAACTTCAGACCAGGCATGTTTTAAATTGAGCAATGAGCACCTTGCGTACACAGTCATGAAATACGTATTTTCCCAACAGGGAATTAGTTATTGATAAATCCACGATGTGATGTAACAACAACTTCCAATGTTCTGTAAGATAAGAGTTACCATTTAATCAGCCAGGAGAATGAGATTAAATGGATACTACATAATAAGCGTTATTCTTGTGGTGGTGCCAGCTCCAACCCAGCAATTTTAAATCGAAGCTTGCTGATGGTTTTCATCACTCTGATCTGGTCTGAGCTCTGTGCTCCAGCTCACTATTGCCTGTCACCTCTGTAATCATGGGGTTCCTGCTCTCTGGAGGGGCAAAGAGAGGGTTTCAGTCACACTCTGCACAAGCCTGTCCTCGCCCTCCCCATGCCGGCTCCCTGGGTGGTTTTGCTCCTGCTCCTTCAGCCTCTGCTCCCAGCAGTGCTGCCTCTCATCCTCCCAGTTGTTTGGAGAACTCACAGAGGCATTTTAAGTAAATGTGTAACACTGACTGACAAATGGAAGATTTCATAGCATTATTTGATCTTTTGTTGGAAGTCTTTTAGATAAATGATCCACCAACATGATCCAGTTTGATATTTTTTGCCCAATTCACCAATTAAATTATTTTATTGCAAGTATTGCATGATTTGTAAAGAATTTACTTCTGTCTAACGGCAAGGAATTGTCTCAAACACCTGCTTGCCTGCCCAAGTTCTGGGTTGCTGCAATAACCTTAATGAGTACGTTCCACTGAGCCTCCAAAAGCGCTGGCTGGCAAAATGTGAGATACCTGGGCTCAGACCAGCATAAGGTACATGGAAAACAGAACAATTTGCTGCACAAATGCAGAACATCTAGAGCATTGCAGGTTTGCACCTGTGCAATTACTTTGATGTACTCATGCTGGAGCAAGGAGAGAAAAAAACCCAATGTAGATGAAGCTTTCAGCTGACAGTGAAAATAAAAACACAGCTTGTGGTTGTGTGAACTGATCTGTGATAAAAATGTTTGCATAAAATTACATGCAAATGACTGGGAAGTACAAACATACCCACAAGAAAGTCTGTTCCACTCAGGACCAGAAGCAGAAGTGCTGGAAATATAGGAAGCAAACTTGACCTAAAGGAAGTTACGGGGTGAGAGCTTCTTTCAGCCAAAATCAGTGAAAAAGCACTCAGTTACCTCGCTGGGCAGGGGATCACCCCTTGGTTTGGCAGGTGAACAGTTCCTATCTAGCCCAGAAAAGATTAGGTAGGCACCCAAGTTGTTGTTGTTTTTAGAGAACTTAAACATATTTGAAACCTGTAGAAGCGCACGTCATGGTGAGTAATTTTTGGGACCCCATCTGCCTATGTGGAGGTGAAGGTTGGGATGGGCATTCAAGATACAGCAGAGGAGGCAATCCCAGTCATCTGTCCCGTTCACTTTCTCAAGTCAGGATTATTCTGGGTCTCGTAATTCCCTTGGGGAATGAGGACAGCCCAGCCAACATGACCGTAAACTCCAGATCAGAGCTCACCTACTGAAGAGAGTTGCTCGTGTTGCTCATGTTGGTGTGTCTTGACTATTTCTTTAAGGAGAGTTTCCCTCATCTTTTGTCTACAGGTGGCTTCCCCTGTAGAGTGAAGGTGGATCTCGGCTGCTTGTATGCTAAACTGTCTGACTGAACCACCAGAAAAGTAACCAGGGTTTTCCTGAGGCAGTTGAATACATGGACATGCATCTTTTTAGGGGTCAAATTGGGCAAAGATATACATATATATGTATATATGTAAGTGTGTGAAAATGAAAAAAAATTGGGTTTCACCCTCATTTTAACCAAAGATAGGAAAAGTAATAATTATAACTTAAGTAGCATTGATGCAAAATGACAGCAGTATTTTGCTTATCTGATCTTATCATTCCTTTGATGGTCTGGTTACACAATGATTACAGCTAACTCTGCAGAGGCTGAGAGATAGCACAATATTGCTCATGGAGGTTATCATCTCGCTGCTTCTCATCACAACCACACTGTCATTAATTACCCAAGCTTGAGTTTAACCAGGAATACTTCTCTTTAATATATATTTCCGGCTTCCATATATTTCAGGGAAAAGCATTGACTTTATTGGCAGGAAGGACAAACAAAAACAAACTCTCCTGAGATGTTAAGCACATATAAAAATCCAGATGTTTCCAGCATCAGGGTTAGGGGTTTTTTATTTTCCTTTCTTTTAGTCTCTGTTTTCCTGCCAGGCCCACAGGAAAGCACACACAGAATGAAGCCACTCTCCAATGGCAGCTTTGAGGTGAAAACTCTACAAACAAGAAAAAACAAACACAGTCAAAACCAAGCGTTTTCCTCCTTTGTCATTTGTTCGGCTGCTGCTGAGACCCAGGCTCATACCTGGGGTAAGAGTTTTTCCTGCTTCTTCCAAGGCCACGCTTATGTGACCTGGGGACTTCTAAGGCTGGGAAAGAGGGGGCACGAGGGGGTGTCTCATCTGGCAGATCCTTCCTGCGAGACGTCGAAGTGGTGGCTGCCCATTGATCCTGAGTGGGCGTGTGGCGGCGGAGATAAAGTTGTGTTTGTTGTACCTCTCACGCTGGCCAGGGCATCCTTATCTCTCCTGCAAATAAGGGGCAGCATGACTTGTGTGGGTTCTAGGGGAGGCTGGGGAGGGGAAAGACCTTGTGCTCAGGACTAAGGAATTTCCCTTATTATCTGATTAATCTTTAGGACTTCCCTGCCTTCCTTCCCCTCTTCTTACAATCGCACTGTGTGTAGGCCTGGAGGACTCCCGGGAGTTTGAAGGACACGCTGATTTATTCTTTGTTCATGACTGCATTAATGAAGGGCAGTCGTCTTTCCAACTCGGTGGGTTCTCTAGACTTGATAAAACTTGCATAAAAACACTGGGAGGATTCATTGCTACTACTCCTCTGCTTTATTAAATAACTGCTGCATTAGGCACTCTGCAGAGCATTAGTGCAATTAGTGATCTACATTTATATAAATTTGATAGTGACCTGTGATAAGAGAATGATACCATAGCATCTTGCTGATGCCACTTTTCTTCTCAGAGTGTTATTTCCCAATATCATACTCCATCCTGACCCAGCAGTAATGAAGTCAATGGAAACTTTTTTTGATGTGAGAGGGAGCAGCAAAAAACTCACCCTTACATTCCTCACACAAACCTGACTCTCATTAAAGTTACTGGAAAAAATATATGTGTCCAGCTTGTATACAGAAATTATGCTGATTGTCCCTTCTGGCTGTAACAAAAAAATAACCCTAACCAAACCCAAAAAGCAACAAGCAAAATAATTTAGGAAAGAGAGCATAAGTCCAACAAAGAATATTTTTCCAGTGTATTAAGTAAGTACCATATATTCCGTGGCTGTTCTTACTGCGCAGTAGGGGAACTCATTTTCAATGGAGGATAGCAAAGTTAATCCTGTTCTGTTTTCTTTTGCTTACTAAAAGAGCTTGAAAGACAAGCATTTGTTAATTGTATGTACAGAAAATGCACATGCAGAGCTCAGTTTAATCCCCAAAGTTACAAAGATTCCCAGAAAATCAGTTAAAATTAGAGCGAAAGAGAGCAAAGAGGAAATTCCCTCTTTCTTTTTTTCCTTTTTTTATCAAAAAAATTTCAGATTGTGGTGGAAAAAACGAATGTTGAAAAATACCCCTCAGTTCCACTCTGTAAATTTGGGAATTACTGTCAATTCAATGTATCCCATTTCATCAAGCTCTGGCAAGAAATTCACTGATGGGGAAAATATCTTTTATTACACAGGGAATCGTTTGCTTTGCCACTATCAGTTGTGCTAACAGCACCTCCCAAAACATTGTTAGGATCTAACTTTTCAGCTAAGTTTCTTCTGGAAGTGCTAAAACAGGTTCTCTTTAGACTTATGAGTGCTGCCTGTCCATGAGGCTTCCCGGAGACAGACAGACAGTGGTCGTGTTGTGCAACAAAATGTACAATTCTGCCAAGCAGGTATAAAATGCATTTTAGTGGCAAAGCCCATGGTTTGCTCTCTGAGCAGTCACTGGATGCTGGAACAGCCCTCACTGCACTTCTGTTTCCTCTCTGTCCCAGCATGTCACACACCACCAGCAAAAGTGATATTTGCAAAACCTGGAGCTCCAATGCAGGTCTCCAAAGCAGTTGAGGAAAGTCGCTCTCCAAATATCTGAGTCACCCTCTGCTCACCAGCTACCAGCGGGTGCTGCTGTGTGCTCTGCCCCTCAGAGAACCAAATCCCTTCCTGGGCTGTTGCAAGCATGAGAGTAGCTGGAATTCTTAGTCACCTCTCCGTTAAAGTCCTGCCCTCGCGTCATCGATGAAAGACTTGATCTTTTGCCGTTTTTACAACAGGAACCTTTCTCTCATCACTTCCCAACGTGCCACAGCAGGACAGAGCTATGACCCATCCTCTCATATTTGCTGTTCTGAGGCACAGAGGGCTCTTTCAGAGGCACAGTCCCATTTGGGATTTCTTTCCTAAGACTCGGTCCGACAGCCATCTGTTGTGCTGTCTTGGCTGACCCATAGCAGGGCACAGGAAATCTCACTTCTCCCAGCCACGGGCACACAGTGACCAGTAGCTACCTCTTCCCTAATTTTTTTTTGCTTGGCTCTGTGGTTACAGTAGCTGAACCCCATCTGGGTCCCTGGCAAGTCCCGTGGCCTCCTTGACAGAGAATTGCCTCATAGATTGTCTGTAAGAGCAAGGATTGACAGCCTCCAGCACAGCACCTAAGCTGTGTGCTGGCCTCCCCCTTTGCGGATGAGTTTCTGAAATCTCAACCAAATGCCCAAGTTGTCCCTTGTGTTTTTAAGGGGAACTGGTGTGTTTACACACCCAGAGGTGTTGACAGGCGTTGATTCATCTCAAGAGGCAATCTGTGCCTTCCAAGGATGGTTGGTAGAGGTTATTAAGGCACCAACCAGCGAAAGGTTGGTGTCTGTATCTGGGGTGAAAGCAGTGGGGATTAGACTGAAATGGTTCAATGTGCTTGCCAGCATTCCTAGGGAACAGGGGTCTGCTGGTATCTTGCTGAAGATTTTCCTTTGGGGCATGGGATTTTCTCTATTTTTCCCTCTCGGATTTTAGCCTCTAGAACCTAGAACAGTAGAAGAGCTAAAGCAATGGGGAACCCAAGACTGGTCCCACACCCTACAGGAATGAGGATCCAGATCTTGCAGAGGCTGAGAGACAGGACAATATTGCTTGTAATGATTATGGTGCTGCTTGTCCTCAGCACACCCACACTGCTGTCAGTAAGTCAACAGGAAGAAAAATGCCCCCAGGTTTCCTGAGTCGCTTCCTCCCAACCACTTTTAGTTTTTAAGCATGTAACTAAATTAGGTCCTTAAAGATGTGTAATTTCTATGTATTCACCCTAAACATGCACAAGAAACAGCATCCACAGGAAGAGCTGAAACTCAATCTATTCAAGCATTCCTCACAACAGTCAAACTCAAGAGAACAGCCCAGGAGACAGATCTCCATCTCTGCAGTGATGCTGTGGGTGGATGTGTTTTCATTAAGCAATCCAAGCCCTCACAGATCTACAGACCCCTTTACAGGTCCCCTTGATTTTGATATTTTTTGCCCAACTCATCAAAGGTTTTCCCTCAGTTCAAAGATAAGGGAGCAGAGAAGGAAAACCCAGCCCCTCTGTGATTCTTTAGGACCTGCTGGGGTTCCCGCAGGGTCCAGTTCATAGGTTTTTCTCATTATCAAGAGGTTTTGCCCACCCCTGCAGCTGACTAAGGCTTGGCTTGTCCAGGGAGGCAGCAGCCATGGTTAGCTGGAAATAAGAAAGGGAATAATTCCTCCTACACACTCAGAGACCACACTCTGACCTGGTGAGTAAAAGACAATTTATGGACGCTTAGGAGAACTGCATGGAGACCACCTTATCCTGAGGCAGAATCAGAGCCACGCTGTGGGTGGGAGCTGAAAGAAAAGTCAGAGGGGAGTGGGAGAAGAACACAGCAGGAAGAATAAGAGAGGGTGAAAGATTCATATAATCATTAAAAAAGATCCTTCTTACTCCCTCCTTGCTAACTATTGGCACTGCTGACTGCACACAGGCACTTGGCATGATTCAGTCTCTGGGACAAACACAACAGGGACCTGCCCCATGCACTGCACACACTGCAGTCCTCCCACCCACAAAACCTCTCCAGGGCCCTCTCTGGGTTTATTACAGCTTGGAAACCCACCACACCTCTGATGTCATCCCCCACCAAGGCTTGAATTCATTTCAAGTTGACTGGTCCAGCACAAGAAACATTATTTTTATATGTATGAGGTATATCTATGGTTCATAAAACACCACACAGGACTGAAGTGGCTGGAGACTGAGCGATAAACTGAGGCCAAGCATTTATACAATCGGTTCTGAAAAGGGATTTTTATTGATTGAATGCATCATTTTTTCCCATTATACTGTTGGGGCTACTTATGTCAACTCTGCTGCGTAGACTGAGGCTCCACATATTGCACAGAACTCAAGCATAGAGACCAGGAGGAAAATTAATAGGCAATTAATATATCCAGTCTTGTGTTTATTAGATGCCTTTTGAAATGACTGCTTGTTGCCTTTAAAAAAAGACTCGAAGCTCAGTCACTGAAAGTCTGTGAAACCCTCACAGTCTAGGGGTGAATTATTAGTTTTTCTTGCATGAAAACTCTGTAAAACATTCGCTTCATGGCAATTGATGAAGCATTTCAGCATGTCTATTTTATCATCACATAGAAAGAATCCAAGAACATTTTACTGCCCACTAGAGCCTTTGTCCATAAGAAGTGAGTGTTTTGTTCCAGCAATGATAAAGACCTCCTGTATAGCTCTTGTCTAGGACTGGCTTTGAACTTTAAAATTAACCGGTGCCGGTAAACAGGAAACACCAGATTACAGTTTAGCTCGCATTAAATTGTCCTCTTGGCTTTTTTTGTTGTTGTTTTTATGTTTTAGGCAGGGCCAAATAAAATGTTGCATCAAAGCTGAGGCCACAAATTGTTTATTTATTGGGGGTATTTTGCACTTTGCATTGCAAGCTGCTGCAACTGAAAGAAACAGGGGTTGGCACGAAAAGGGGAGGAGGAGTGAGAGCTATAATGGAAGAAATGTTACCCAATAATTAAAATTCAGTGCTACTGTAAATCCTAATGGAAACAACAATGTGTCTTTGTGTACAATTAACTCTGGGCTCCAGTTCATGATAAAAATTCTAGCTTGTAAAAAGCCTTGACCTCAATACCGAGAGCTCAACAGAGGTTCACAGATCTGGCTTTAAAAAAAAAAAAAAAAAACTTTCACAGAGGAGGAACAAATAATAGCTGGACTTGGTCCCCTAAATATGCTCCAATTATTCAGGGTGGTTGAAGATAAGATACAGGAGAAGTCCCAAGGGGAAAATAGTCCCATAGCTCACAAAAAAGTACAAAGTGCTGCTTGATGTCAAGTGAAAATTCACCCTCCCCCCCTTGTTATCCCAATCTTACATTCTGCAGGGCACCCTGTGTGTTAAAGTCCTAGAAAATCTTTATTATTATTAGTTTAATACTTTTTTAAATGTTAACAAAGCAGACAAAACGAGTTGTTCATTACAGTGAGTGACTGACAGGGAAACATGAAGGACTATTCATTAAATAATTACTACTTTTAGGCAGAAAAAGTTACTGTGCTTAAAAGGGGAAAAACAGTGCAAAATCAAATTGTCTATTCTTTTTTTTGGTGGGTGTGTGTGGAGGGAGTAATGTCTCATGGAAAAGACAGTTCTACAAATGTCAATCAGTTTGACAAGCAATTATCAGCCTCAAGGAAAGGACGTAGACTGTGGGTAGAGCCCCTCAGAGCAGAGTAGCTCAGGTACTGTGCCAGGTGATGGTGGGCAGAGTGGGACTTGGCCAGAAGAGCAGATCTACAGTTTATCTGCAAGGCTGTGGAAACAGAATCAAACCTTGTAACACTTCCTAATCAACTATAGTTACTTTTGTAGAGGATATTTTTTTTGTTTCCCACCACTTCTAAAAATGGAAGGACAACACAGAGCTTTGTGGATGGAAAATTAATTCAAAAAGTGTCTTGGAAATATTTTTTGTCAGAACTCAGACAGACTAGATTCATACTTGGGTTTGGGGTGTTTCTCTGCAGCAGTGAATCCAGCAACTGTAGCAGATGCTTCCTCCAAAGAAGGTGAGAAACAGGATTGTCAAAAACATTTAAGTGTCTGAAGCCCTCAGATCCAAATGCAATTATAGAATAATAGAATCATTTAGCTTGGAAAAGGCCTCAGAGATTATTGAGTCCAACTGTTAACCCAGCACTGCCAAGCCCATCACTAAAACATGGTCCCAATCTTTTTGAACACTTGTTTGCTCCTGAATCCCCTTGATTGTCCCCACATACGCATCTACTTTTTTTTTTGCCATAATTAAAATAGCACAAGAATCAACTTTTAAACACCTGGGGGATAAAATATCAGAAATGCCTCCTTCACATGCTTACACTGGAAAATAGAGAAAGGCTCTCCACTTGCCTGGCACCTTTCATCAGTAACAAAGTACTCAAAAAAGAGAGCTGTGAGTTGCTTCTGAGAGTAACTTACAGCCCCTTTCAACGAGAGCTGTGGGTGCTCAGATGTTTGATTGCAAGGCTATTTAGGAGGTGCTTAAAATACAGATAAAGCAGAGAGATGTGATCTCTATGCTTGTGGAAAGCTATAAAAAGAAACAACTCTGCACTTTAACCACTATCTTTTGATCCTTAACCAGAGGTAGGTTTGGGAAGGAGTTTGCTTGTATACACTGCAGCGTGTTAGCTCTTGGCATCAGGTTGGTTACAGAAGGAACAGAGCAGAAGTAGCTGTTTGTGGTAGAAAGGAAAGAAAGCTTAAAATGAGTGCAAGTGTGGGAAAATAGCACTTTCATGCAAATAATCTTTACAGTGAAAAACTCCATCTGCTCTGGCCCTGTGTATTTGAACTTATTTTATGTTGTGCTGGAGCATGCAGATTCCCTGGGAAATTGCTTAAAAACAGAAGTCCCAGGCTTTTGTGTGTCTATATATCCTTGGCATGTCAGTTAGCTCCATTCTCACCTCAGCCATGAAATACCACTGCAGTTGGTGGGATTCCTCGGGAGAATCATTTCCAAGGAGAAATGGCATTGGCATTTGGTCCATTTTAGGCAGAACGGGAACATGTGCACTCACGTCCCAGACGGCTGAGCATGCTGAGAGCTGGTGACAACAGTGACAACCAGTGCCATAAGTCTTGCTGATCCCAGTGGGGCAACAGCAAGTCCTTAATCCCCGTGTTGTTTCCAAGCTTCCTGTTTTGAAATTGCCATAATTAAATTCTAAAGACTGAGAAAGCACCAAACGAGTTGCCAAGTTTATGTCAAGCTTTATCAGCTGATCTCATCATAATCCGGTAAATAGCATATCATGAACATCAAATCTAATTAAATCCTCTTGAGATACGGGTTAAAAAACAGACACAAACACGAATCAAACATTTAAAACCTGCTGCTGTACAATCAGAATTAATCCACAGGGAGAAGTGAATTTCCTTGAAATCTGGACAAATAAGCCTTCTATGTTTTCCTTTCCCCAGTGGCTCACGGTCTCTCTGGCACACACAATCAGAAGGAAAATGCAGTTACTGGGGTTTTATTTTCAACATAGATTGCATAAAATGCACCTCTAAAGTCTGACTTCTGAAGTAGAATACAGGATGGGGCAGAGGAGACATATTTCATTTATATATATATATTTATCTCCAATATTCTCAGCAGTACTTTTGGTGCTGTCCATATGTAAGAGAATGCTGTCTTGCCATAGGAAGCACAATGAAAAAATCTCTACTGAAGGCTCTAAAAGGCAGCAGTGACATTGTTGTTCTCAAGTCAGTCTCTTGATCATTACATTATCTGCCAGGCACCTCTTGAAACACCTCTAATGCACCATTGGTGTCTGTGTGTGTGCACAAGCCCTTAGGGCTACACCTATGCTGCTAGTAAATTAAACAGTGGCAGGTAATATTCCCAGGGATTGGAATTTGATAGTCTATATTGTTAAATTCCTAGAACCTGCCCTGGCACATTTTTGACCTGAATCAATTAATGTTCTCCCACACATGTCCCAGGAATTTGGGAATTAGCACAGCCAGAGACCATTCCCAAGAGATGCCGTGACTTCAGTCGTCATGTGTGGTGACAAGAGGAGCTTGATATCATGGCCATGGCTCATTCCAGGTCAGTGGGCCTCCTTGCCAGAGAACAGCCCTAATGACACCTAATTTTCTAATCAGAGCTGCTGCCTCTCTGAACGTCTTAGCCTACATCTGCTCTGTACCTAACTTGGGGATGTCATAAGAGTGTTCTACCCTGAGCAGATCACATCAGAGCTGTATGAAAGGGCAGCTCAGGACTTTATCTGCTGGGTGACTTCATGAACCACAGCTTTCCTACACACAGGCAGGAGCTGCTCTCAAATCCAACCTTTCCAATAAGTTCCATTAGGTTACAGCGGAGTGGAACATGGTAAATGGGCTTCTTTGTTCCCACCCTTTCTTGATGTAAACTAGCACATCCCTGGTCTCTCTGATAATCAGCGAGAAGTTGATGTTTGCACCCCTTGCAGTCCTTTAAAGAATTCATTCAGAAGAGCATGAATTCATAACAAGCAGTATAATTTCACTCTAGAAAAAAAAAAACCGAAACTGTCTTTTCACCTCCAGGATTAAACTAAAAATCAAAGCTCGGAACGGATTTGCCTCAAGTGAAGAGAACAGCCCTTCTGGTGTGGATTCACCCCACCCAGCTTCATGGATCTAAAATAAAACCTCACCTTCTCAAAGCTTCTCTGCAGCCAAAGGAACATGACACCAAAAGGTGTTGGGTTCATCTCAGACCTAACTTGTGATTCCACTACTACAAGGAGCATAGGCCAGCAATAATCATCATGTCAGCATTTCAAATTAATGTCTTTTACCTTCAAACCTGCAGTGCTTCTTGATCTGTCCACTTTTGACATTACCTTTCAATGGCCTTTTACAAGCCTCACCAACATTTTTCTGTATTTTCACAGAAAATTAACCAGTTGTGTGCCTGTCAACAATTGCAAAAAACTACTGTCAGAGCTTCAGACCTGATTCAAAATGAAGTTTCTGTTCTCATGGTAAAAACCCCAAAGTTTCACACCGCTAAGGTCACCCTGACTGAGAAAGTGAAGCAGACCCCTTGCAGGGCAACTGTTCATCATGAATGGTTCATTCCCATGTCTGTAATTTCCCCTAAAGCAGTGTTGATTGGCCCTACTACTTACTAACGTCAGAGCGGTACTACTTACCAACAGAGTGGGTGCTGGACTAAGGAATTCTTCTCCTGTATAGGCTTTAATACCACATTTCTGTATGATGTGATCATTCAAAAACTCACAAAAAAGATGGGGATGCATGGATGGATGGATGGATGGATGGATGTGGAAGCCAGGACACAAGAATAGCCACTTAAATTTGCATCCCCACCAAGCAGCAGCTGCAAGGGACCTGCTGCTTCCAGCCATATGGAGGAATGTATCCCAGACACTTGTACTGCAGTACTACTGCCCACTTAAATATTGTTGTGGTATGGATTTAAATCAGGCAAACTGCAGTTTGTACCTGTGGCATTTAAAATGTGCTTAAAACAGGATTTTTCTTCCCCACTCACTGACTCCATTCCTTAAAATAAATTTGTGTTGCAGAATCTGAATTTACCTGTCTTTGGAAATTCTATAGTACAGAATGTTGTGCAAAAGTGGCAATTTGTGATACTTGGGCATTTTGTAATGCTGTGACTTTCCTGGTCCTGTTCTTCCTCCCTCTCCACATGCCACTCACACTGCCAGTCACTCCTACAGCACAGCCTGTGTTTTGGCAGGCTGTGTCCTCAAAGACCACCCATCATTCCCAGTGTCTCCATTAGGAGAGTGCACCTTTAGTTCACTCCCTTTTCCATGAGCTCTGCAGTCCAATAGGCAAAGGCAGCTTCAAAAGGAGACCTTGCCAAGCTTATTTACAGAGAGCTAATGACAGAGAAACAATGGCAATGAGGAAGGGAAAAAATCAATTCACCCGGTCATTGGCAAGGAAGGAATACACATTTCCCTTCTTTCCAAGGTTTTGCTTTGGGTCCAGAGGGAAAGGTCTGCTGTGTTCAGTGGAAATAAAACTACTTATGTAGCTGAGTATCCAAAGAGCCAGAAAACTCAGTGACCCGTGATGTCTTTAAAGCAAGACAATATTTAACAGCTTTAAAAGGAAAGAGACTTTAATCTTTGGAGACCAGAAATAGCAAACTATATTATCTGTCAGTGCTATTATTAAGAGTAAAAAATACCAGTAACACCTTGACAAATTCCAAGCACAGTTGATGATACACCTTAGCTGATCACTTTTTTGCTAGTTGGATCTTACAACTTTTGGGCTGAGCCTACATGTCAGTCAGCATGAAGTTGTTCTTCAGGTGTGCATCCATTCCTTCACCCCCTTCAGTCACCATCATTTTAGTATCAAGACAAAGGCACAGGATGAAAACTGTACCTCGACACTTCTTAATTTTTTGCAGCTTTGATGCTGGAGCAGTTATTGTGTCTTCAAGATTCTTTTCCTCAAAGGCACTGTTCTTCCTCCTTGCCAGTGATGCCCTAGCATGTGGAGGTATGTTTGGTACTTAAGGGGCACGTACCAAGTGCATCCACATCTTTTTGAATCTTGTTTGTACAGCCAGTTATTGGTGATAAAATCTTTCTGTTCAATGTACCGGATCTTTTACTTCTTTGCAAGTGATTCCATTTCCGCCTAGCACTTTGGTGGGTCTCCTCCATATTTTGAAAACACCAATCAATGCTGAAGTTATACCCAAGCAGTGAAATTTCTCTTTGGGCTTGGGAGGTGATACCTTTTCTCACATGCACTTATTGAAACTCGAGACTGTTCCAGCAAGGATCCACTGACTGCAGCTACTTCGCTCTGTGAACACAAACTCAATGTGGCACCTGAGGCAGTGTTCGCTTCCCTTTCACTTCCCGTACCTGTGGAAGCACCCTTGGGGCTGGCTGTGGGTGATCCTGCTGACACTGGGAGTGATCCTGGGTGTATTCTCAGCCTCCTTATCCCTGGCACTCCATGCTCTGCCTTGCAGCCCCTCATATGACCCATGTAGGGTGGATACCTTCTGCACGGGACCAGATGGGACTTGCCAGCTCACAGAGCCTGGGTTGAGTTCTGGCTGCCTTTACAGAAGATACCAATATGAGGAGCTTGGCTTCAGGCTGTCCTTGTGGTAGTCTTATGTTAGCTAGATGTAGATAAAGCCTTTGGCCCAAGGTGGAGCAGCATTTTCTTCCCATGGATACCCTGGAGAAATTCACAGGAGACAGAAACACGCTGGAGAAGGACACAGCTGCTCACCTCTCATGCCCACCTGGAAGTGAAATACCTGTGAGGTACTGGTTAGAGTCACCTCCTAGGTGACTCTAAGGAAAGTCATAACTTAGACTTAATTAGTCTAGGTAATGCAGTCCCAGAGAGACCTTATTTCAGCTTCACAAGATGAAGTTCAAAGGACTCAATATAAAACATTTTTAATGGAATTGTGGAAGATTGCTGACTGCTATGCAGATAAAAAAATGGATTTGAATGACAGGTTTGGGATACATTAAGGTTGTTTGCCAGAAGCTGTTGTATCCTGTTAACTGACATCTCATGGCTGCTTCTCTTCTGTGGCCGCTGGGAGCTTCCCACTGGTCACAAGGACCTACCACTGACAGCCCTGCTCTAAGAACAGATTCCATTTGAGCTAAAGACTCAGGCATGACTCCAAGGCATGACCCACGGTTCATCCTGGGTGAGCACGGCAGTAGATGGCAGCAGTGCACATCACCCCTAATGCTCCTGGAACCAAGGTGGTCCTGCTTGACATTGGCCATTTCCCAAGGAACAGGATCAATCAAGGTGCAAGATCAACCATAATCATACTCCAGAGGCTCCAAAACCACTCTGCCATTTGATGCAATTATTTTTTTTCCACACGGACCTCACATTTCCCAAAAGTGAAGGCAAGACCCTGTTCTCCAGTGCTGAGCACCTCTGGTGATGACTGAGCTTTTGAGTGTGCATCAGCAATCACAAGAGTGGATGAAACCTCTGTAATTGAATGTTCCCTCTATGCTCACATGATGCTGAGCACACCTGGATGCAGGGACTCATTTTGGACTCTGCCTGGAGAGCTGAGCTTTTGTGAAGTAAATGAAAAGGCAACAGCCAGGGAACTACCAAGGGCCACCAATGTAAATGCAAGCACAGCTCCAGGCTGAAAACCAAAGGACAGGGAATTGAAAAGCAAAGCTGATGAGCCACCCTCAGTATTAGCACTTGTGGTTCACTTTCCCCTCCCGAGAAGATTTAAGGCCTCAGTGACAGCTGTCAATCTCTCCTCCCCTGCAACAGGGGGTTGGCTTAAGTGGTGTGTCAGGAGATGGCAAGGGGGATTTCCTTTTGCTCTTTTCAGGAATTAAAGAAGATCCTGTGTCTTTAACCTTCAGGATAACCTTGTTTCAGTCTGGTTCTCATTGCTGGACTGCTCCTTGATGAGCTTTTTATGCCTGATTAATTAGTACACTGAAGGGAAGTGGGGGCTGCTCTGTTTAGCAGCTTGTGCTTCCTTCTGACTAATCCACCACCCAACTCTACAGCTCCAGAGGGTCTGCAGTTGCCTATTTCATGCCTCTGGTGTGGGGTTTCATTACTTCTTTCTACTTTTTGATTGTATGCTTCCCATTGATTTAGTCACATTCAGTGAGGGCTAGATGGAGACCAGTTTAATTTGAGTTTGTAGGCTTTATTTCTCCACTACCACAAAACTTTTCAAAGAAAAAAAAAATGCAGATGCAGGAGTGAATGGTTCAGATTTATGGAGCATTATCTTCCAAAGAGTCACTTTTACAGTGTTATTGATGACAAGAAATCATAATTTTTAAGGAAGATAACTTCGCATATGCCATTATTGCCAGTGTGTGTGCAATCAAGAGAAAAGCACTTCTGTGGTCCTTTAATTTTTAGAAATATGAACCCATAATAATACAACTTATGCTACATTATTTTGTGTCCCAGTTTTTCCAGGGGGGCAGGGAGGAAAGCTGACCCTCTTGGTAAATGGCTTTCAGCTCTGATAGTAAAAAGTATTGGATAAAGGCTAAGCAGTATTACCAGGGATAAAAATGAAGGCAGCTTTCTGCTCAAACAGTTTTTTGGCTTAAACTGGAAAAAGGAAAACTACAAAGCAGAGGCCAGTGTACAAAAAAAGCCTTTGGCTGCTGGAGTCACGGCAGGTGGTGGCTTGGTCACTTTGTCACTCTCTAGGAGTTATGGGGCAGTCAGGTCCGATTCACTGAGGATAGAAATGGTGTGTGAGTGCCCTTGAGACACCTTGTGCAGCCTGCATACCCCCGGCCATTCGACATGGGACCAGCCTTGCCCTTGGTCCTGCTCTCTCACCTTTCCTCTCTGCAGGTCAGGTGAGGGCTTTGCACTGGATCAAACAGGAATTAATGACTTAATGTAGACATGCCCGGGTGAGGTTCTCCAGGCTCGCCAAGGGGGCAGGCAAGGTGAGCAACAGTCCCTCCTGATCTCTCCCGATGAGTCAATGAGCTCAGTGCTAGCCTGAGGGCGTGCCTGATATCCACGGTTCAGGGGCTGACAGGAGGGGAACAAATCTGTGCTTGGGAATAAAAAAAAGGAAAAGCTTCTTTCTGGGACTGTAACCCCACAGTTACAGCAGGGCCCCTCCAGGCTGTTGGTGGCTAGTGTGGGTGTTGCCCAACCTCTTTTCGGGCTGTTTCTGAGCTTTGGTGATGCTGCTGTGTCCTCAGCAGGAGAACTCCACAGGAGCTGCAAAGTGGCACTTCTGTATTCCGGGGGAAAGCCTGCTTCATGGCACCATCCTCAGTGCTCAAGTGCTTTCCTGGGTACATGATGTGTTAAATTCAGAACTCACAGAGTAACTAAACTCTCAGAGAGCCAAATTCTCCTTCCTGCTGTATTTCCAGGCTTGGAGCTGTGGAAAATGGTCTGGAAGGGACTTGGAGAGGCATGTAGTCCACCTCTGTTCCCAAAGGCAGGATTGGGTCCTCTTGTGGGGATCCTTTTTTGTCTAACCTGTTCCCAAAACTATCTGGGGATAAAAATCCACACCGTCCCTGGGTGATCTCTTCTGGTGTTCACCTAGGCTTTGACTCACAGAACAGTGAATTCCCCCAGTGTGATGCAAGGCGGGGTTATACAGAAAATATTCCTTTTAGGGAAGGCATGGTAAAAAAAAAACTGGAGATAATACATGAGTATCTCACCTGTCTGGTATTCAGACACTCAGTGACCCTGGGTGACCCAGACCAGGCACTTTAGCTGTAAATAACTTCACAAAGTAACAAGAAATCTGCCCCTATGTTTTTGAAAACTCTTCCAAAGCCTGCTTTGGTAGGTTGCATTTCAAAATAGAGTCCTACTGGTTCAGTGACACACGTAGCCCTATTTCACCAGAGAGAAGTTCAATGCTCGGCCAACCCAGCTGGGGAAGCTTTAGTTCAGTTTAACTTTGTTAAGGGAAAACTGAACAGCTCATTTTGAGTATCTTTTACCTCCAAAGTACATGACTAAACCTGCATTTTTTCCCCTGGTAAAATCTTGTTCCTTCTGGAGAGGCTGAACTGGGCAGACCCCTGGAAACTTTCTGCTGCACTGGAGGGCAGGAGGATGCTGAACTTTTCCTGGCTCTGCTGAAATATGGGGCATGTTGTGGAAACTGAGGAGCACTGTGAAACAAGATGCACATGGTTTTCCATCCTCTTACCTTGGGTTACTCTGAGACATAGCCCAGTGAAGAGTGACATGAACTGGGGTGCAAGGAGCACTTCCTCTATCAGGAATTCCTCTATTACCAGCAAATAATAACTATCCCTCCAAAATATCGGTCCTGAGCCACTGCCTGTTGCTGAGGGAACATAAATGCCGTTGCATAGGGCATGGGTGAGACACTACAGCACAGCCTGTGTTCCTGCCATGAGGAGAGGCACAGCACAGAGCCTGGGAACTTCTGGGAGCCCCCTCCCCAGGGACAGACCTAGAGGGCTGGGTTCCAGCCTTGCCCAGCAAAACTCGGGTTTCAAGGAGGCACAAAAATCCATTAATGGGACAGTGTAGCATAGGTAACCTGAAAAGTAACCACTACACACACTGCAGAGGAATAAAGTGGTCATGGAGGATGTTGGGCTAAAAATTTCAGCAGTGTCTCCTTAAGGAGCAGCAGCAAGCTGGTGCCTGTGGAGTGCTCCAGGAGCCCCATCAGGCCACGTTAGCAATGGCATGAAACTTCCTTTTGCAATATATTTACTCAGTGAACTCTAGAGCTCTAGCAATGGACAGAAGAACATGTACGGAGCGGAACAGATCCCTCCTCACCTTTCAGAATGGGGTCACACACCCAGTTTATCTCCCAGCGGCTGCTCAGGCCACCACTGCCAGTAAGCACCTCCCAGTTCCCATTTCAGAGGAAGTGAAACGCCTTGGTGGGCTCTGGGACTCCTGATTCCTCTTTGCACAGAACTCAAAGAACTTTCCTGTCCCCTTCACGTGGGCACTTCCCTCTGCCACAGAGTGACCGTCCACCTCCTGGCCGCTGCCCCGGCCACCCACCATGGCCTCGGCTCTGGCTGCAGCAGCAAGCGAGGTAGGAATAGCAACCCAAGCAAATTTTTGTCCCCAGGGTCCTACATTTATGTAGCATCTTGGCAGGATGCAGAGAGTGGCTTCTGAGGAGCTGATGTCTTAAAGCTCAGCACTGAGGACAGAAATATAAAAACTTACAAGAAAAATGACATGCAATATGGCTTAGAGCAGCAAAACTACCCATTGTGCAGCCTGGTTAAGTACAGCAAAAACACATACATGTGTGCAGGGAAGGAGGGAGATTGGGTTTGGATTAAACTGAATTTCCCCTTGACTCTCAGCAGCCAAACTGAAAAATAAATTATTCACCAAGGCTTATTCCCGAAGAAGCCCTGCAGGACTGCAGGCCCAGGCCACTGCCCAGGTGTGTACTATCTAGAGCTCAATTTGATGGCACTTTGCTATCAAGAGGAAACAAATTAATTTTCCTCCTTTGAAACTGGGAGACACTTGCATTAGGCCATGCATAAAATAAAAATAATGGGGTCCTGAAATAAATTACTGAGAGCAATAAGCATCCCAAGACATTGCCTGCTGAGAGCTGAAGGAAACAGAAGCTGAGATGAGAAGAAAATGCAATTTTATTCCCCCTTTAAACTGAAAGTCTTATTAAAACCAACCCTTTGAGGCTGAGCATTGCTCTCTGTGAGTCAGGGCTGTTTTCTGGGTGTTGAGGGGAGAGAACAGCAAACACCTCACAGTGGGTGCCCTCCTGAGGCAACAGCATCACCTTTGAAATGTGCAGGACAAACAGTCCAAAGAGATTACCTGGACCTGAACAGAGCAAAAGAGGCTCACAGGACCTGCTGTGGGCAGTTTTCCTGTGGTGGAAGCTGTTCAGATGTGCATGAGAACACTCCTGCTGCAGGTCAGAACATCCAGAGACCATTAAAATATTCAGCTTGGAAGTTTGGGGATCAAATTAGTGATCTGCTGTGAAAAGTATGCAGATTTTTGTAAAGAAAATGCTGCTGTTCTAAATTAAAAAAAAAAAAAAAGAAATTCCCAGCGAGTGAGACAAGAGGAGCAGTTCCCCTCCTGCCTTGTAGCCAAACACAAGGTAATGTTTTGTTTCTGACTAAAACTAAACCATTACAGGAAAAATGTCGCCTATCAGGAAGTTTGTTGTAGGTTTTGACAGTCCAGCAGTGATTTCTCCAGGGAGAGCCTGCTCCCCCATCCTTTGCTGGCGGCGGCAGATGTAGGCAGCCGCCCTGCCCTCTCCCCTGTCTGCCTTGCGGCTTGGTTTAGAGTCACAAAGGGTAAAAAATAGCCTAAGAAATGTGTGCAGGTCTTATCCTGCCTCTTCTTTTCCCTGTCAGGGTTATCAGCCCCACGCTTTTGTCATCGCCAGTAAAAAGGAGCAGATCCTGGCCCCATCAAAGCCCTGGTGCCAGTGCCAGGGCAGCTGCGGGGAGCCCCGTGTCACACTGGTGCCCCACTCCTGCAGGAGACAGAGGGATAACAGCGATGCAGCAGGAATGGTTTGCTCAGGGAGCAGCATCCCTGTAAGACCTGCCATAGTTTAATAGACATATTTAGTGACAGTTTTAATTTTGGGAGATGTCTGCAAAAACAGGGAAGGAATAAAGGAGGTTGGTTTCATTTTGCTACATATCTCTTTCCAAGAGGATATTTTTGATCAGCTTTCCAATGTTAATGCCTTATTAGTGGTGAGGCAAGATCTGACAAAACTGTAGTAATACTTTTCTCATTTATGGTCTTAAAGCACTCAATTTCTATCATAAGTCAATGAAATTAAATTAAATATACAGAGGGAAAGCATGGGTCAAGTTCTCTGGATTTTGGGTCATTGCTAATAATGTAGCCAGATTAAAAAACCTTAATGTTCACATAAAGTGAAAGGACAGGCAGAGCTTTACCAGAGTTAGGAAACTGCCGAGTGCTGAAGGAAGGGAACAGAGTGAAAACCAGACAGTGAATCATCACCACTCGTGTGTGCAAAACCTGACTGGGAATTCAGGCAGGGCCTCTCGTTTTGCTTTGCCCATCCCTTTTGTTCTTTTTGCAGGTTATTAATACTGGTGCTAAGCAGCTGTTTGAGGTGTCCCAGAAGGGAACTTCCCTCCAAGACTACCTACAGCATTTTTCTTCCCCTGTGACCTTCCCCAGTGTCCTTCCACCCAAACCTCACTGCAGCAGTGCAGGACAAGGAGGTGTTTGGCTGAGCAGGGCTTTCTGAGGTCACTTTGAGTCTTTGCTGACCTGACAGGCTCTGATTGACATCCTTGCTCTATCTTGACATTAAGACACAATTTTAAAGATGGAATTGAATATTTAAGGATACATCTAAAAAATGTAGAAGGGGAGAAAATTAAAGATTAAACCAGATAATTTCTTCTAAGCGATGTATTGTGCTTCTAGATCTTTTAAAAAGGAGGGACAGCACTGGCAAAAGATATTTTCTGGCAGGCAGGCAGACAGAAGAGTAGAGGACTTGAGGGTAACCTGTCTAAAAAAGGCATGATTTTTTCACCCTTTTCATTTTGGCAGACTAGGCTACAAATTGCAAGCAGCATCTCTGTCTCATTCACTGCATTTGCAATGGGTTTGCCCAGAAGTAGCAGACTAGCTGGGAGTTAAATCAAAGTAAATCAGAAGCCACCAAGGCAAGGGAGATAAGAACCCACTGCACTCCAGGACAGGTCAGAATGGGGGTTGTGGTGATGGTGAGTGGTCAGGACGGGTCCTGAGCTGCAGCTGCACAGGCAGTCCCAGCAAACCATCTCAGCACATCATCCCCAGCCTCAGTTCAGCACCTGGACCTGCCTGACAGGCTGGGGGGGGCATCTGCCAGCACAGCCCGGGGATGGGGCAAGGAGCAGTCCCAGTGGCAGCAGCAGAACTTGGAGGGGTAGAAAACGCCCATTATCTCCCAGTCTGCCTTTAGCACAGCCCACTTAAACACTTGTAATTTTCTGAACACACAGACAGGTTACTGCACTCTTCAAGAGTACTGCTTCTGGCAAAACAAAATAAACCTAAGAAAAAAACCCAAACTCAACTTTACTTTAAATTTAACCCTCTCTGACAGACATCACACTTTTAGAAGCACTTTCCCCCATGTTAGTACTTCCTGGACGTGCTCGAACACCGTCTGATGTTGCATTGAGGCAAATTAGTGAAGATGGAGGCTCATAAATCCTGAGGAACTACAAAACTAATTAAATACCTGTGTGATGTACTTGTGTGCAGAGCAATGGTTTGCAGGTCTGTGTTTTCCAGATACCCCAAATGAGCTGTGCTTGCTGCAGGGGCCAAGGAATGGCTCTTGCTTTTCCACATCCTGCCTCACGTGGGGCTCTGGGGAGCCTGGTACAGGCAGCTTCAGGGGGCACGATGCCATGATGCCACCACCTTGTTTCCTTCTCAGTGTAGCTGTGTTTGTTGGGATCACCAGCATGCCAGGGCTCTGTCACACCCCATCCTCCTCCGTCTCAGGAAATCCTCTGCCCGTCCATGAGTGCTCCACTGATGGGATGCAGATGGCCCAGAACTCACTCCCTGCTCCTGTGCCTTTCCTGGTGGCAGAAATGGCACCATCAGGGATGTGTCCCGAGATGTTGGATGTGAGGGCAAAGCTGCCTTTTCCCTCCTTTGGCTCTTCCAGTCACAAAAGACAAGAATCTCATAGTCCCAGCACCATGTTCATAAACAGGCTCTGAGTCCTGGACACGTCGTGACCCCAGGCTGCTTGGAAGAAGAAAAATGGAAATAACAGAAGAAAAGCTGCTCTTGACTCCTCACATGGTGACTGGTACCAGGAATCAGCATCAATCAGCAAGGGGTTCTGCTTCCATGAGCAGCTCAGAAGTGCTCAGAGGACACACCTGACCCCACAGGTATTTGTTCCATGGCTCCTGATTCTTTACAGCATTGCATCACTAAATAAAATGCTGCACCTAATTACACAGATGATCCTCTCCACACTGGCCGGGGGTTGCGCTTGCAGGTGGAGTCAGCCAGGGATGGCTTCGCTGGACATTCCGAGTAGTTTGCAGTTATTCTCAGGAATAATTCTCAATTAAAGCAAAAACCCTGCACTACTTTTTCCTAATGAAAAACTTACTGGCTTAGGGTTCTAAGTCCCTGGCTAGGAACCTTCTTTTTTCCTCTTCAGGGCTGGGTGCAGCAGATCCTCCACTGACTTCAACTGAAGGTGTCTGCACGTCATATTCAATTTAGGCTCCACTTTTGACAGTTCTTAGGCTTAATATGTGTCTCTTGCTGTAAAAATTACTTTTCTCTCTCTGGGAGAATGCAACAAGTTTGAAAAAAATACCCAGAAAAATAAATTTTCTTTTTCCCTTAAAACTTTGGTCTGAAATATTGTTTTGGAATGGAGAAGCCAGAATGGAAAGGAAATCCCACACTGAAACCACCAAAATCCTGTAGGATTTAAGGGAGTGGGATTATTTGAGTCATTCTTGTGGGTGTATGTTTTCCCTGTGCTCCCCTAAGAGCTAACTCCCAGAATGTGCCAGCTCAGGGTGGGGAGCAGAGGGGGAGATGTGACTGACTGTGCCTCCACAATGCACCTCATTGTCTTTTCTTCTCTTACAGCTGTTTCTGTGACTGTGGGTTTTGAGGGACTCTGCGTGTGGGTTTTGTGTGCGAGGAGATTGCAGGGATTTAAAGGGCTGCGTTTGGGGAAAAGCTAAACTCAGCCTCCACGTTTGCATGCTTTGGATTACACACCTAGGTCTTGCCCACTCACTTTGTGTTGGCTACAGTTTTGTTCAGGCAAAAACTCACATGGGAGCGTTCAGACTGTCCACATGTGCAAATTGGAGGATTAGCTACCTAACAATTGGTCCAAAAACACAGAAACGGTGATTTACAGGCTCAGCCAAAATAACAGGTCACATTCTCTGATGGAGGAACTTGGCATTGCATTACTGAAATCGGAGGAGCTTTGCAGATTTACACCAGCTGAGGATTTGGGCATAGGTGTTTCCTGAGTGAGAAAAATCTGAAGGGAAAGAACTACTCCATTCAGTTTATTTTTACAGAGCAGAGTCTACAGAAAGTGGTCACTTTGCCAAAGAAGCCGGAATCACCTCATGGCTGTTGGTGCATGAGCAATAACGCCTAAAGGGGATTCACAAATTTGTGCTGTGACAAAATTCTACCATTCCTGCCAAGAAACGGGAACCACTGCAGTTTAATGTCCTTTTTTTTCTTTTCCTAAACAGAGGTATAAATGGCATTTTTGTACTTGGAAACTT
Source organism: Corvus kubaryi (assembly GCF_017639235.1). NCBI lineage: Eukaryota > Metazoa > Chordata > Aves > Passeriformes > Corvidae > Corvus > Corvus kubaryi. Next base: position 9,702,312 of record NW_024580668.1, on the reverse strand, counting down.
CAGGCCCACACTTTCACCCTACTAATTGAGACTGCATTTGCAGTTGCAGTTAAGGACCATGTCCCTCTTAATTGCACATGAAGCGCCGTGTGCACGAGCTTTCCCGAGCACCATGTTGTCAGTGCCACAAGAAATGTGCTTCCCATGCACGTTGCTTGCTTTATTTTCTTTCTTAGCTCATCACACAATGTTGAAAGTGTAGGGCAGCCTCTGGGGCTGCCTCATTTATCCAGGCTGTCTCCCTTCCCTCATGATTCCCACCTTGCTTCAACGACTTGTAGCTCTGGGATGGGTTGTTGGGATAGAAATGGTTTTGCAGAAACCACAATCACTGGAGTTTGAGACCTACACTTTAAATGTGCCTATAATGTGTCTGTTACTCACTGCTTTGTTTCACTGGGTGTGTCATATGCCATTTTCCCTTAACGAGGAGCTGTTACAAGGCAAGTTTATTCACCCTTGCCGGGTGCTGGAAGATCAAACCACGTGGGGTGACAAGATTACAAACACTTTGCTGGAGGGCTGAAAATACTCTGGAATGGGATGAGAGATTTAACATGTTCACAGAGCCACAACTTGCCAGTGAGAGGAAGGTAGTATCGTTCCAGAGAGCGGAGGAAACCAGAACTGGGCAAGGATGAGATGTGTAAGTTACAGGAAATATTAAAATTCAACAAAATCTGCTCTGACACCCAAGCCTCAAATAGCGCTTCTGGGATGGATTAATTATTCAGGCAGAAATCCGCTCCCACCCAAGCTTGCTACCTGCAAATCTGCCAAACCCAGCCCAGAGCTGCTCCTTCAGATACACAGCCACCCTGAAAACATTTGTATTAAAATTGTACAGCTCTTTGGAGACACTACTACAGGGGATTGCAATGTGAACACCACTGCAAGCAAATCACTGGTTTGGCAGGAGGTCATGAGGAGCCATGTACTGGGAACTCCTGAGAACGTGGACAGCAGAACCAGCTGCATGGGAAGAGGGGCAGCCCTAAAGAGCCCAGAGCAGAGGGGCCAGAAAAAAAAGTCAGCTTCAAGAAAAAGCAAACAGGCTGTCCTTGGAGAAGGCTGCAAGGAGAAACATGAATTTGCACTCGGTTGCTCAGGATGTTAGAAACCCAGCTCCTCTTGAGAGTCCCTTTCTGAAAATCCTAGAGAGCACTTCCTATCCAATAAAGAATATTACCCCAAAAAAAAACAAAACAGCTTCCCTCTATTTATGTGTCTCACTTCAGACACAAACTTTTTTATTTGTAAGGTTAATCTGTTTCCTTTTTTTGGAGTTGAGACAAGGTTTTCTTCAAGGTCCAAGTAGGGAGTCCTTTGCCTTCTGCTGCGTGGGCAGCTGCCACCTTCCTAGGAAGGCCTGTTGTAGTAATTTAACCTAAAAACTGTTGGCTATTCAAGGGAGATCAATGAGGGCTGTCACTTTTTCCTGGTCCCTTCCTGTGGCATATTGGTGGCTACTGCTGAAGATCTCAGTATAGGATATTGAGGAGTTGCTGAGTATGACTAAGACTGGAAATAGTGGTGGAATAAAAACGTGCACCTGCCTGACACTTTCTCATCTTGCCACAATACGCAAATTTAGATTCAGGATCCCCAGAGTCTGAGGCCCAGATTTTTTAGTTCTAGCTTTAATCCAGTCTCAGCTAAGGAGGCTGGGTTCCCCCAAACGGTCCCACAGCAATTTGCCATAGGAACAGGATCAGTTGTTTCCTTACAAGAACCATGACAACCTGGAAAGGGGAACTCACAGCATCTGCACACAGAGGAGATTTCAACATCAGACATAGCCCAAGCCTGGTCAGTAATGAAAGCCAGGGGGACAGAAGGTCGCAGGCTTGCGCAAAAGATGTGAGAGACACTAAAGAAGGTGGAAGCGGGTTTCCAAGAAATGAAAGGTTCAGAAGGGCTGGGATGACAGCGAGCAAAGATGACAAGGAAGGCGTGGGAGACTTCAGGATGATTTTACCTCAAATTGCAGGATGAAAACCTGAGAGGAAATATAAGAGGAAACATTACACAAGCTCTGGGGAAAAATAAACCAGAGATCCATATAAGAGATTTAACCTGTGTGTCCCTAACACGCTTACCCACACCTCTGCTCTTTGGGGAAGTTCAGCCATGAACCCACTTGCATCTTTGCCCTCTGCCCCACTTCTTCTGAAGGATAAAAAGTGTGGGAAAAAAAAAAGTAACCGGTAGGAGGAATGTTCTATAAATCATCCAAGCAGAAGTAGAGGTCTGACATAATTTTTCACTTGTATCTTGCTGTTGATAAGAAGGTGATTTCCAAATCAATAGACCCTAAAGAGAGATACTGTAAAGGCCTTCAGGAAAATCTTACATGCACAGAGGCAAAGTTGCAGAACTGGTCCCTCGGTGGGATTAAAAATGGTTCAAGCAATAGTATAGAATATTGAAAAAGCATTTAAGCAACAGTGACAGTATTTTGGTAACATTTGTTGGCAAAACTTAAATATGACCACAAAGAAAGGAAACATATGCACAGTCAATCACCTTAATACCACTACTTAATGTAGGGGATTGGGAATTAGGAAGAGCTGGATGGCACAAAATCTGAGCAGGGGAGGATGGAATGAAGAGGTGATGCCTGTTACCCGGAGATAAAGGGGACACAGAAAAAGAAGAGATCATGAGGGTATCTAGGCAGCTGCAGAAAATCATCCTGCAGAGCAGTGTTTGTGGTGAGAGCAGGGAAAGTGCCTGTGTGTGTAGGAGTGCATGAATGAGATGAATCATTTTCAGAAGCAGAGTCCCGTGAGCAGCAGAACCAACGTAGCCCTTGGACATAAAGCTCAGGATTGACTGACTCGATTTATTGATGTCTCACAGGGGATGAGCTCATGCAGCAGATTCAGTGGGGGCACTGACAAAATCATTTTCCTTAATCATTTTCCTGAACCCAGGCACCTCTTTTCCTAAGACTTATAAGCACTTAATATCTTTCAATGCACTGAAAAATGGGTTGAAATTGGGTAACAAGTCCAAGGGATACTAGGGAGAAATAGATAACATCCTATAATTTTATTTTTTTAAACCATAGATTTTTTAATTGCATTTATCTAGTAAATTACTATGAGCAAGTTGAAGCTGATGGAGCTTGTTCCAGTTCCACAGCCTCATGGTCTTGGAGAGCTGGGTTATCCTCACCATGTGCCATGTGAATATTCAGCCTGCTGTAAATGGTGATGGCACAACCAGCTCCATCCCTATGACAAAGGCAATTAAAAGACGCTGGAAGATTCTATTACCTGGAATAATTGAAAAATTGCAAACGTTTTAAAGTACTGATCAAAACTTTACTGATACTAATTCTGTTTTCAGGCATTTTACTACTTCCTAGTTTTCAGCAAAGGCCAGGAGAGGCATCAAAGAACTGCCACAGTGGTGACTGTCCCTGTAATGCCCCCACCAGCAGCAGTCAGGAAGTCCTTCTAAAAATTCCATTTTCCTTTGGGAGAAAAATTTGTATTTCTAGGCTTGAGTACTTTGAGAAAAATCTGTGTGTCTAAATGGAATTGCTGAACATTTTAGCCAAGTTTTTCCAAGGGCTTTTACATTCAACTTCAACAAGTCAAAGAATCAAGGCCAGTAAAATCTTATGTCCTGAGGGATGACCAAGAAAAATGTTTCTAGAAGCTTCTAGAAGATACACTTAGCACTGTGATTGAACCCTGAAGAAATTAACCTCAGAAAAGACTGAAAATTAGAGCTCTCTAAAGATTTGCTAATTATTCTATGAGATTGAATGGGGAATCTTAAATAGCCGTTAGACTTAAGTATACATTTTCAGATCCATTATAATTACTTCTCATCTACATGAAAGTAATACCCTAAATAGAGAGTGCTGAATGATTGTAAAGGACAGTAAAGTCCCTGTCCAGAGATACTTAGAATCAGTGCAAATATCAGATGGAAGTAAAAGAAGCAAGAAAATGAGCATTACTATAGCAGGCAGATGGCTGTGCTGGGTAGAAAAGGATTTCCCTTCCTGCAAAATATTTGAGAATTTTAAAATGTTCCCAACCTGCATGTAGAGGAAGCCAAATCTTTTCAATGTGTTTTGCTGAAACTATTAAAAAAAAGCAAATAACTAAACAGTTTGGTTTTCAGCAACATCAAAAATTATTCCTCAAACTGAAAGAAAAATTTAAAAACACTGGAAATACCCAGAAGCTGGATGTTTCCTGCTTTGGGTTTGTTTGTTTTTAAGTAACTGTAAAGTTCCTTCCAAAAGAATAGAAAAAGTAAAAATTACTTTTTTGTGTTTGTTTGTTTGCTTGCAAAATATTTTGTGGGGAAACACTTGTGATTCACTGCTCACCAGGCTTTGGAATCAAATTGTCAGAGCCTGGGAGCTCCTTTCTGGCTCTATCCACTGCTCATTAGCAGCTCTGGAAACTCCAGACCAACTCAGTGAGATGTCCTGTGCTTAAAATTAACTTTGTTTCTCCATGCCAAGTTTCGAGCAAAGGAGTAGAATAATTTTAATTTTTTTTTTTAATCTAAGTGTGGTCAGCCACCTGCCTTGCCTAGATCAAGAAAAGCCTCTTTTTTTTCTGCAGCTGCACTGGGGAAAGGCCGTGTGCCTTTGCAGCCTCACATGTGTGGAAGGGCTGGCCCTGTACCTTGGTGTCTGTTCAGCAGACACGAGGGCAAGCAAGGACAGGCTTGTGACAAGCAGGGGCACAGGCAAGTAGATACCCAAAAAAGCAGAGCTGATGTATTTATCATTAACTTGGGGTTCGTAGTAGCTGAGTACAAAATCTGAAGAACCACCCAGCTGCTATACAATGATTCACTTTTTTTATCTTGTCAGCCACTAGGAAAGTGTTGCTCTTCAGTAATGAACAAAATAAAACCACCATGAGAACCACTGCAGTCTTACCTTTCCAAGCAGCCCCCTTTGAATCACGGACTTGGTGTGTCAATTGTGGGAAGAGTCAGGGTTTGGTCTTCAACTAACCGAGTGAAATCCTTGGGCTTTGGGATACAGGAGCTACACCAGGAGAGGAGGGGAGCTGTGCAAAGCCAGTCCTAGGTCTAAAGGCTTGCAGGACAGAGGAACTTCTTAGCTGGTTTGGGACCAAGGGGCTGCATCAGGTCCTGGACATTCACACACAACAGAGCTGCTCATGGCATAACTCCAGCTGGCAAGGAATCTTTCTTCCATTCCTGCATCGTTTTCACTCACATAAGTTGTTGTTAAGCTATGCCTAAAACCTATGAAAATGGCCAGAGGCGCTTCATTGACAGCTATAGCAGTTCTATAGGATTATTGACCCATCCTCAAGAATCTTAAAGAGAAATGAAGCCACCAGGAGAGATGTACATAGCAGCTCAAAGTACAAAATAAATATACTCAATTCCATTGCTGAGAGCTCCCCCCTGCCCATGAGGGACACCCATAATGGCCACAGAAAATCCAACTGCCTTCAATATTTGTTGATAAGGAAACAATCTCTTCGTTTATTAATTTTTAGAAAATGTTATGGCATTTGTCCAAGGCAATTTTGGTCTGGCTGCTGTAGATCTTGCGCAAGCTGACTCCTCTGTTTAACTTTCTATATTCTAAATAGGTCCCATTGACTTTCATGAGTCTGCTTGTAAGTAAAGATAACTTAGAGGATCAAAGCCCTATAAACTGTGTCATTAAATTTTAAGAAGTCAGAAGCTGCACTTTCTCTTCCCCAGCTGTACCAGCATCTCCCATGAGTGCTAATGAGACCAGTTCTCATGTCACTGTTCTCTGGACATCAGAAGACATAGATTTGATTTTAGGCTTGACTGCACACATGAAAATAAGCAATAACTTATGAAAATCAGTGTAGGTGCACATGACAGTCAAAATATAGCTGATGAAGTTCATGTTCGTGCTGAGAACCCTCCTGAAGTTCAGTTCTCTACTTAAAACACATGATGCATCTGGTCTATTCAGTAGGTTAGTAGAGCTCAATAGAATTGATTCTCCATGTATTTGTCAATAAGGGCAGGAGAAGAAAAAAAAAAAAAAAAACAACTATGCTGAGATTAACAGAGTGATTCAGCTCAGGAATGTGTGGGGGAGATGATTCAGATTTTAGCCAAAGTGACTGTCTCCTCCATACCTTGTAGGAGAGTTCTCCTGGAAATCAGGCAGGATTTTACTGATAACAAGGTCTCATGAAGTAGGAACTGAGAAAAGAGAAGTGGGGAGGACTTTGTCTTTCTAGAACCTTTTCAAGCCAGTGCAGAGGTATGGGAGAGAAGAAGATGAAAGCAGCATCCCAACACTGTGTTTTTACTGCTGTCTTCAAAATAAATTAAAAAGGTAGAAGCTGCTGAAGAACCCCTAAGACAAAGATTGTTCCAGCAGATGCTCTTTGGCTCTACCTAAAGTGCAGAAGGAAGAACAATTTCCAGTGACTCCAGGACTGGACACTTCCCACCACAAACACCCCTGGCTGTAGTTTCCACAGCCAAGAGGGATTGAGGGAGCCCTGCTGCATCCCAGACAGCTCTGCCCATGAGGAGATGGGGCCCAGCCCCACAGGACATTCTTGGAGCCACTCAGCCCTGCAGTTTCTATGTGACAGCTCAGAGGACGTGACAAACACCCCTGATGGGACTTCTTGCTTCCCTCCCAAGCTTTTTTGCTAGATACCATCCAAGATGACCAGCTGCTGAGTCACCTCTGCAGGCCTTGGCTGTCACCTCCCTGCAAAGGCACAGCTTTCCCTGAATTCTGTGAGCGTTCCTGCAAAAGGGGGTTTTATCCAAATAAAGAAGCCAGGATTTGAAGGAAAATGAACGGCAAAGAAGTCAAGAGGCAAACTCATGTCACCACCCAGCAAACGCTGCTTTTCAGGACAAGACAGGGAGTAGCACCTAGTGCAGGTTCCAGGCAGCACCAAAACCCCAGGGGACACCTTTTGCTGGGACAAACGTGCCTGGAAAAACGTGGATGGTAAAACAAGCATATCCCGGACAGGGGGCACCAATAAATCATTCATGAAAAGAATAGGAAACATCATAGCCAGGGCAAAGAGAATGCTAATTTGCTTTGCAACCTGATCAAATGGAATGACTGGCCTTGAGGGATGCAGCCATTTTGGGGGTTGATTGCTGCAGTTAATACAGAGCATTAACTTTGCAGCTTTGCTCCAGGCAGAACTTGTCCCAAGTGATCTAAAACTTTCAATGCACTTATTCTATCACAAGATTTGTGTGTGTGTGAGACTGCCTAATTAATGAGTTTCTTTTCAATATTAATATGCAGAAAAGTTTACTGCCTCAAAGGTGTGTCAATATATACATTTTTCTGGTTAAAGAAGCTTGCCTTTGGCTATTCTAAAATATAAAAACTATTAATTAAAGTATACAGTGCTTTAGAAAGAAAAAGAGATCAAAATGCTGAAGTCTTTGGGGAGAATTGCTACAGAATTTATGCCAAATGTCTCAATTAATTGATATGCTAAAATGAGCAACCTGGAGTATTTTAGTAAAGATTTTTCACAAGCCTTCACCTATTACCTCCCAGCCATCAAAGAATGCTATTGAGTGATTTCAGACCAGGTGGAATCAAGAAAAAACAAATGCACAAACTCCTCCCAAACCTGTTGAGTTGCTCCTTTCCCTGCATAAGGAGCTGCAGGGGCCTGGGAAGCATGGAGCCCTTATGGAGCTGAGGGTTGTGCTCTACCCGCCTCAGACCTGTGCCTGGCAGAGGTCAAATGCCACCAGGTTGGTCCTACCATCGTCTGGTTGGTGCCTTCCCAGGCTGGCATGGCCCATCCTGACAGGAACAGCTCATTGCAGAGTGCAGTTTGTCCTCAGCAGCATTTCCCACCCTGTGCCTTGGACCTGGGAGACAACAACAAGGATGGAGGAGAAGTAACATCATTGCTTTCATTTTTGCATGTGGGAAACTAGGCATGAATGCAAGACAGGTCTCCAAAGCAATTTCTTCATTATTTTGTCTTGCCTAAAGAGCTTCAAAAACAATTTTCTCTGAGTGATTTTTGTCAGAGGTTACAGAGGAAGCCTCTGGAAAAGCCAAAGGCCAAGAGCTGTGTACAAAGCCAGTATTTTAACTGTATAACTATTCTTTCTCCCCAGTGGGTGCCTGTATAAAATATTTACCAAATTATCCTTCCCCTCCTTAAATTTCCCATAGCATATGATATTATCCTTTCCTACCTGAAAAATCCTGCCATAAACCTCCACCAGTGACTGCTTAATATGCTGAGCACAGCCTTGCAAAGCCCTTCAGAGAGCCCTCCCAGCCTGCCTGGACCCCAAATTACTGCCTACAGCAAACATTCCAGGAAAGTGGAAGGAAATAAAGTCTCTTATCTTAATCAGTCTGATGAGCTGATGAGGGAAAACAGCCAATGTCCATGGAGCAAGGCTGGAGTAAAGGGCAAGAAATTGTGGCTGCTAACGATATAAACAGCCCATGAGTGTCTTCTCTTAATGGCATGCTCGGGTCAGGAAATATGGGTGGGTTTCTTCAGCAAAAATCTTCTGGCCAGAAAACCCTGATTTTGCAAGTACAGTGCTATCACTTCGGGGGTTTTTTCCTGAGCAGGTGATTATTATATTTCATGTGCAGGGTTTCCACAAGCACAAGTTGGCTGGTTGCTATGAGGTGATAGAAGAGTGGTGCAGAGAGTCTTTGGGCTCCCTTAGTTTCCTGCTTGCTGGGGCTAAAAGAAGAGTGGGAGAGAAAGTCAGGAAAAGGAAAAACTGAAATATGCCTGTTCTTTGTTCCCCAGCCCCCTGTACTTGCAAGGCAGGTCTCCGCAATGTAAGAGATAAGCAGCTGCTCAATGTAGGAGCAGTGGAGTTTAAAAAAATCATGTGCTTTATAGGTGTTATTTGATCTCTAATAAATACACTGAATATGGGATTTTTGCATGGTGCTTTGATCTCAGGGAAGCATATTCCAGCCGAGTTGCTGCCGCCCCTCTAATGAGTGGTGTTGGAGGCCCTACATAAACCGCGGCTGGTAAAAGTGGGGAGGAAGAATGCAAACTGTGGCATCCCTGCTCCAAAGTAGGTCAAGCTCCTCCAAAGGCACCGGCACCACGTCATTGCTCCCGTGGTGGCAGACACCCGTGCAGGGTGAAGATCTGCCCGAGCTGTGAGGGCAGGTGAGGTGTGAGGAGGTGCAGAGCAGCTCCATATGGCTCAGCCACGGTCACAGCTCCAGAGTGAGAGCTCCGGCAGCCCAAGCTGAGAGCTGTAAAGGACTGAGACGTTGCTACAGCAGATGCCTCATGTCTGCTACAAACCTATCCTGGACTCACTCGCAAAACCTGAAACTGCCAGCAGAAGAAAAAAAAAAAGTTTTCTTTATTCTAGGATTGGCGCATAACTTGGACAATGCAAGGCTTTAGAGGCTGTGCTCCAGCTGTATTCAGCTGCAACCACATCCAGGTGCCTTCCAGCCCTGTTCAACAGTGTGACTGCTCACACAGGTACCTCCCTGACTCTACAGGAACAGACACTGGGCTCTCCAATGAGTTCTGACCAGGTGCCAGGCATTTGGAGAGCCAAGCTGCTTTATCTGCACAGCTCAGAAGACTCCCCACACACATGGGCTTTTTAGGATCAGGAACACCTGTAGGTCTAGGGGAGTCCTAATTCACAGCTGACATCTAAGGTGCTGCAATCACATTACTAATAGACCAGCTAAAACAGGAAAGGAGCCTTTACCTGCTGCCAGCTCCTGTAATAACGTGTCCTAGGAGCACTTTCTTGCTCTTTCAAGTCATGCACACACAAGTTGCTTTACAAAGTGATCTCTTGTCTGAGCCTCACAAACTTGTTTTACTTATAAGGTGTCTTAGATTGGAGCAAGGACTGCTAGAGGGGAAGCAGGGTTACATGGGATTGCACCACAGAAACCACCCAGCTGCAGTGGATTGCTCTTTTTGCCATGGGCTGACTTGCTTATGCAGGTTTGCACTGTTATCAAATGTTTGTTACGACACGGGAAAAAGTACTGAGCTGAGCCAGGCCTGTTCTGTGATTTGGATTATCGACTCTCTGCTTCCCCATGGGAGCTTTATGGAGAGAGTTTTCTATACTAACCAAAGAAACCCTTATCCTGAAAAGCCTATCCGTGGGAGAAGAGGCTGGCAGCAACTGTCTTTAAAGAGTTTCTCAGGCACCTGGAGCAGCATGAAAGATGTTAGTAGTCCTTCAGCTGGAAAGACTCAGATAGGACAGGCCTGAGTGCCAGCCTACAGGCTGTTAGCATCTCTCTAATTCCTTTCTTAACTTGTCAGCTGAGTAAGAGATAGTATTGTGTTTCTGCTTGTTTTCACTTTATTATTTGAAATTTTAGAATGAAATCAGCACACCTGAAACTGTGACAGTCTGTCTCCAGGAGATGGGCTGGGTTTCAAGGAAACTGCTTTTAATCCTGTCTGCTGGCTGTGGGTTTTCCCCAAATCTCATTTCCTATTGTAGGTTTGGATGGCTTCTAACTCCAATTAGCCTTACGCAATTTCAGAGGGTGTCTTGCAGGGACAGGGGTATCATAACTCAGTGCTGGGCAAGGCTTTTCTATCCTCCATGCCTCCCTTCCCTCCAGAAATTAGGATTTTACCTCCTAAAACAAGAGCTTTTTTACAAGCAGTTTAAGGGCTCTTCTACTCTCCGGGTTCACCATTTTCAGGTTTTTGCCACATCCATGCTGGCTGGAAACCTTCTTCTCTTAATTAATGCTGGAACTCTGGTATATCCGTATGACTCCAAGGTCTAGGGTTTTAAGAAAAATGCCAGGTGTCAAGAGACTCCTCATAAAATCATGACAGTTAGCAAGCTGAATACACAAAGAACAGTCTTGTAGCTTTTTTTTTCTCTAAAGTTACTTTTATTTTAGTATAAGGAATCCTAGAAAGAAAAAGAGAAAAGTGCCCACAAAAGATCCTTGTGTCATGAAGCAAACCCTGGAATAAAAGTCTCGGCTCTGTTCCCCTAAAAAGAAGTAGGCTCTGAAGGTTCAGTCTATCAGACAATACACCAGTTTGTAAAGGTATTGGAAACACTTGTTGGAAAAGCCAGAAACTGCCAGTTGAAAACCGAGGGTTTAAAATGTGAAGGATCAAAATACAGCAACATTAAACCCTTAAAAAGAGGATAAAATTGAACAAAGAATCTGGGCTGTGCCTGGTTATCCTCCAGTAATTCTGGAACCTGGCTAAACACAGAAAGAAAGGCCCTGAAACTCCTGCTGGACAGAACTGGTGTTTATAACTTGAAATGATGATGCTGAATATTTGAATTTTCATTACAAGCAGATTATTAATGTTTTCTCAGCACTGGTGTGTCACAGAATTTAAACCACTGTTATGAAGAACAGTGTCATTTTGTAAGCTGTGTGTGCCAAATGTCTGTGGCAGCAAAGTCTGCGAGGACTCTCCCCACACGGGGACCTGCCATGGTTCATCCCCATCCATGGAATATTGCAGGTGCCTGTGGGGGAAAGGTGGGGATATTGTCCTGTTTGTTATCATTTCCAGGAATAAACTCCTCCACTCACCAGGGATGCCTGGAGAGCTGTTAAATTGCCTTTGGGTTTTGGGGGGGTTTTTTCCCATTGACAATAACTTTTCAACATCACAGACCTCTGTAGCCAGTTTAATCCTGGTCATCCTGCTCCTCTGACTGCTGGGGCTGATCTAGAGCTGAGCTACCATGGGGCCAACCCTCTAAGCAAGGTTCTTCTTCAAGGGAAAGAGCTGTTAACCCAAATTACTTGGCAGCTCTAAGAAACTCTAGCAGGTAATTTTTGCAGTGCTGTCAGTCACTCTCAGCCCCCGTGGCTGCACTAGTTGCTCTGAATAACTACAGTAGCTCTGATCATGAATTACTGTGATTTGTCAGCAGTAACACAAACCCAGGGAGGGTTTTGATGCTTTTGCCAGCAATGTATGAAAGAAAATATTTGAGTGAAGTTGTCTAAGCCAGGTTGGGTAAAGAAAAGGGGGTTTAAAAGGCCAACCTGATCTGCCCAGATTTATTTCATGCAGTGGTGAAACCAGCCCACTGCCTGGATTTAAGACCAGTGGATATATTTAGTCTTCATGAATAACTCCTGATGGGTGTTGGACTTCTTCCCCCTGGAATCTATAATATAACTCTGCATACCATCTAAATAATGCAACAACTTACTGTAATATCTCTTTTCTTGGAACAATTATGTATAACACTGGGAAAAACAAAGCATGTCTCTGAAAACAAAAATGTCCTTCTGACAAGAATTGCTACAATTTGGACAGTGGAAGGTTTTCCACTGCTGGAGAACAGAGCAACAATACCACATGGAGCAGGAGATGGGGAATCCACACTGGTCCTTAAGTTTCAGATCCTGACCTCTCTGCTGAACCGTCCAGAAATTTAATGTCAAAGAGCTACCCAGAGCCCTTCCCAGGTTACTGCTGGAAAACCTGAGTGATGTTTTTTGGGGCCAAGTGGAAGTTCTTGAAGTTTGCTGAGCTTATCTAAAGAAAAAAGTCAGGTAGCTGCAAAGTGCATGATAACAATTTTCATTAGTATTATAACTGTATATATAGCTAGATACATATATAGTAAAATACGTAATTACATAGTGAGTTATATGTATATAATTACATCTATTTTTTCAATCACCCCGGTGTTAGGAAAATTCCTGTTGAAAGTTCTCATATTGCAGTGAGACCTTGAAGAAGGATGACCACATTTACCTCTGTGTCTCAGGAGCCTCTTGCAGAATCTGGTCCAGTTTTTCCATGGACTCTTTTATAAACCTGTGTCCTCTGGTAAGAGTTTAAAAGGACAGTGCTCCAGTGTGCATTGGACTGACTTTTCTTCCTCCTGCATCTGCATATGCTGTGTGACAGGCAAGTGGCTGAAGGTTAATTGTTACTCTAGGATATTATGTTCCTTCTCTCTCTTGTTAATTCTGGGGACAGGACAGGGAAATAAAGTCCCACATACTTGAAACCTTGCTGCAAATGTCTCAATGGCTGCTTAAAACAAATGCTTGTCTTAAAAGAAAACAAACAAAAAACCAAACACAAAAAAAAGAACCACAAAAAAAAACCCAAACAAAACCCCAAGCAAAGAAACAAACAAAAAAAAAAAAGCAGTCCAAAGGTAGTTCTCCTTTATAAAATCTTACATTAAAAAGCCAAAATTTTTACTTGGTGTTTTTGGTGCGCTTGTAGCTGAGAGAATAGGTCCAAATCAGGCATATCTATTACTTTTTTTTATTGGGGCTTTTTTAGTGTTATCAAAAGGTTTATTTCTTTGCCACTATTAATGTCAGAGCTTCTCTGTAGCTTAAACCCCTGTTTAGCAAGGTCAGAACCACTACAAATAACTCCAAGGATGCCAGGGAGGCACATCAGCACAAGAGGCATCTTTCATTTTTTTTTTTTTATTCTCCTGAGTAAAGGAGAAGCCCACACTGCTCATTCTACCTGCAAACGTCTCGGGATGGAAGGGAAGAGCAGGAAACATGGCAATGGGAAGAAGAGAGAGCAGGGGGCAGAGGCTGGCTGGAGTTCGGGCTGGCCCACAAGCTCCAGCCCACTGCCTGGCTGCCTGTCCTCCAGCAGCAAGGGGCCTGAATGATGCAGCAATTTGAGCTTTTTTAGATCCCCAAACGTGTTTCCTGCACGGGCTATGGAGTAGATGATCCATTTCCAGCCCAGCTGAAGGGGATCAGAGGGGCAAGGGCAGCCAAAGTGGTGGCACTGAGCTCCCGGAAGAGGCAGAGCCATCAGGTGCACATGAAGGAACTGATGAACTGCCTGCCAGCACCTGGTGGGTTCATTTCCAGCTCCATCCTTTTAATTCCAGCTTCTCTTTCATCCTTGTGAGCCACGGGGGAGTGAATACGTGAGGGTTTCTACCCAATTACTCCTCTCTTTAATGGTGTAGGAATCTGGGGAGCTGCTCGATACCTACCTGAGGTGGAGGGAATATTCAGCATCCAGGGAGATTTATGCCCGTGACCTTCTGGCTGTGAGGTGGCAGAGCAGCCCATGCTGTGCTACATCTCATATACATATTCATGGCTCGTTTGTTCATGAAAGAAGTGACTGGATCAGAGAAGGTTTGAAGGACACTGACCACGGAGTTGAAATACACTCAATTTGCTCACAAATTAGAACTCCATCATTTTTCATAATAAATTGGCCGCCACTGTAAATCCACGTGCACCAGTGTTGTTATTGGAAATGCTATGTATTTTATTGGATTGGGAACATTTTGCAGCTATCAACCTGTCAATTATTTTAGCACAACACCAGGTTTCTCATGATGATGGATGGTGATTCTAAATAATTTTTATAAAGTATTTCTACTTACAGTGGTGTCAGGAAACCTTCCTGCCTGTGAAATATTGTGATTTTTGAAGCACTCACCTGATAACACTCCTTAATTGTGTAACATTAATCTGTGTGTCAATCAAATGCTTGCAGGCTAATATATGGAATTTTTTTCCTGAGGTTTTCATAGAGGGGGGGAAATTAAGATCATAGAAAACTGTTGGCAGCATATGAAGGAAGAAGCAATGCCAGACTTGTAACCAACCATGAAAATGCATGTCATGAAGAATAAAGAAAAGATGAACCTTCTTCGCTAATGAACTCTACTTTTATTCAGAAGGAAGACGTCTTCCAGCAACATGTTTTTTTTCTCTCTCTTTCTCCCCAGTTCTAACACACTGAGTGGAAAAAAAAAAAAAAGCCTAGTTTTACATGTCGAGTAGATTCAAACATCTGTGAATAAATAAGGTGCTAGACATTAGATACCTGCTCTTTAAGTTTCAAAGTCCTTTTCAGAGATTAGTAAAAGATATTGTTTCATCCCACAGAAATTAAAATTAAGTCACATGAAGCTGCTTTAACCAAAAGCCCAGAGTAAGTTAGAAGCAGAGTATATGAAGTAGTACCACAATGTCCCAAAATATCTGGAAGGCCAAGTACACCAAAAGATACTGCCTCAGACCTAAAAGTGTTGGCCACTTCTGCACACAGCCAGAAGGGCTGTGCAGGACAAGAAGAGGTCCAGGGACCACAGCACAGCGAGTCCCCTGCTTTGGTGGCACTCCCCTTCATCGCTGGCCAAGAAGAGCCACCCCAGAGGGACACTCTGTGACTGTCCCTGTGCTGGGGTTGTTGGCATTGCTGCACCCAGACCTTTCTGTGATCCTGTGGCAGCATGAAATCCTTCAGCAGGGGAGAATAAATCCTGTCTCAAGTGGTGCTCAACCCCAGCTCCCTTCTGCTGCTGCTGTTGCTCTTGGCTTTATTGCATCAACAGGTTTGGGGCCACAGCCCCATTTAACTTCTTCTGGGACTAGGGTGAAAGAAGATCAAAATACTGCAATGGTGCACCCCCTCTGGGTGCCCAGCTGCTTGAAGCTGGATCTGCAGAGTTCTTGTGTCAGCTCCCAGTTTGCATCGCAGTGTGACCCTGGGGGACAGCCCTGCCCCGACCCTGCCCACTCCCCATCCAGCAGCACTGACCACTCAGAATTCCCAGGGCAGGACTGGACTCTAGGCAGTCTGGCACTTATCCCGATTTATACAGCAGGCAGCCTTTTCCAGCCATTAAATTGATTTTATATGTGCAAGCCTGTTTCGGCAATTACAGCAAAAAACCTTTATAGCTCTTTTGGTTTGAATTGGGCCAGTTTCAAACCCAGGTACTAAAATGGATAAAATTATCTTGAAAAGCAAAGGAATTACACTGTGCTCTGAGCTCCTCTGCATCATGTTATGAAAGACACAAAGATAATATTTGTATAAATTAAAGCTATTGGAGACGTATGGTATTTCAGTTTCTGCTTCATTAAGTTGTCCTCCAGCCCTGAACATCCCCAGATCTATTCTGCAGCACTTTTCTATTTTAAATTTAATCTACCCTGCTGAAGAATGAAAGCTTAAAAGGATATTGCCTCTTTAAATTAAATGTGGAAAAAAATAACAATGGTGGAATTCTTGCTGAAGTGAATGCAATCTATTATATAAGTTCTAGAATTCATAATATTTTCATCTGTCCTTTAGCCTCCCCTCTAGTTCAGCAGTATATTTCTTCACTGTTTCACTAGCCATTGTTTCACTTTCACCACAATTACATTTTTTTCATTGATTGTAAGAGCAGAAGACCATTTAATCTGATTTCACATGTACAACAGACCCTAGGAAATGTCAGGATTAATTCCCAATTTGATTAAAGCAACTTTTGGAAAAATATCCAGTCCTTTCCCTACGGTTTCCAAGTAAAGGATTACACCTTTGTAACTCCTCAGGAGTTGTTCAAATCACCCATTATTTTAGCTTTATCATGACAAAAAGTTCACTGTTTCGAGGTGTGCATTTCATCTACCTCTAATTTGTAGGTATTGGGTTATTCCTCCACGAGATTTTTTTTCTCTGTGTGGACTGAGTGACAATCAAGTCACCACTGAAGCTTCTAATTGGTGGTGAAAATATCACAACAGTGACATATTCCCTGTAATCCTCATAACTTTTCTCACAGCCCTATTACCAGATAAACAACCATGCCACCCATAGTAGCCAGTAAAGAGATGAAGCAATGATTTAAGTCATGCCCTCATGGGGATTATCCACCCCATTCTGTCCTATGTTGGCATCTGCCTCCTTGTTACATGTAGAATTTTCTCCCAGGGCTGGGCATCCAAAGCTCATCCTTTGAATCAGAGGCCCCAGCTCTGGCTGCCTGGGGGCAGAAGGCAGGGACTGGGTTTGCTCCAGCACCCAGAGGTGCCAACAGCCATTCCCAGAGGTGCCAACAGCCATTCCCAGAGATGCCTGGCACCATTACTGCCCTGCTGTGCTCTGGCAAGGCTGTTCTGCTTCACCCAGAGGAACCAGAGCCAGAGGGAAGGAAAGAGGCTGCAAACCTGTGTCTATAGGTGAATGGGTAGGGTGTTACATATGCACTCAGTACACCAATGCTGCTGCCACGTCTGGTAAATCTGATGGGAATGTTCTGAGAACACCTTAGCAAATGGAACCCTAAGCCAGGAGAGGCAGAATAATATCTGATTTTCATGAATGTGAAGTAGACTTAAGCTTGAGAGAGGCAGCAACCTGCTCCTGGCCATCCCAGGGGCAGAACTCCAGGGGTCTGGAGAACTCTGCTGCTAATGCTGCTGGTGTCTCCAGCCTGTGAGCTGGAAGGACAGCCTGCTGGGGATTTTATGAACCTAAACAGAAGGCCTAATTTTCCTAATTTCTCTAATGGTGTTCAATTTCTTAGGTGTTTCTAGGTCATCAGGTCTTTGAAGGACAGGGGATGGGGAATACTGTAAAGCGTCCTAGAGTTATTATCGTGCTGGTAGAATAGAGTTCTTTTGTAGACAGGTAAATTCCTAGAAAAAGAATTTGGAGAATGTGGATGGAACAGACACGCAGAGAGGTGGCAGGATCTCCACCCCTGGAGGTTTTCAGGACTTACTGAGGGAAAGCCATGGCTGACCCGATCTGGTGTTGGCAGCAATCCTGCTTGGAGAGGGAGGTTGGGTGAGAGACCTCCCACCAACACTTCCATCACGTGGGAGCATGGAGGGACACACTCAGGGAGGGTTTTCCAAAGTCATCTTGGAGTCATCAGCAGGTTCCCCAGTGGAAAGCAGCTCCTCCTGCACTCTGGCTACAAGACAGGTCTCTCGTGGGTGTTTTCAGTGTGAGTGCCCTGGGAAAAGGCAAGTCCAGGCCAGAGAGGGGGAGTTAAACTGTGTCACTGAGAGCAGCAATTAAAGAAACCAATTGAGATTTCAAGGAAAAAGCATGAATCTATAGGGTATATTAGTTAATTAAAACAGAATCATCGTCTCCAGGCCTCTTTCATTCACAGAAAGCTTCTGTTTCTTGCTAAAGGCATATTGAACCGGAGACAGTAGCTCAAGACAACTGTGGTTGCTTTTGGAATGAAGTTGTTAGCTCAGAAGAGGAACACACCCCTTCCCTGGAGTCCCAAGTTCTTGGCTGGAGGAGATTCCAGCACTGCTGTACTGCATGTTCAGGGTGGAGCAACGTGATTCAAGCAAAGGCAGATACTGCTTACAGCTTAATTGCCGCTGCAGAGTATCTCTTCCCTGAGTTCAGCTATCTCCTGGCAGAGGCACCCCACCCCCCTTGGAGGCTGGGGTCAGCCTCTAGCCCCAGCAAAGTCCAGTGTCCAAATTCCCACAGACTCTGTTCTCCCAAGAATGTGGTTGTGTTTTATGCACAACAGGGTCTTCACTGCATTTCTTCTGCATCCCCTTTGGATCACAGTGGCAAGTTCACTCACCACATCCCTTTGCTGGTTAGCTCTGAATCATCTCTGAGTGCGGCTGCTCTCCCACAGATCATGTTTGTGAAAGGGAATACATGACAGGAGGACTTGAATAGATTTTGGGTCCACTGCTGCTGGAGCCGATGGGTAACAAAGCGAAACACCAGAAAAAGCTTTACATTCAGAGTTGTTTTGTGTTGGTTTTAACTGGGGGAGGGTTTTTTCCTCACACTTGATGAAAAAGGTCTTTTCCTTGCCATAACCAAGAAAGGAGGCTGCAGCACTTGGCAAACACACTTCTATTAAGTGCATTTGCTGGAAATGTTTATACTTTGCTCTTGACAACTGTCTTGAGTATACCAAGCATTGCACTGTACCTTGTATATAATTCTGACACGGGAGCAAAGTCCTTGTGAAGGAGGTGACAGTGTCATTCCTTGGGATTTTATTTTCTTTTTATATCTGTCAGCTGTTGTAATCAAAGGCAATACCTTGTTTTGGAAAATATTTTCCTGCTCTCCAGGGATTCTCTTCCTCCTCTGGTTGAATTTAACAACAGGAGGAGAACATCTTTGCAGGGAGTGAAGAGGAGGTGGGGAACTCCATAAGAGCAGGGAAATCACCACTACCTTCCATGCAAACTGGCAGATGTTTAACAAGGGGTTCCCTGCCTTCCTCCAAAACTCCCCTTCTGCAGCACGTTGCCTGGAAACCCTCTGCTTCTTCCCCTTTCACATTTAATTACTGCAAATTGCTGAAAACTTTATCTAAACTCCTATCAGACAGACAAATCACCATTTGATTAAGGCAGACAAATGGTCCTAAGCAATTCAAAAAGCTGATCTCTGCTTCCTTTGGGGTTTTGGAGGGTTTTTTTCCCTTACTGCCAGGATTCAACCCAGCATTTCCCAAACTGAGTAACAGGAATCTGGGCTAATTCAGGAAGGGCCTTGCTCTCTGATTTTGTATATGACTAGAAGATAAGAAAGGATGTAGACAGAGATTAGCATAAGAGACTTGTTAAATGAATATGAATGGGTCCTCTGGCAGCTAAACAGATGGTGGTTGTTCGCTGGCCCCTGCGAAGTGGTGCTGGTGGTGGGGTTATCCTTACAGATGGGTGTCCCCGTTACAGCTTGGCTTCTCTTCCGCAAGCCTCCGAAGAGAGGCGGTGAAACACAACCCATAGGGGCAGGATTTACTCTTTGCCCCCAGCCTCTGTCTCTGCAGGCTGGAGGTGGGGATGACACATCGCGTGGGGAGGGAGCCGGAGGGCAGTAACCCGTCATCTCGGTGCCATGCTAATGCCGGGGTTAAATCAGAGGGTGTCGCACGGCGGTGGTGCCAGGGCTGGCACGGCTCCCTGACACCGAGGTTGCATCCACACAGGTGTGGCTTTACAGCACTCCTGTTCCCAGAGCAGAGCCTGCAGCCTGTGCCGAGTTCCTGCACGGAGCAGGAGACGTGCGGGTGCCTCCCAGTGCAAAGATCCACCCCACGGAGAGAGGAACACCTCTGACGGGAAGAGCAAAACGAAAGGTTTGGAGGTCTGAAACCCTGTCTCTCACACGAGAGAGTCAAATGAGAAGATGGGTGTGAACCAGGGCCGAGCCACAGAGTTTGATTCTGGCTGTCTTTTGTGAAGGAGTTTCATCAAAGGCCATGAGATGCACACTCTGAGCATCATTTGCAGTCTGGCCCCCAGGACCTTCTCAGCCTGGGGAACAGGCTGCACCGTGAAGCTGCTGGGAATAATTCACTCTGTTGTGGCTGGAGTCTCCAATTTAGAGAGGCTGGACAAAGCAGAAAGACTAAATCACCCAGATGACTCCTAGCAAGAATAGTCTCCCCCAGGTCAGGAATGCAGGCAAACCTGACCCGAGGGCTAGCTGCCCTCAGGGCTTGCTTTTATTATTATTTTTTCCCTCTGACAAACACCTGGCTGCCGATTCCATTGCTACCCAGTTTTCACTGCCTCTGCAAAGAGCAACGAGCTACAGAGGCCCCAAAGAGTTAATTCAGACTGAAGACAAGAAGCAAAACAGCACCCTAGAGCCAGGCTTCTCCCCCCTGCTTGTGAGAATCCCTGTTCCCATACAGCTCTGCACACTTGCAGCTCTCCCAGTTAACAGGTTGTTTGTCTTTCAGTGGATTGGAGGGAGTCTGTGTAAACCTCCATGCAACTGACTTTAATTACCTGCCAAACCTGCACCAGGGCATAAGCCCACATATTGTATGTGACATTACCAGTAGAGCAAGTACTGGAATGCAGGGGCTAGAATAATTTGACAGCTAACATAAAGCACCATGATTTATATTTTGGTTATATTGAGATTTTTTTCCCCCCTCTTTGAGCACTCATATAAATATTTACTTGGATCCTAGGACCTTGCTTAACCCTCACAGTGCCACGTTTCATCTTCTTCCTTTTTTCTTTTTTTCTGGTATTTTTGTTTTTCAGCAGCTACTTCAAAAAATGCCTTTCATTTTAAAACACAGAAGATTTCAACCAAAAATAACTTCACCTTTAAACTGTTTCATCTGTAAACAATGTGATTCAGTGATCTTGATATATTTACTGTAGACTTCAATTGAAAACAGATTATGGCAATAGGTTTCTTTTAAAAGATACATGACATTTTAGTAGGAACATTGGGTTTAGATTCTGAAGCAGACATCAGCTGATGCCTCTGCTTTGTTTTAAATTTTACCCAAGCTATTTCATTAATTATTGAGCTGAGTAGCATGACTATAAGGTCTGTTTATTTCAAATTTAAACTTCTCTGCTATTTAAGGATTCTTTTTCTCTTGTGTCACCTCATGGGTTTAGTGTCCATGAAGCAGGGCAGAAATCACTGCATAAGAGAGTTCTGATAATACTGCAAATCAGAAAGCCATAGACTTTATTATTATTGTAATTATCATGATTCCTGTCTGTCTATCCGACTTGAGCCTGAGTCACTTATTATGTAGCCCCAGAGGCTCATAGGTATTTGCTTAATACCCTGCTCTTTTGGGTGCCTGACTTGAGGGAAGTGAGGATCTGAAAATACCTTTTCAAAACCATTGTTAGCATGTTCTGCTAACAAACACCCTTGCTGTCCCTTTCATCCATCTGTGGAGAGGGTTAACCTGTCACTGCACAAACCCAGTGCTGGCCCTGAGCAGGTTGTGCTCTTCAGCTCTTGAGATCCACATGTGCTCTCACAGACCAGTGCAGCGCTGCCACTGCAATACCCAGAATAAAACACTTGATCCAGGGGTCAAGGCTAACATAAAAATAAGGATGGCCTGTGTCAGAAGGAGTTTAGTGTCCTGAGTGCACTCAGTTTATCAGCCTCAGCCACTGTGCAGGATAGAGCTGGCATTACCACTGCAATAACACGACATGTGGAGCTGGATGTCATTGGACGATGAGCCAGAGGGGGACCAGGCTGAGGAGAAATGTAAAAGCTTTCCTTCAGGATTGCATGAGCAGAGATTTCAGACTCAAAACCCTTTTTTCCCTGTAATTGTTGGCTGCCTTAAATAGGGGGAAAATGCAGATTTGGAAGCTGTGAGGGCCCGCGTTAGCTCAGAGACCTGTTTATAATTATACGTTCCCTTTCTCATGTTTGCAGAAGCTTTAGGTAATAAGTGCACGACAGCACAGGAGCAAGGAAGAAGCAGTTAGCTGAAGAGCAAGGGCAGGTTTATTACCCTCTGTAATTTCTTTTGTGAATGGGCTCCGTGAACCAGTAGGAAAGTTTCAGCTCCATTCCATAGTAAATAAAACAGGATCCATGGACTCACAGTATTAGAGGGGCTTGTGCTGCCTTCCCACCTTGCTGTCTATTCCCTGGTGGCCAGTGATCCTGTCCTGTGCTCCAGCTATGTGATGGGAGGACATGCAGAGGAGCTTGCCAGGCTGAGCCCTGCTGTCAGTCTGCAGCTCCCCTTGGCCAGGTCACCATAACCCTGTGAAAGGTCAGTGGCTTCCTTTAATAAATTACCTGAATTTCTACTGGAGAAGGAGCAAGTACTGTTTGTGTTTATTTATGCAGATTTCAGGTGCTTGGCAGCGGTTTCTTGCCACACTTATTTCAGAAAAAAATCGTGTTGACCACAGTGTCCTTGTCACCATGTGTTTAATATCCTTTATAAAGCCAGGAGCACCTTTCTGGAAATAAATGAAGTCTCATTAGTGGGAAGTCGAGGCTAAAGCAGAATCAGATCTTTATATTTTATCGGAGGGAGGTTGCAGGTTTCGATAGAATAGAGGCACAAGCAATGCCCTATATTTGCAATACACGTGTGGTAATGCAATACTGGATTAAAACATCCCAGTTTAGAAAGAATCCCAGCTCTCTATTTGTGTGGACATGTCCTAGTATCTCCTAGCATTGCAGTAAAAGCAAGAGTCTGCAGAGAGGGTACAGTTAAAATGGTGTATTAGAGCAGCACAGTGACATTGGCAGTGGAGTTTTCTCTGGTATAAACCTTCACCCACTGCCTCCAACAACGAGGGAAAAGGCAGAAGAAATAAGTTTGAGATGTTTCTTTAAAGAAAGCACTAAACTTGGTAAAAGGACACAGCTTTGCTACCTTGCTCTCTGCCCCTCATGCCTCAGGATATCATAAATTTTTGATACCAATAAAACAGAATTTTTGATGAGCTGCTATTTTGCATTAAAGCAACTTTACATGCAAAGATTGCATAATAGGAAGTAAAATTGAATTTTGCCTCAGAACAAGTTCTTATTATTAATTTAAGTGTTTTTTATATATTTTAGCAGCAGCTTATCATTCTATATATTTAATTTCTTTCAAGTGAGAACACTTAGCATTGGTTTCCTTGTCTAAACAAATCTTTTAAGAGAACACATGTATAAAGTGGAAATGCAGTGCTTTGAATCTGTGCCTTAAGACAAACAGTGAAACTTTAAAAGGGGAAATAAAAAAATGTCAGAGGACAACAATCTCTAAAACCTACCAGCAGGCTCCTTGGGACAGGAAAACATGCCACTTTCTCCATATGGAATAATTTTTCCCCTCTTTAGTGCAGTGTTTATTCTAACCTTATTGTGGCAAAACTGTAAATACAATAAGCCCCCATTGGAGCAATTCTGTTTAAGGCCAAGGGTTTGCAGTACCTCAGGTCTCGAGTATACCACAGTCCATTCCCTAACGCTTTCACCGTGAGGCACAGGACCAGCTCACAGATATAAATTGGCTCTTCCCTGTCCTGGATGCATTAGCAAGAAAACATTTTGCAGCACTTCATGCTGCATTCAGAATTTACTACTGAAAGTCACCATTTAAAACCTGAAAAAAGGCAGAGCTTGGAAGGTTTTTTAACCCCCCTCTTCTTCTTCTTCTTCTTGCATGAAACAGAAGTCCAGTGTGGGATCCTATCAGACCACTGCATGCAACATTACTGAACACACCATGCAGGATTATGCAATAAGCTATTTACAGTGTGTGTGTGTGTACCCACATATCTTCAGATTTAATGCAACCCAAATAGAGTGAAACATGATGGTTTAAAAGGGAAAAAAGAAAGGAAGAGAAAGAGAGAGAGAAAGAAAGAGAGAGAGAGAGAGAGAGAAAGAGAGAGAAAGAGAGAGAAAGAGAGAGAGAAAGAGAGAGAGAAAGAGAGAGAAAGAGAGAGAAAGGGAGAAAGAGAGAGAAAGGGAGAGAGAGAGCAAGAGAGAGAGAGAGAAAGAGAGAGAGAGACAGAAACAAAGAGCAAAAGAAAGAGCGAAAGAGCGAAAGAAAAAGAAGAAAGAGAGAAAGAGAGAAAGAGAGAAAGAGAGAAAGAGAGAAAGAAAGAAAGAAAGAAAGAAAGAAAGAAAGAAAGAAAGAAAGAAAGAAAGAAGAATTGAAACCTTTCCAAATAGAGATAAAGAAATTAAAATAGAAAAGGGACCCCGGGAGCCGAGGCAGGGGAGGATGCTGGCAGCAGCAGGCGCGGAGCCGGGCACTCGGCAGCTCCGCGCCCGGCGGAACGCAGCGGGCTCCCCGCTGAACCTGCGCACGGCGCTGCGCGGCCGCGGAGCCAGAGAGGGATCTGCGAGCGCTGGGGATGTTTTATCTGTCCTCCCCGAAACCCGACACCCCCAGCCCCGAAGTGCTTCCCTGACCTTGGTCTGTCAATCACCGGCACCGAGCAGCCTGCTAGAGCCAGGCGGGCACTGCGCCAGCCCGAGGGAGAATGGGGAAGGGGGCCGGGGGGGAGAAAAAAAAAATTAAACCCTAAACCAGCTGGGAACAGTTATCTCGCAAGCCCTGGATCATCCTTATAACACATCTTGCCTGCCCACCTCAATACGGAGCAACTCATCTGCCGGCCGGCAGCACCGCTCAGCATCTCTGGAAAGTCTTAGAGTGATGTTTCTATCTTTAGTTCAAAACGTCTTTTTAGTCTTAGATGTCTCTGTTTTGGAATTAAAGACAATCAGCTTTACACACTCTCCTGGAGGGGAGGAGGGAAGGGAATGTTGAGAGGAGTCTATTAAACGGTTGGCAGCGATAGTCGGTAAGCTCTGTGTCAGTAAATGGGGGGAGAAGGGGGAGTGTTGCCAATTGTGTTTCCTGTCTGAGTGTCTCGTTCAGTTCTGGAGCAGCCGTAGCCGGTCGTCGCCTCTGTCCCAGCAGGGGGTGCGGAGCTCGCTCCGGCTGTTAGCAATAGCTCTTACAAAACTGCGAAATCAAACAAAATAATATGATTTTCACTGAGGGGAATCGTCCTCCTGCAGTACATGAGATCACACAGTGATCAGTCATCCGGCAGCCAAATTTAACGGTGCAAACCTTGGGCCCTTTCCTGTCACACGCCCCATCCATCCCCGGGGTGCGGGGCAGCCGCCGGCCGCTGCCGGGCTGCTCACGGGGGTCTCCCATCGCCGGCAAAGGCTCCGCCGCTTCTGCTCCCAGCGCATCACAGAGCCCCCGAGCTCCCTGCTGCGGCCCAGAGTGCATGGGCCCGTCCGAGTCCGGGTCCCAGTCCGGGTCTGGTCCTGTCTCGCTGCCACCCCAACCCCATCCTCTCTGAGGTTTCGAAGCGAGACTCGGGGTGAGGGCCTCTACACCCGGCTTTTGAGGAGACAATTTGCAGCATCTTCGCTCTGGAGAGCGTCGACGGCGAGTGCCAGGTCGCCTGTCCGGTTCCCGGAGCGGGAAGTGGTCAGCGCTCGGCCCCTCCGAGCTGGAGAAGCAGCTGCCGCCTCCGGCCTCCTGCGAGCCCCGGGGAAGCCCAGCCCAGGCCGCCTGGAGCTGCAACACCTCCCGGCCTCGGAGCTGGACCCCGGCCCCGGCCAGGGGGTGCGTGGGGACAAGTGGCTCAAAGGACGGACAGAGGAGCCACCGGCGAAGCAGCACGTCCGGAGCGGGGGGAGAAGAAAGGCTTGGGCAGGATGCACGCTCTGTCCTCCGCAACTGACAGCAGCTTCTCCGCGCTCCGGGGCAAGCGGGGAGCCCCGGGCGGGCGGCCCCGAGCTGACCCGCGCAGCCCTCCCCTGCCTGGGCAGCACCCCGCGGGCAGGCCGGTCCCGGGAGAAAAAAAGAAGGGAAAAGAGGAGTTTTCCCTTCGCTTCAAGTAGCTGCTCTCCGTGGTGCCCCTGTCTCATGTGTCAGCCCTTCGCCGATCGGTGATGAACGGCGAGAGATCAAAGCCGATACCCATGGATGGCAATAGGCGAGCGGAGGGGAGGGGTCCCCCCTGGCTGATGGGGCTCCCCCGAGGTGCAGGCAGCTCGGCACAGGCAGGCGCTGCCCGCCCCGGTACCCGCGGGGCTGCCTGGCCCCGGGGCCGCTGCCGCTGCCGTCAGGACAGAGCCTGCCCAGCCGCCGGCCGGGATGAGCATAAGTGCGGGTGGGTTTTGGCCCTTCGGTGTGTCCAAACCCCCTCGGAGCCGCCTGTGCGGACAGAGGAGCCGACCCGACCCCCGGCCGGGAGGGACGGACCCGCGGCCCGGATCCTCGCAGCGCCCGCGGGGCCGAGCACAGCCGGTCCCGGTCCCACCGACTCGGGCTGTGCCCCGGTGGGACTCGGTTGCGTTTTTCTTTTCTTTTAAAAGGAATAAATTAAAGCCCATGAGCGGTGCCGGGCCAGCAGAGCCCCGGCCGCCCGGGCCGTGCCGAGGGGCTGCCCCGCCGCTGACACCGTTCTGTGGTGGGAATCTGGAGGGTTTTTCTCAGGCCTGTTTTTCCTACTTTTTTGTTGTTGTTGTTGTTGTTGTTCAATTAGCCCTAGTGATTTATTCAATGCATGCATGAGGGGACATTAATATGCGGTGGCAGTTCCCACAAACAATATTCCTCTCAGGCTTTCTGCAGCCATAGCATTTACTGGCAAGGGGGGAGGCTATACAGGGAAAGCCAGGCTCTCCCAGCCTTTTCCTCTGCAAACTTCTGTCCCCCCTTGGCAGGGCAGCAGGGTACGAGCTTGTTCTCCGGGCCTGACTCATGTAGCCGGGGGGCTGGGATGGGCCCCGGCCCCTTCCAAGCTCCCCCAGCTCAGTGGCTGGCCCACCTGGCTCTGACAAGGCAGGGAGGTGGACGGGATTTACGGGGGGGAGGGTTAGGGGGGTGTTTTAAGGTGCTGTATTTGCTTTTAAATTATTTTTTTCCCCACATTCTCTCCTTAACCAGTTTGTTCTTCAAAAGCACTTTATGCCATCCCTGCAAAGAACGTCTCGCTGCTGCTGGGACGAGGAGTAGGGAAGGGAGAACCTATTTTTTCTGGTTGTGTGGTACCTTGCATTTTAAGAGGACTTTAAAGTTCAACACCGCTTTCACACTTTGAGAGCAGCAGCGTTCAGACACGCTGCGACCCGGCTCGGGGAGTCCCTTTCCCGCACCCAGGAAAGGACCGGGGGCGATTTTTAACCTCCTCCTCCTTCAATTTAGGGAACTGTGCGGTTATTCTGCATTGAGAGCAGCTGATGGATGGTGGTGGGGTTGCGAGGTGCTGAGCACTGGGGGGTGGCGGGGAGAGATCTTTCCCCTTCTCCACATGCATCTAAGGAGTCTTCGGCAGGAAAAAAAAAAAAAAAAAAACAAAAACCCTCCAAAACGGAATAAATACAGTGTGAAGCTGGAGAGAAGTGCATGAGCACCCCGGATCCCAAAGGAGCTGGGGAAAGGACAGACTTGTCCAAGACCTCTCCTTTTCTAATGCAAAAAAAAAAAAAAAAAAAAAAAAAAAAAAAAAAAAAAAAAAAAAAAGCAAAGTGCCTGCCCTTAGTGCTTCCCCGCTCTCCCAGCCCGGGGGTGGCTGAGGCCGGACAGTCCCGCTCCCGGCGGGGCAGCGGAGCGCCGGGGGGACACCCCGGCAGAGCCGGACCCGGCGCGGGGCTCCCGGCACTCCGCTGCCCCCGGAGGGTTCGGGGTGATGGTCCCCCTGCCCCGGGCGAGCTCCGACCCAAGCACAGGAGGGCGAAGGCTGAGAGCTCCCACCCTGCGAGCAGCAGCGTTCCCGAGTGGGCAAAGCAGCTCCGAGCCCCCCCCCCGGGCCGCAGCCCCCCCCAACCCCAGGGCCGGCAGCAGGGGGGGGACAGGGACGGGGCCCCAACTTTTCCCCCCTTTCCTTTTTTTTTTTTTTTTTGGAACACGCGACGTCAGAGAAGCAGGTCCCTCCAAGAAATGCCATTTCAATGATTTTAATAAGCAAAATAGGAAACAATTTTAATAACCAAAAACAGAAACCAGTCTGAATAAAACTACAATAGACCAGGTTTTTTAATATTTTTCATATCATAAGCAGGATTTGAAATTGATCCCTTCAGAACTTTACATGAAATAAAAACAATTTTTTTCCGCTGCTGCAATGTTTTGATTTCAACACAGTTGAATCAGTAAAAACCAAAGATCGTTTTCTGATGCATGACTAATATCCACAATATTTAAAACTGCAAGCACCATGCTGTTCATTACAATCTTGTTATTACTGTTAATTTATAAACTAATACAAACTTAAAATGCATCCGGCCAGCAGTGCCAGCTATCCTAAAAGGAAACTAAAAAATAAGTTTTCATTTTGGTATTTTTGTCAGTGCAACGTAAATCCTTTTACTGACCTGCAGGAGGAAAAAAAAAAAAAGTAATAAAAACACCCATAAGACTCCAAACTACTACTACTACACAACTGCAAATAAATTTTGGCTAAAACTTTCACTCGCTGCATAGGGAAGCAGAGAAGCAGATTACAAATCATTGCAAAAGAATACACTTAAAAGTTGCGGTATGTCTTCCTAAAAAAAGTTTTAGAATTATATGCTTTCCCAGCCCACTCATCAGCTGCTGCCATTGAGAAACCCAACTTCAGTGGCGACACGGAGCCCTCGCTGCTATCGCAACTTGACTCGTAACGAGGAGGGTTTGGGGTTGTTTTTTCTCTTTATTTACCGAAAATCTAGGGGCAGTTGTTTTTTAAATGGAACTGGTATCTCGTCCGTCCTTCGCTTCCTGAGTGTACAATCAGAAGGGAAACTATCTGGCCAAGCCTAACCACTCAGGCTGGGAATTGTCCTGGAGGAAAGAGCTTCGCTGCCACTTTAAGGCATGGAGTAGGTTCTAGTGACCGAGGAGAGTTTTTCCCTGTTAAGTTTAGGTTTGTCAATGCTATTCAGGCAGTTTTGCTTCTGCCCCAACAAACAAAAACCAAAATGAAAACTAACAAAAAAATACAACTTAAAAGTGCACCAGATATACAAAGTTGGTTTTTTTCTAATGCAAAATGCCCATAACTTTTTTTTTCTTTCAGTATCTCTTTAACACCAAACAAACCGTATAACCAGCCTGCTGAAATGTTATTTTGTTTTTTGTGTATTTTTCTCCTGTACGGTTTGAAGTAGCAGATATTTACAAGCTAACAACCATAAAAGAAAACAAGAGCAGAACCAACGAACAAAACTGCACAAGCAGTAAAAAGTTCGATAACCTGTGATGCTTTTCTTATTGATGAAACAAAACAACAACAGAAATCTATGATCGATGATCAACATGCTATAGTTAAACAAGAAAATGGTACAAAATAGAAATTATTACCATACATGTCCAGCATGCAGGATTAATATTTTTAATGCAGATTTTCGTATTTTTTCTATATAATCAAGCAGGCAATAAAACTGATGAGTTTTTTTCTTTCTTTCTTTTCTTAGATTGAATGTCCCATCTGAGTCCTGTAACTTATTTCTCAAAGCAGGCAATATATGAAGAGTTTGCATATATTGTCCTTTTTATTTATTCTCTTTTTCCAAGCAGGTAAATTGTGCATGAGATGGTGCTGTATATGTCCTCTCCCTTTCCAAGCAGGCAGTACGTTATAGATGGCTTGTTCATTGTCCTTTTTTTATTATTATTCTTTTAAAGTCCATCTCGCTCTGCAAGCAAGCGATCTATAAAACGCTTCACTTGTCCTTTTCTCCTTTGCCTCTTTCTCCCTCTCTAACTTGCACACGAAAGTCAAAAAGTTGCACTTTACCTCTCCCATCCCCACCCCCAGCCTACTTTTCCCACAGCTACTCTAGAAGACTGGATGCTGCAAAAAAAAAAAAAAAAAATCAAGTCTCTATTTTTCTCTCCTCCTTTCTCTCTAGTCAAGCAGACGGATGGATGGAGATGTCAGAGGAGGATGGGAGCGGGGGGGGAAGGTGACAGGGGTCAGGTTTGGGGGGTGAGGGGTTTTTGTTTGTTTTTTAATTATTTTTGTTAAGCACTCACAGGAAGAACTCAGGGGAAGACGGGTTGTCACTGGTGGAGCCGGCCTCTCTGAAGCCATTGCTGGCAAGTTTCTCACACTTCAGCTTGTAGGCGTCTCTCTCTCTGGCAAGCCGGGTCACTTCTTGCTTGAGCTGTTCCACCTGCTGAATGAGCTGGGTCTTTTCGTTCTCCAGGTGGTGTTTCTGCTGGACACGTTTATACCTGCAGGACTGGGCATAGCCCCTGTTCTTCAAGGTCCTCCTCTTCTGCTTGAGGCGGATCACCTCATCTTTGGTGAAGCCTCGGAGGTGCCTGTTGAGCTCCCTCACAGACATGGAGACCAGCTGGTCATCTGAGAACCGGTCCTCCACGCTGCTGGAGGGGGGATGCTGCTGGTGTGAGTTCTGGAGCTGCTGGGAGGAGCTGGAGGAGGTGGAGGGAGTGGGAGAGGCCTGGTGGTGATGATGGTGGTGATGGTGAGGGTGCCCGCTGCCGGCCAGGTCTTCGTGAGTGACTGCGGGATACTGGTGGTGGTGTTGGTGATGGTGGTGATGGTGGTGGTGGTGGGCCCGGAAGCCCTCAAAGCCCTGCAGCTGCTGGGACACCTGGTGGGACCCAATGAGGGCTTCGACAGCGTCCTCTGGGGTGAGGTTCAGCGCCTCGGGGTTCATCTGCTGGTAGCTGTTGGCCATCCAGTACAGGTCCTCCAAGTGGGTCTTCTGCTCGGTGGGGCTGAAGCTGGGCGAGGAGGGCACGGAGCTGCAGGGGGTGCTGATGGGGGTGGAGGAGACGGAGCCGGCCGGCTGCAGGCGGGTGCAGTGCCTGCCCGAGCGGTCGTTCCTGCCCAGGGGCTCCTTCTTCACGTCGAACTTCATCAAGTCGAAGTCGTTCACGTACTCCATGGCCAGCGGGCTAGTGGGCAGCTCGGCTCCGATGCTGAGCTCTCCGGCCATCGCTGTCTTGTGGGCACCTCTCCCGGCGGAGGGGGCTGGAGACTTCACCCCAGCGCGCAGTCTGGCAGAGGGCTGGCCGCGCTCCTCTATTCCAAACCAACTTTGGCTTTCAGCTCTCGCTTCCTTTCCTCTGCTCCCCCTCCTCCGCCGCCTCCTTCTCCCGGCTTCTGGAGCTTCTTCAGTCCGGAGCAACAAAGCCAAGGACGAGCCGGCCCCCGGGGCCGCCTGGCTGGCTCCTGGCTCTCGGTATCAGCGTTCGCCCCGCACCGCGGGCTGCGGCAGCTCCCGGCTCCGAGGCGCCCGGTCGCAAGGAGAAAGGAGCGGTAGCAGGAAGGGCAAAAGCAAAACAAAACAAAGATGCTGCCTTCGGGTCTGTGCAGGAAGAAGAAGGTCGGTGTAAACGCCCAGCCCGTGCCCCCAGCCGGGTTTTGTAAGTCCGGAGCCCCCTCCCCGCGGCAGCCGAGCCCGGAGCCTGCCGCAACTTTCCAGCCCGAGCGAGCGCCGGGGCAGCGCACGGGCTACCGGCGGCGGCGGGGCTCTGCACGGGAGTTTCGGTGGCTCTGGCAGCGCAGGCGAAGGGGAGGGAAGAGGAGGAGGAAGGAGGGGAAGGAGGAGGAAAAAAAAAAAAAAAAAAAAAAAGCAGGAGAAGGGGGACGAGCACAGCCCAGGTCTCTGCTGTAGCTGCCGCCGCCAGCGCTCGTTGTGCAGCTGTGATCACAGTGCAGCCCCCCTTGGCTTCTTATACGGCCGGGCCCGCCGAGAGCGCGGCGGGGGCCGGGGCCGGCGGCGGCCTCGCCAATGGCAG